>NW_022437023.1:3461067-3860877 GCF_009761245.1 Sapajus apella
TTAAAAAAAAAAAAAGAGATCTAGGGTAGGACTCAGGCAGTTGCATTTCTAAAAAATCTACAAATGGTTCTTTAAGTCATAGAGAGCTGTTGGAGTTTCTTGAGTTTTGAACTGTTAAGGAAAATTGTTTTAAAATTGGTCTTGTTGGAGTGTAAAGAATAGATTAGAGGAAACAAATGTATTGCTTTGTAAAAGTCTGGTAAATTTATTTATGTGTGCCTCTTTTCGTTTTGACTCCTTAGCTAGATTTCTTAGTTCCCTGAGGTCAGGAACAATCAGGTTTTAAAGATTCAATGAAGAAATCTCTTTTTTTTTTTTTTTTTTGCTGGGTTTGGGGGCAGAGTTTTGTTTTATCACCCAGGCTGAAGTGCAGTTTTGCTGTCATGGCTCACTGCAGCCTCGAACTCCTAAGTTCAAACGATCCTCCTACCTCAGCCACACAAAGTAGCTGAGACTACAGGTGTGTGCCACCCATGCCTGGCTAATTAATTTTTTTGGTAGACATGAGGTCTTACTACCTCATGAGGTTGCCCAGGCTGGTCTCAAAACTCCTGAGCTCAAGCTATCGTCCCGTCTCAGACTTCCAAAGTGCTAGCATTACAGGTGTGAGCCACTGCATCTAGCAAGAAATATAAAATCATTCTATTTTCATATGGAACCTGCAGGCTCATGCCTGTAATCCCAGCACTTTGGCAGGCTGACGCAGGTGAATTGCTTGAGCTCAGGAGCTCAGGGTTTCTAGGTCAGCCTGGGCAACACGGTGAAATCTCAGCTCTACCAAAAATACAAAAAAATTAGCTAGGCATGGTGGTGTGCCTTGGTAATAGCAGCTATTTGGGAGGCTGGGGCAGGAGGTTTGCTGGAGGCTGGGAAGTCAAAGCTGCATTGAGCCATGATCATGCCACCACACTCCAGCCTGGGCAACAGAGCAAGACCTCATCTCAAAAAAAAAATTAAAAATTAAAGTAAGTTTCACTTAAAAATATTGTATATGTAATTGCAAATGGTGAAATCATTTTATGATTAAATACATGGTTATGTTGACATTGAAACAAGATATTTGAGAGTTAGCAAAGATAATTAAAAGAAAGGCATTTTAAATTTTGAGTTTTTAAAGTCAATCTTAAATCCCCTACTACTCTGAAGAATATATATATATATTTAATTTTTAATTTTTTTATTTCACTAGATTTGAATAATTTTTTTGAGGTTCCTAAATCAAAACTTAAGTTCCAATTTTTGCATAAAAGTTGCCTTTATTTTCATGACATTATTTCCAAAATGGTGGGACAGAGCATCCACATCAGAACAATGATATTTACACATTTACTTGAATATGGAAGGAGGAAAAACTAGGCTTCTGTAATAGTGTGTAATATATGCAAAAAAATATTTCCAGTATGCCATTTGTTGAAATTTGTTCCAGGTGCTACAGGCAAAGAGAAAGTTCCAAGTTAGTGGCCTGAAATATTTAGAAAGCTAGTTTTGAAGACTATTATTAACCTGATTCAGTTGGAAAAAAGAGCCTAAAATTGTGTGATCTGGAGAAGAGGTGTCATGTTTTTGCAAATTATTTCTTCTCACTTTATATGAATTTAATGTATCAATGAGACTTTGCTAATTCAGTCTACTACAGATTTCAATATATTTAAATATTTCCATTAACTTCCAAAAGTAAACCAAATTGTATTTATCTTCTTAGAAGTCATCTATGAGCATTGAAAGAAATTGTAAAATCGCTTATGATCCCCACAAATTACTCAAAGACTTGCTGAATGATTACTCATTCTTCATATTCTGTTGATGAAAACTCAGATTGCTTTTTGAGAAAAATCACGGTGCAGTCATTTGTACTTTCATACTCTGTGGACATGGGCATTTGTCTGGCTCCTTACCTTTCTTAAGAGGTTGTCTCCCTTTCTCTACTCAGCTAATGTTAAGCTTATTGATCTTTTATTACCTTGTAACAGAAAAATCTACAAGTCAGGTACCTGCCAGTCAGGGAATATAAACACAAGCTCCCAAATCTGTATACCTGCCAAAAGCTCGGTTAGCAGCTGGACATGGTGGCTCATGCCTGTAACCCAAGCACTTTCAGAGGCTGAGGTGGGAGGATCACCTGAGGACAGGTGTTTGAGACCAGCCTGGGCAACGTAGCAAGGCCCCATCTCTACACACACACAAAAAAATTAAAACATAACAAACAAAAAGCTAATTGATAGTTCTAGTCATCTTTGGAGGATTGTCTGAAGAATATGGAGCTTATCTATTTTTCTAAATGTATTTAAGATTTATTTCCTTTTGGATTAAGTCTGTCAGAGAGGCCAGGCCTGGTGGCTCAGGCCTATAACCCTGGTACTTATTGGGAGTCTGAGGCAAGAGGATCACTTAGCTCAGGAGTTCAAGACCAACCTGGGGAACATAATGGGACCCTGTGTCTACAAAAAATAAAATAATTAGCCAGGTTCGATGGCACCTACTTGTAGTCCTGGCTACTCAGGAGGCTAAGGCTGGAGGATTGCCTGATCCCAGGAGGTTGAGGCTCCAGTGAGCCGTGATTAAATCACTGCACTTCAGCCTGGGTGACAGAGTGAGACCTTGAAGAAAAAAAAAGAGAAAGGGCAACACTATACTGTTTTGTACTACTATCTTTGCTAATAATGAACTGTATTTTAGCCTTATGACAGCCATCTATACTTATGGATGCTCTAAGAAGAAAACCATCTGAAACCCACTATTCTTTTAAAGATGTTGATTAGGACATTTTTACCACGTTACACATCTCCTTCATAAACATATAGGGAATGAACTTTTCTCTGGTTTATTACAGGAATAATTATGCCTCTCTTCAGCTCTCTGGAGTACCTGGTTGGTTTTTATTGTATGGCTCCTGTGACTCATGTCCTGACTGATTGTGTTCTCTTTGTTGTTGGCTTTAAAGAGCTTCAAGTCAAATTTGAGCCCTACTTCTAATGGGTATTTAGAAAGGACTTTATGATATATGCTAACCTCACCCGTACAGACTTTCTTATTTTCCCTTAATCACTTACCATTTTGTCAGGTTTTATGTATACAATTCCAGTCTGCTTTAAATCCATTGTGAATAAAGAAAGGTATGCATTAATAAATTTAGAAGTTAAGCAAAATAATATTAGAACATATGAAGAATCTAGTAACCCAGATTTGTGTGTGTGTGTGTGTGTGTGTGTGTGTGACACAAGGGGAGACAAGTATGAATGTGTAACAAAACATTGAAGTTTATTTAATGATTATCCTTGTGTGTTGCATACTGGGTTCACAGTCAGCAGTAGATGAGTGACAGTGACATCCTAATATTGTAATAACTGCCTCTAATGATTTTTATATTTCACGTTTTTTTTTTTTTACTATACCAATGCTTTTATAAAAATATGAATTAATTTGATAACTTTGGAAGACTTAATGTGAATTCACAATTGGGGAAAACCTTGTTAAACAATATGTCCTGAATTTTAGTTTGGAGAACCTGTTTATCATAAAAATAATTTCATTTTATGATGCTGTTCATGAAAACAAGGTTTTACTTGTATCTCTAGTTTTATAAATGTGATTGAGAGGAGTATTCAAGCTTTGCCACAGACCAAGCTCCTTGCCAAACCCACTATGAAAGTTATCACATTTAATCTTAACAAATACCCTACAGATTAAATATAAACATAATACTCATTTCATGAAAGAATTTAATTAACATCCTCAAGATTATATAGCTATTAAGTGGCAGAACTGGAATTAAAATCCAGATAGTTTAATTCCAAAGTCCCAGCTCTTATTTAATCACTGCTGGAATATCATAAACATGTAATAAGAAGTTGTGATGGCTGGGGTCTGTTGGGTACTGATTAATTCTAGCCTGCCTTTTGCTGAATAGATTCAGGAGTCAAACAGAGATAAAAATACTGACTTTGTTACTGGTAAAGCTGGCATGCAAAGTGGCTTAGATGGGCAACTCAAGTGGGCTTCTTACTTCTGCCCCAGTTAATTGAACTTGCACACTCAATCAGTCAGATCAGCTAGAAAACTGCTGCTCTTCCTTGCTCCCCAGCAGGCTTCCAGTGGAGGAGAGAAAAAAGTGCTCAGCTTGTAGGTATCAGGCAAACGCTGAGGTGGAAAGTTGAAGAAGCTGGGTCCCACAGGAGCAATGGCCATTTTTCCAGTCTCACTAGAGCTAATTTAAGAGTACTGGGTTTAGAGATAATTATACATTTTCTTTTCTTTCTTTTTTTTGTTTTTTTTAAACTGAGTCTCTCTCTGTCACCAGGCTGGAGTGCAGTGGCGCAATCTCGGCTCATTGCAACCTCTGCCTTCTGGGTTGAAGCGATTCTCCTGCCTCAGCCTCCCAAGTAGCTGGGACTACAGGTGTGTGCCACCACACCCAGCTAATTTTTGTATTTTTAGTAGAGACGGGGTTATACCATGTTGGCCAAGATGGTCTCGATCTCTTGACCTTATGATCCACCCGCCTCAGCCTCCCAAAGTGCTGGGATTACAGGTGTGAGCCACCATGCACGGCCATCAATATACATATAGTTGCTACTTTTGAGAGGGAAGAAGTTACTAACTTAGGGTTTATAGGAACAGTGGGAGTAGAAGAGAAGAGAACTACCACCCTCCTTTATGTGGGATAAGAAAGGAGTCAGTGAGAGTGTCATGACAGAGTAATTGCTTCTTAGTGGTCCCTAACAGGCTCTTGAGTGGGTGACTATTTAAACCAATACTTGAAGAATGAGGATTTGGCTATGGGGTGGGATGGGGGTGGAGAAGAATAAAATCATCGGAACCAGGAGCAACCTGTCTGAATAGTTAAAAGAACTGAAAGGAGTTAGCCTATTCAGAACATAGTGAGTGTCTGAGAGAGAGGGAAAGAGAGCATAGGAGCAGGTGGAATAATCACTAGTGGCCAGATCACCTGGGCCTTGTAGCCCATCATGAGAAATTTGCATTTTACTCTATATGCCAAGGAGATTTCTTGATGGGTTTGAAGCAGGGGAGTGGTGTGATCTAATTAGTACGTTTATTTTTATTTTTTTATTTTTATTTTTATTTTTATTTTTCATTTTTGAGACAGAGTCTCTGTCTTCCAGGCTAGAGTGCAGTGGTGTCATCATGGTGCCCTGCAGCCTCAACCTCCCGGGCTCAAGTAATCCTCCTGCCTTAGCCTCCCAGGAGCTGGGCATGGTAGTCCATGCCTGGCTAATTTTTTTTTTTTTTTTTTTTTGAGATGGAGTTTCATTCTTGTTGTCCAGGCTGGAGTGCAATGGCTTGCTCTCAGCTTACTGCAACCTCTGCCTCAGCCTCCTGAGTAGCTGGGATTACAGGTGTCTGCCACCACATCCAGCTAATTTTTAAATTTATTTTTTAAATTTTTAATAGAGAGAGGGTTTCACCATGTTGGCCAGGCTGGTTTCAAACTCCTGACCTCAGGTGACCCGTCTACCTCGGCCTCCCAAAGTGCTGGGATTACAGGCATGAGCCACTGTGCCCAACCAATTTTTTATTTTTTGTAGAGACAGGGTCTTACTATGTTGCTCAGGCTGATCTCAAACTCCTGGGCTCAAGCGGTCTTCCTGCTCTGGCCTCCCAGACTGCTAGGATTACAGACTTGAGCCATTGTGCCTGGCATATGTGTATTTTTAAAAGACTGTATTGGATGCATTTGGAGAGCATATTAGAAGGGGGCAAAACAGGAAGCAGGCTGGTGACATGGGCTAATATGGTAGTGGTGAAATGAAAAGCAGTTGACTTTGAGATGTATTTTGGAGGTGAAAATCATGAGACTTGCCAATAGATTTGAATGGGACCGAGGAAAGGGAGAAATCAAGGATGACAATCAAATGTCTAGCTCCAGCAGGATGAACAGTCCAGATAACAGAAACAAGGAGAAGAATAGTTCTGGGTGTTTTGAACTTGCTATGTTTCAGGTGCTTATGTGTCTTATGGAGACATCACATAGGTTTCAGAGAAGAGATTTCAGCAAGAGACATAAATTTGGGAATTTTCAATATATAGATGGCATTTAAAGTCATGGGCATAGATGAGATTATCTAGAAAGAGAATGTGGGAGAGAGAAGAGGGCCCAGAACCATGTCCTGAAGAACTCCAACATGTAGAGTTTGAGTGGAAGAAGCACATGCAGTGGAGACAGAGATGGAGCTGCCAGAGGAACCATAGAAAACCAATAGAAATGTTGATATAGACTCCAGGAGGGGATGGACAGTATTTAGAGAAAGTGGTGACTGTGTCAATTACTAATCTTAGAAAAGTGGCCCTGGATTTGGTACCAGAGGTCATTAATGACCTTGAGAAGATAATCACTTGGAAATCTTGTCAAAATGTAGATTCTATTTTAGGGCCCAAGATCCTCCTCCTCTCCTCTTCTTCCCCTTCCCCCCTTCCTCTCCCTCTCTTCTTCCCTCTCACCCTTCTCTCCCTCCCCCTCTCCTCTCCTGTCCCCTCTTCCTTCCTTTCTCCCTTTCCCTCTCTCTCTCCCTACTCTTCTTTTTTTTGGTCTAAGTTGTCTGCAGAGATCCTGCATTTTCTAGTGAGCTCCCAGGCAATGCCAGTGCTGCTGGCCCATGGAACACACTTTGAGTAGCAAAGGTATAGATTAGTGGTTCTCAAACTGTAATATGTATTAGAGTAACATGGAGGGCTTGATAAAGTACAGATTATTAGACCCACTTCAAAGTTTCTTATTCAGTAACTTGGAGTGGTACCTGGAATTTTTGTTTCTTATAAATTCCCAGGTGAAACTGATGCTGCTGATCTGGGAACCTCTGGTGTAGGTGATTTTTTAAGAGAATTTTAACTGTGATGGAGAACAATTAAAGGAAGTCTTTTGGTTGTTAGTTGTAGGTGGTAAACAAGTAGAGCACATTTGTGCTGATGAGAATGGTCCAGTAGATAGGGAGACACTGATGATGCAAGGGAGAAGGGGAACGAAGTGAAATCCTTGAGAAGATGAGGGGAGTGGCTCCAAAGCATATGTTGTGGTCTTGAATGTTGATAAGAAGGAGCATATTCTTAGTTATAGCAAGAGTGAAGGTGGAGAAGATGCGTATATAGATTTGGGGGTAGGCAAATGGAGCTCCCCTCTTGATGGTTTCTGCTTTCTCAGTGAAGGCAAGGGCAACTCTTGAGGGAAGAGGGTGAGTTGGAGGTTTGAGAGAGAACATGTCAAGCACTCATTTTTGAGTAGGAAAATGAACTTACTAGAAGAAAATGGCAGTATTGAGAGCCTCTTTGAGATTAAGGTTAGAAACTAAGAATGAAACCAGTCTATGTGCTTCTGCAGTCTTTTTCGTTCAACCTTAGTTACGGAGAATTAAATGGTTGAGATTACCCAAGGTTAAGCTTTATCCGGATGAGTAAATCAGGGAGAGAGAAAGAAAGAAAGAAAAAGAAAAGAGAGAGAGAGAGAGATTAAGGAAATTGGGGGGGGGGGGCGGCAAGGGAGTGATTATAATCATGGAACAGGAAGGGAAATGAAGACAGAGAGGGCTGAAGGATAGAAACAAGCAATGACAATGAGGTTAACAAATTGTTGTAGTCAGGCTACAAGTAAACTAGAAGTAACTAGGTTTGTGATGAAAAGTGAGTGCTGCTGGTATTCAGAATTTTGTAGGTGGGGCAGTTTTTGGTAGGAATAAAGGTCTAGAGTATGACCATGAAGATGGCTGGATGTGGTGGAGTTTCTTAGAGAGGTCAGGAAACAGGTGGGTGTACCCTTCACCTGGATGTTGAAGTTGCCAAGAATGATGACAGAAGTGGGGAGTGTAGAGAGATCTTCCGATAGAAACTAACTTTTCAATGAATGATGGAAAATTTCAGGTCAGTGGATAACAGCAGCAGAGAAGGATAGTTTATCAGGGTTGTGAGCAGGAGGTATTTTATAGAACAAACGGAAAGTAATGGCCCTGAAGTGGGAATGGCTGCCAAGGAAGACTCTTACCCACCTGCTAGCCAGGAGATATCTGGGCTATTAGAGAATGCATCTCTAATTGCAGGGGTGTAAGAGAAGCAGTGTCTTCTAGGAATGGCCTAGTTTCACAGAGATCGAGGGAAGTTTCAGAAAAGAGGTTGAAAATTTACATGAGTTTATCACAAATTGGGATTTGAAGATTGAGGGCATAGTGTAAAGGTTTGGGAGTGAAAGGAAGGGGACTGGAGTAGGTACAGAGTTGTAAAAGCAAGTTTGGCAGGCAGAGAGTCTGGGGGAAATAGATGACCAGAAAGTCTTAGATACACTTTAGAGACAAAATCAAACAGGAGGATGAGGCATAATGGAACTGGACCAGACAATTTCTAAAAATAGTAAAAATACACATCACATTTTTGCTGTAGATGTCCTCCGTGATCTAGCCACTGCCTGCATCTCTTAGGGCATCCCTTTCCACTCTCCTCTTGCTCACTGTGCTCCACCCACACAGGCCTTCTGTCTTTCTGTTACTCACTCCAGCATGCCATACTTTTCCTACCTCTGTTTCTTTTTTCATTTGTTTGCACTTGCTCTTCTGAGAGATAGCAGAGTCAAGTGGTCAATAGCATAAGCTCTGGATCCAGACTCCCTGCTCTGCCACTTTTAAGCTTTGTGACAATGGTCAAGTTACTTAACCTCTCTGTGCTTCAGTTTCTTATTTGTAAGTGGGGGAATGATAATAGTACTTATTTCATAGGGGATTTAGGGAATTGCAAAAGCTGAATTAAGACAAATTAATGTAAAGGGTTTAGAATAATTTCTTGTATGTGTGGGTAAAGACTTAATAAACATTAATATTATCATTATTTCTTCTGCTTTAAGCTCTTTTCCTTATATATTTACATAAGGAATATAATCATTACATTATTTCCTTCCCAGCTCAAATGTGCTTCCTCAGCCATCCTAGCTAAAGTGGCATAACTCCACTGGCTTTCTGTCACTCTTTATCCCATTACTCTTTTATTTAGTCATAGTATTCCTCACTATTTGAAATTATTTTATTATTCTGTTCTGCTCTTCCCCCATTCCCTGCAGGCAGGGATTTAATTGACTTGTTTTCTACTGCATTTTAGCTCTAGAAGGTGCCAAGTACTTTGTAGGTGCTCAAGAAATATTTGTGCCAATTTATTGTCCTGAAGACTTGGTTTCCTGGGCTTCTGCTGTGATCAGGCAGCATATGTGGCAAGGTGACGGTGAGGCCTAGGCAGGGAAGACAGAATTCAACTCTGTTTATTAATCTGTTGGCTCATCGAGATCAGGCAGCTGCCAGTTACTGTAAATTTTATTAGAACACAGCCATACCCGTTTTTAAACTTATTTTCTGGCTGCTTTCCTGTTACAGCCACAGAGTTGAGTAGTTGTGACAGAGGTCATGTCTTAGGGCTTGCAAAGTTGAAAATATTACTCTCTAGCCCTTCACAGAAAAAAATTTGCTGACTCCTGATTTAGATGCAGAGAAAGACAAGGAGAGAACACTGAAAATAATAACAAGCTTTATTTGGATAGTGGGATAATAGGTCAAATGCTTTTTATCTTTATGCTTTTTTTGTATTTTGTTTTAGACCCATTTAATTTGGAAATTGCCTTATAAATACCCAAAAATGGTATTTAGAATACTTTTTTAATGGTGGTTTTTTTTTCCCCTTTTTTTCCTTCTTAGTGCTGCTTTTGACACAAAAACGGGATTACGTGTGGCAGTGAAGAAGCTATCCAGACCATTTCAGTCCATCATTCATGCCAAAAGAACCTACAGAGAACTGCGGTTACTTAAACATATGAAACATGAAAATGTAAGTTATTCATACAAGGAAGAATAAATTTGGATCCCGAATAGGCTGGGGGAAAATGTTTTAATTACTGCAGATGGAAATTCATTGGAGTGCATCAAACGTTGCTCCCTGCTTCTTGTCCTGGGGTGTCGGTGGCCACTGGGTTATGTCAGATCAAAGACTTGGAATGAAAACGACGCATCTTCCTGGAGTTCTAGTTTTACTCATAGATTTTTAGAGGGGGAAGAACTTTAAAATTTTAAAATAAAAGGATATATTATGAAGTTCAACACAAAATTCACAAGAATTTTTATTTTTATTTATTTATTTATTTTTGAGACAGAGTTTCGCTCTTGTTGCCCAGGCCGGAGTGCAGTGGGTGATCTTGGCTCACTGCATCCTCCACCTCCCAGGTTCAAGTGATTCTCCTACCTCAGCCTCCTGTGTAGCGGGATTATAGGCATGCACCACCATGTCTGGCTGATTTTTTGTATTTTCAGTAGAGATGGGGTTTCTCCGTGTTGGTCAGGCTGGTCTCGAACTCCTGACCTCAGGTGATCTGCCCACCACAGCCTCCCAAAGTGCTGGGATTACAGGCATGATCAACCGTGCCCGGCCAATTCACAAGAATTTTTAAGAGAAAATATTAAAAAGAAGTTGTGTATTCTTTGCCTATTTCTAAGTGGAAAAATCTGAGAAAGAGTGCCTTAGGCTCACCGAAAGTCCTATCAAAGATGACTATTATTTTACATATTTGTTAATAATTTTTTTTCCAGATTCAGGTATTTTAATGACTATGTCAGAGACATTAAGTTAAATATAACTTTTTCTTTTTTACCAATTTGATAATTGGAGAACATTGCATTCTGCAAAGATGCTTAGAAATTCTAATATGGTAAATAAGTGGATATGATTGGAATATTAACTGAAAGTAAAAAGACAATTGACTGAAGACACTTATTTTACTGAGTTTCAAAATCAAGTTATGAATTTCTGTGACAGCTTTATGAAAGGTACTGTGAAGTTTGTAGCATTGCGGAAACAATGGCCATAGAGATTTCAAAGTCCTTTGGCCGTACTGCTTGTCACTGTTTGGAAGAAAATTCACAGTCTGTGAATTTATTATTTGACTTTTACACTGTTTCAGTAATTTAACTTCTTCATAGTGAGAAAAAAAGTCACAGATAAGAGATTCTTCATTAGCATATACTTGTTTCATTAGTGCAAGTTTCATCTAAATTGAGAACATTAAGATTTAAATTTGTAATTGGATTATGGATGTCATTATAATCACAGCTGCTGCTTTTTATTTCCGCATTTTATTTTGATTGTATACTATTGAGAAAATCTCATTTCTACAGACAGCTTCTATTCCTGAGTGTAATTTTACGTAAGTAGCTATGTGCAAACCTGACTTTTAAGAACGTTCAGTGCAGAGCTGCAGCTTTCCTAATCAGTGACATGTTTACAAGAAGTTGAGATATGTGGAAAAAGCTGGCAGCAGAAACTTTATTCCTAGGTCTGCATAAAATCAAGGTGGCCTGGCAGCTTTAAGGGATGTGTTTGCATTTGATTTTTAACACATTGGCATGTGTATGCTGTTTTTCATTACAAATTATTATATGTGACAGAGACAGTATCACAGCTCTGCAAGTATAAAGGATATTTTGAAAAGAAAATGCAAGCCAAACATTTACAGAGCCCCAGAGCACCTTTGGGAGGCCCTAGGATCTCACTGACGTGGCTCTGCTAATATAAGAATATCTGGTTTAGGAGATTATCCATGCTATGCTTGATTGTTTTGCTTTCCTTCTAAACATTTTAAGCCAATGTTTAGGGATCATGGTATTAGAAAAATAAAATTTTATTTCCATACATTGTTTTACAAGTGGCTTGCTTACTAGCAGTCTTTTTTTTTAAATATAAAGATGTTTAAATTCTAACAGTAGTTGGTCAGCTAGATATCAGTGATTTGTTATTTAAACAAAATAAGGCACATGGCTGAATGTCTCACAGTTCTCTATTCCATTGGCAAATGTTTGAAGCCAAAAGACTTGACTCAATATAGAAAAATTCCTGCATTTTAGCCTATTTTAAAAACACTTGTTAGGTGTTTACAATGTAAAAGTAGTTTTACCCAATAAAGAAGCAAGACTTCCAGTAAGTTTAATTGAGGGTTTTCAGAGAAATTCCTCTCCTTTACCCTCCTCTTCTTCTTTTTTACAAAATTACTGTTTTGGGTCATCATCCAGTTTTTATAGAGGCCAAACCTCCCACAGGCAGCAGCAATAGGATCTTAAAACTTGTGAACATTTTGAGTGTTGGTAACAAGTATAATTTTCAGGTGCCAGAGGGCACATGTGATCTTTTACACAAAAATGCCTCTGACCTACAGTCGGTAGTTCATCTTGAGTTGTCTCTTCTGTTAGTGATCATGAATGACAGATATACATTTATTAGGTGAGTGACTGAAGCTAGGGGATCCCTTCTGTGATTGTGAGATTTTCTCTTTGAACGAAGTTAGTTGGCTCATTCCTGATTGAACTTCTGACCTTGATCTCATTAGCACCTGCTCTAAGGAAAGATTAAAGGGAGGCAGCCTGCCAGCTACCAGCTGCATCCTTTTGCTGTCTAGGCAGACACTGCAGAGATGGCCCACGTATGGGCCTAGAGATCTGTACATTTTAGAATTTAAAAATGATCAAGGAAATTCTTTTGTAAATTTTATTAGGAAGCCTTAGATTTTTAATCTTATCATTGTAGACCAAGTGATTGTTTTGGTGTGCTTTTGTTAAATATGCTAAATATTGTCTTTGATTGGATACTGAGTTAAAGTATGTTTTTTTAGATGTGTGCTGATTTAATAAAAATGTGACTTATCTGTCAGGTTTTGGATCATCATGGGATAATCATTAGAGATATTTGCTGCTTATTTGTATTGTAAATGGTTTTTCTTTTTCTCTTTTTTTTTTTTTTTTTTTTTTTTTGAGACAGAGTTTCGCCCTGTCAGGAGGCTAGAGGACAGTGGCACGATCTCAGCTCACTGCAACCCTACGCCTCCCGGGTTCAAGTGACTCCCCTGGCTCAGCCTCGCGAGTCACCGGGATTACATGGATGCCCCACCACACCCAGCTAATTTTTTGTATTTTTAGTAGAGACGTGGTTTCACCATGTTAGCCAGGATAGTCTCCATCTCCTGTCCTTGTGATCTGCCCGTCTCCCAAAGTGCTGGGATTACAGGCGTGAGCCACCGTGCTCAGCCCTGTAAATGTCTTTTCTAAAAAGTTGATTCCTGGGTTACTTTGAGGTGACTGAAATCATGTAACAGCAGAAGGAGTTAAAGAAATAGACTACAATATGACTTGAATTAGAAGGAAATTTCCATTTAATAAGTGAGAAATGGCTGGGCACAGTGAGTGGCTCATGCCCGTAATCCTAGCACTTTGGGAGGCCAAGGTAGGTGGATCGCTTGAACCCAGAAGTTTGAGAACTAGCCTGGGCAACATGACAAAACCCAATCTCTATTATTATATTAAAAAAAAAAAAAAGAGAGAGAGAGAGAAATGAATAGTTTCCAGATCTATTTTAATGCTGAGCGTTTTGTTTTACAGTATTTTTTATGATTAATATTTGATAAATATGATTAATGGAGGGAGGGGTATTTTGTAAGAACCCACCAAAAATTTAAATACTTTGATTTAACATGGGTAGTTTTGATTTCAAAATTGTTATTTTTGGTGTGCTTATGTTAAATACGTTAAATATTGTAAATATTTCGCTTTTTTTAATTTGGTAGGGTATTTACTAGTTGGCTTTCCTCTATTTTTTTTCAGGTTACTTCATTTTTCTTCTTGCAGTCATGCTTTTTAATCATTTGAATAATTTAGTTTAGCTTTATGTCTCAAACTCTGTTAATGGAAGTAGTCGCTTCAGATACTTTGCGTAGGTATACTGTATTTTGTAATTCTCTCTCTTTTTTTTTTTTTTCTTTTTTTTTTTTAAAGATGGGGTTTCACCATATTGGTCAGGCTGGTCTCGAACTTCTGACCTCAGGTGATCCGCCCACCTCAGCCTCCCAAAGTGCTGGGATTACAGGCATGAGCCACCGCACCTGGCTATTTTGTAATTCTCTATTTAGCTGTGTGGGCTATGGTCACCAGTTATTTTGATGATCCACAAAGGATCAATCCTTTGTGCTAGGCACCTTCAGACACATTGTCTGCTCGGTCTTGCTGTCAGTACTGTGAAAATAAGCAATGACATCCTCATGGTTTTCATGAGGAAAATGGGACTCAGAGAAGATACCAAATATATTTGGCAATTACTGTTTACTTAACAACCATTCATTGAACTCCTGCTGAATGCCAGTCTCCATTCTAAGTGTCAAGGTTATTGGAATGAAGCTCTTGGATCCAAGAAATCACAAACTGATACTGGGGTTAAAATTTAGAGCTGTTTGGTTCCAAAATGTCTGTTGTGTTTTCATTTTGAAATTGGAGTTTTTATTTGAAAATAGTTTTGACTGTTTTGTCTTTGAGGTAACTCTTACATGTGTAAATCAGATCTCTAATGATTTAGTTTTATTTCCATATGAGGAGGATTTTCACAATCACAGTGGAAACAGTGTAAAACAGTGTAAATAGTTTTAAACTTTCTTATTATATTGAGATGGGCATCTCAGATAACGAGAATCATTGATTAAAAAATACTGGAACAGGAGAATAAAGCTAGCTTCTAGACCTCAGTTACCTTAAGTAGAAGTGGGTATAAGGAAAAGTGATGAAAAGACCATAAGTCTTAAGCCAGGAGTATACCAGATTCAAGGGAAACAATTATGGTTTAGATGGAGAAGGTAAAAAAAATGGATTTGACTTAAATTTAAAGCACTATTATAAATGAGGTCACAGGTACACTATTGGTGGGATTGTAAGTTGACCTTATCTCTATGGAGGACAGTTTGACAGTATTAAGATCCTTAAATATATTGGTGTCCTTTGATTCTGTAATTCTGTTTCTTGAAATTTATTTCCTGGAAGAAAATATGAGATGTGCAAAATACATATATTTTTCTTGAAGTATTTCTTAAATGTCTAAAGATAGGAAATTGGTTAAGTTATGGTATACACAAATGATAGATATGCTGTATTTAAATATTATTTAAATATTTAAGTATTAAGTAAAAAGGCAGGATATAAACTGTGCATTGTATAATCCCAATTTAATTTATGTACATCTGAAAAATCAAAGGAAATATATCTGAAAGTGTTAATGATAGTTATAATGGGTGGTACAATTATGGGTAATTTTGGTTTTCTTGTATACTGTTGTCTGGGTAAGGGTCTGAAAGTGACTCTGTCTCTTTCCTTTGGAACAATTTGTACAGACTTGAAAAGCTATTCTTGAATTCTAAGTATGTGCCCCATCACTCCCTTTTCAGATTCAGATTATAAAGTTGAAGGTGCTTTTAAAAAGTCTGATATTTGGATGAGTGGAGTAATATCCTAATTAGAAGATCTTTTTCATGATAATGTTTTGAGTGTTAACATGTCTTACTTTTAGAGCTTTGTGTTTAAGCTGGCAGTTTAGAACAGTGTGCTACTGAGGCCACGGTATTGTTTCATATCCAGATACTCTCAAATATGGCTGGGCGTATTACAGATGAGTTATAATATTTCGTATTTGCCTTGTCAATGCCTAACTTCGAAGAAATGAATGGTCTGGGTTTTAAGGAAAATGGATGGGAGTTGGGGGAAGGAGGGTGCTATATGTGGATAAATCAGTATAAATATATTATTAGAAAAACTGCTCAAAGACCATGGGTTATTGAGTATTAAGTAGCTCTTTGCTTAATCCCTGTATAAAGATAGACTTAAAAAAATTTTTTTAATTGTCTGAGTTAAATACCTGATGATTAGGAAAATTATCTTAACATTAAGACATTGTGTGAATAATACCAAGAATATACTGAGAATATTTTGAGGCTTTAAAAATGTCAGTTTTGAAGGCTACACAGTTAAAATGGAAATTTTTTGTAGAATACATTTTTTAAAAACAATACTATGGTAATAACCATAGAAGTATGACCTTTTTTTTTTCCTGTTGATGAATTCATTAAATCATTAGTACATATGTAAGGCAGGAACCCTAAATCTTATTGCCTTCCGATAAACTACTGACTACGTATGATTAAATTCTAAAGAGATGAATATTTTTAATGGTAAAGTGGGTTAATATGAAAATTGATGTTAACAAGTAGAAAACAAAAGCATAATTTGGGTAGAAAATTAGTTGGAGTTATTAAGTATATGATGTGATATTATTGAACTAAGGTAGCTGATTTCAAATTAGTTCCTATTAAAATGATTGAGACTTGGCAGGCCATGGTGGCTCACTCCTGTAATCCCAGCACTTTGGGATGTTGAGGCAGGAGGAGGATTGCTTGAGGCCAGGAGTTCAAGTCCAGCCTGGGCAATCTAGTGAGACACATATGTACAAAAAAAGAAAAATTAGCTAGGCATGGTGGTAGCACATGCTTATAGTCCCAGCTACTTGGGAGGCTGAGACAGGAGGATTGCTTGAGCTGCAGCGAAGTATGATGATGTCACTGTAGTCTAGCTTGTGTGTCAGAGCAAGATCTGACTTTTATTTATTTATTTATTTATTTATTTTTGAGACAGAGTCTTACTCTGTCACCCAGGCTGTAGTGCAGTGGCAAGATCTCGGCTCACTGCAACCTGTACTTCTGGGTTCAAGCAGTTCTCTTGCCTCAGCCTCCCGAGTAGCTGGGATTACAGGTGCCTGCTACCACACCCAGCTAATTTTTGTATTTTTAGTGGAGATGGGGTTTTACCATGTTGGCCAGGCTGGTCTTGAACTCGTGACCTGAGGCAATCCACCAGCCTCAGCTTCCCAAAGTACTGGGGTTACAGCTGTGAGCCACCATGCCCAGCCTAGACCCTGACTCTTAAAAAAAAAGAAAAAAGATTAAGACTTGATGGGTACTATTGTGAGTTTAATATTTATTTACTGTTTAATTTTTATGTTTTCTTATAGGTGATTGGTCTGTTGGATGTTTTTACACCTGCAAGGTCTCTGGAGGAATTCAATGACGTGTGAGTAAATCTTTTGCATTTGCCTTCCTGATCTACAGAATGAAGACTAATAGCCCATTTCTATTCCTGAACGATTTAGCAACATACAGACTGGAAAAAAATTCTTTATTCCTATTATGCAACTCTTTTTGGGTGTAGGGTTGGATACCAGAAGATGTATGTTATGGGTGGTGCATGTTAGTATTTGCATCATGTATTTTTAGGTACAATTGTATCCCATTGAAGAGTCAGTCTTGAATTCTTACAGAAGTTCCATGGAGAAAGCAGTAGACGGAGTTTTGACTATGGATTTTCTTTTCAAATTGTCTGTCCCAGGTTTTTTGTTGTTGTTTTTGTTTTAAAATACATAGGGTCTTGTCATACCGCCCTGGTTGGAATCAAGCTCCTGGGCTGTAGTGATCCTCCCACTTCAGCCTCCTGAGGAGCTGGGACTATAGGCACATGCTACTATGTCTGGCCGGTCCCAACTTTTAAAGGTGCTTTTCAAGAAATGTAATGGAACCCCAGCCATATAGGCTCCCTCCTCTTTTATTGCCCATGCATGTCAGAGGTGAACTTCATGCTGATCTTGAAGTATTAGATTTCTGCACTGGGATAAGGGGCAGACTCTACATGCTGAGAAAGGCTTCTTCTCCCAGCTTTGTAACCACCTCTGTTGTTTTAGCCTGGGATATCCCTAGAAAGCAGAGCCTGGGATTCTCAGGACCCAATAGTGGGGACTAGGGAAAATGAAACAGGGAAGGAGAGAAAGCTTCTATAAGGATACATTGTTGAGTTGGTCACTACTATGGACAATTGGGCTGAAAACCGCCAAAATGTCAAAATCTGTACATAATTCACCTCAGATGGGGATCATTAATCCACTGGCTCCAGATCCCATTGGCAAGAGTTGCCACATGTGTCATTAATGCCTTCACATGCCCAGGTTGCACGTTGGTGAGCACAGGACAGATTCCAGCAAGTGTTTCCATGCATGTGTGAGCTCTCTGCTCCAGTAGCTTTTCTAGTATCTGAATTGACATAGCTCTCTCTGCCCCAGTTCACAGATACACTATACCATAAAAGAGAAAAAAAAATTTAAATGCAGTTACACTTTTGGTCTCATTGAAATTTTGGCATTCCTAAATGGAAAGGGTTACTATTATGAAAGCCAAAACAGGATTGAAGATCTTGACTTATCTTCCTTAACCTCCATTCTCGCATTGTCCCCATGGCTGAACATAACCAGTTTCTCCTCACCCTTATCCTGGTTTCAGTTTCTCCCATTCTTATCCTGGGCTGATCGCAAACATCACTTACTCCTTTCCCATGGAATACAAAGGGGATATGTTTGAACTTGTATGTTTTGTCTAAGGAAAGGGAGAAAGAAATAAAGAAGATGAAATGGAAAGGGAAGAAGGAAAGGTAGCAAAAACATTTCTCCACCATTTGAATTTAGTTGGCACATAGTATGGCTGAGAGTAGAAGTTGAAAGAGGAGAATTTGGTCTACCTACAAGATCTCCTTGGCCACATTAACCTTGACCCTACTAATAAGAGTTTTAGAAACAAACAAAGGAAAAAAATAGGCAATAACTAAGAAAAACTGTTCTTCTCGCAGCCCTGCTTGGTACAAGAATATGGAGGCTTCCAGAGATTACTGGATGTTACCTACGGGCATGTATATTACAATCTGTTGAGCCCTACTGTATGCTATAGTTGGAAAAGGGAATGTTGCAGAATGATGGTTTTTAAAAATAGTTTCCCTAAATGTGGAAAAAATGCCGAAGTAATGCGTTTGTGAATTACTTTGGAAAGCATTTGAGTTAGATCTGAGCTATATCCCAAAGTTTTAGGTATACTGAGGATGGACTTATATAAGAAAGGAAATGATGATTTGCCAACTTATGCAAAATGCTGTACTTTGGCCTAATTGGACATTCTGGAACTGGATTAAGAACCTGTTTTTCCTATATGAAAAGACCTTAATTAAGGCCAGTGTCTATTGAAGAGGTTAAGTGTTATTAAGGACCCAACAACTACAAGTCTACCTTTGAACTAAAGTTTGATGCATTCATTCAACCATTCATTCATTCATTCATTCAACAAATACAATGGCTGTTGAGCAGGAATCTGTTCTTTCTACTTAACTCTAGCTGGATTCTATTTTTTTATAAACAAGAACTGAGTTTACTTCTTGGAAGTAAATCTCATTACTAGTTGAATACTTACCAAGTGCAGAACACTGAACAGAGTATTGGAACAGGTTCAGAAAAATCAGAAATATTCACCCTTCCTTTTGATGAAAGTGTCTGGTTGGGGGAAACAAATTCAAAACACTTTTGTATCCAAGTTACCAATTGGCTGTATGACCTTAGACAAGTCACTTTACCATTATAGACCCAGCATTTTCCTGTAAAATGATGAAAATTGACGTCGTTGACTTCTGAAGTGTTTTAAATTATAGAAAGTCTCTGAAAACAGAATGAACCTGTTTGCCCTTAGAAAAGTATTTCATTGTTTACTTTTTTTGTGACATTTGTATCACTGAAAAAAATGACTGTACTTCAGGAATATAGTTATTTCCGTGTTTTTCTTTTTTTTTTTTTTTTTTTTTTTTTTTTCCAGACAGGGTCTTGCTCTGTGTCACCCAGCTTGGAGTGCAGTGGCGAGATCTCAGCTCACTGCCACCCCCAGCACCTAGGCTCATGCAGTCTTCCCACCTCAGTCCCCCAAGTAGCTGGGACTACAGGCATGGGCCATCATGTCCAGCTAATTTTTGTATTTTTGGTAGTGACAGGGTTTTGTCATGTTGCTTAGGCTGGTCTCAAACTCCTTAGCTCAGGTGTTTGCCCTCCCAGGCCACCCAAAGTGCTGGGATTACAGACATGAGCCACCATGCCCAGCCATTTCAGTGTTTGCTAAAGTTATTTTGGGATATGCATGGAAACTAAACATCTTCACCCACAGTTGCAGGGTTTGCAAATTTAAATACCTTCAAGGTCACACAAAGAACCTAAATGAGGCTTGGTGTTATACAACTGGGAGTGGTCTGTGGCAAAATACATCTGCACCTCCTAAAAGTATTCCAATTCACATTGAAACAAAACAAGTGAACAAACAAAAACCTACACTCTGGCCAAACCAGACATAACTTAGGCTAGAGTGGTTCTGTAAGCTGCCTGTTTAGAGCAGGCTGTAATTTGAACACAAATGTTTAAATGCCAATTAGCAAAATCTGTAATTACTTTCAGATTTACAGTTTGTTTTTTTTTTTGAGGTGGAGTCTTGTCCTGTCACCCAGGCTGGCGTGCAGTGGGTGATCTTGGCTCATTGCAACCTCCATCTCCCAGGTTTTAGCGATTCTTCTACCTGAACCTCTCGAGGAGCTGGGATTACAGGGGCACACCACCACGCCTGGCTAAGTTTTCTATTTTTAGTAGAGACAGGATTTTATATTTTGGCCAGACTGGTCATGAACTCTTGACCTCAGAAGTGATCCGCCCACCTTGGCCTCCCAAAGTGCTGGGATTATAGGCGTGAGCCACTGTGCCTGGCCTACAGTTGGCTTTTAATCATGTGGTATGTGTATTTGTTTCTTTATGTTTCAGTTAGCATTTTTAATTTGTCATATACAGTCATGCATCAGTTAATGACTGGGATGTGTTCTGAGACATATGTCATTAGGTGATTTTGTTGTTGTGCAGACATAGCAGAGTATACTTCCACAAAGCTAGATGGTATGATCTACATACCTAGTCTATATGGTATATCTTTTTGTTCCTACGCTGCAAACCTGCACGGCATTGGATACTGTAGGCAACTGTAACATGTTGCTATGTATTTGTGTATCTAAACATAACTAAACATAGAAAACATACAGTAAAAATATGGTACTGCAGGCCAGGCTCAGTGGCTCACTCCTGTAATCCCAGCACTTTGGGAGGCTGAGGTAAGTGGATCACTTGAGCCCAAGAGTTGGAGAGCAGCCTGAGCAACACAGGGAAAACCCCTCTCTAAAAATTTTTTTAAAAATTAGCTGAGCATGGTGGTGCATGCCTGTAGTCCTAGCTACTGGGGAGTTTGAGGTGGAAGGATCACTTGAGCCCACAGTGGTTTCATTGAACCATAATTGCGCCATTGCATTCCAGCCTGGGTGACAGAGTGATACATGTAGTCCTCTGTTGACTGAAACATTGTTATGTGGTACATGACTACTTCAGATTTTTCCTATGTTTTAAATTTTAATTCTTACAAATGAAGACTATACCTTTGAGAAAGGACCAATAGGTAGTGCATTTTGAACATTAGGAATAATATACAGTTACTGAATCTAACAGATGGAGATGATTTGGGGAAAACGTAGTGTTAAAGATGGATATACTGAGTTGCTTTTGACCACCACGTGATGTGGTTACAGAAGGCAAAATTTTGTAAAGCTGTAATATATCTTGATCTCTTAAATGATTGGAAATCATTTGGACATTTCTGTTGGCTCCTTGATAGTAATATTTGGCAAGAGACTGCATGTATATATGTGCCTATTACAGCAAATATTTAATTACCAGTAGAAATGCAAAAATCTTAAATAGCCAATATTTGAACCTAACCCCAGAACAAGCTATAATTTAATATTACTACAATATTACCTTTTCTTTGTGTGTGTGTGTGTGTGTGTGTGTGTTTCGTCCTTTTTGTAGTTGGGACTACAGGCTCACACAACTAGACTCAGCTGTTTTTACTTTTTTGTAAAGTTGAGGCCTTGCTGTGTTGCCTTGGTTGGTCTTGAACTCCTGGACTCTAGCAATCCTCCCACCTTGACCTCCCCAAATGCTGGGATATGAACCACCATGCCCAGCCCTTTTTCTTAACTGTAGTGGTTCTTTGCACAAGCATAGTTGGCAATGAAGAATTTTTTGATTCCTCCTGGGAACTTCTTCCTCAAATTTCATGGAAACTGAATTGTCATGAGTTAAGTGGAAATTAGTATTCTGATACTTTTTCCTTTATTTTACAAGTTCCCATCCCAGGCTTCTTACACTGAATTCCTTATCTCTGCTTCATTCTTGAAGAGGGAAATGGAAGTGGGATTTTGGATTCTACAGTGATAGAACAGAAGACCTGCAACAAGGCTAATAATCAGCAGCCTTTGTTTCAGGAAAAGCCAATGAGGAGAGATCACTTCTCCTTCCACTTAATAACAATGAGTGTTCAACTAATAAGTTTAGCTTTTTATTTAACTTTTTATTTAAAAATTGCCAAAAGCATTGAATTGGTGAAGTTTCTGGTTTTACATTTTAACCTGGTATTGTTCAATAAATATTTGAATATCTACCTTATGCTAGGTACCAGTAATAGTCTCTGAGGAATACAGCAATAAACAAGATTTGAGGCCCTTAATGGGAGAGAACAATATAAATGATCAAACAAAATGCCATGTCAGATCTGAAAGGTACTACATGATTTGGTGTCCTGTGTACTCTCTAATCTAACCTCACCTAGCCCTCTGTCCACTCTGTCTCCACCCCAGTCACTCTGGCCCTTTGTTCTTTGAGTATTGCAACCATGTTTGCTGTAAGACCTTTGTACTGGTTTCTGTTATTGCCCTGGAACTCTTTCCCCACATACCCTACATGACTGTCTCCTTTCCTTCAGGACTCTACTCGAGGGTCTTCTCATCAGAAGCTCTTCTTTCATTACCACTCTAACTGAAGTAGTACCCCCACTGTCAATATTTACTCCTTACCTTGCTTTGTTCTTAGCAAATTTTGTTATTGTCTGTCTTCTCCCTCTGTTCGCAAACTCTGTTGGAGCATGGAGTTTGTTTTCCTCTTTGCTGAATCATTAGCACTTAGAACAGTAATATGCACTCCATTGTTTGTTAAACAGGTGAACACAAGAATTGCCATGATAGGGCAGGTGTAGAATGGTAAAGGACTGCATAGTATGGCCACCTGAACCAGATGTTGGGTATCTATCAGGAAAGCCTTTGCAAAAAAATGTGTACACAAGAGGGCTTAATGGATGAAGGAGAGTTGGAAGGGTGGGGAAAGTGCAAGTTCATCCAGGGGCCAAGAGAGAGCTGGCAGAAGAGGTGTGTGTGTTTGGTGGGAATAGGGTGTATGAGACAAAAGATGAAGCTGGAATGGGAAGGGACTAGGTCTTTGGGCCTTTATAAGCTAAGCCTCATTAAGGAGGTTGCTTGAGAGAAGAAATCAAAGGGTACTGGAAACTGGAGGTGAGATTGGAAAAAGGATGGAAGATTTTACTTTTATGTGGGATGACATAGTTACAACTCTTTCCCCCTTCCTCCCCACTCCAACACATCCCATAAAAAGATACCATTTTAGCAGAGGCAGTTTTCTCCTGGATCCTTAACACATTAGGAAATATTTTGGATGAGCATACTAACTGAAAATCTGAAATGGATTTAAGACTTTTCTGGGAACTGAAATTTAGTAATGATTCTTCTCATTGTTAATATCTGACTTTAATTTCTTTTGGTTTGCCTTCTTGTCAGCATTCCAACTATGTCCTTTCTTTAAAAACATGGTCTTATGCATGTGAGTGAAACTGACAAAACATGTGGCTGGGCAGTTCTGTAATACTAACTTTCTTTTCTTCAGTAACATCTTAAAGCATACAAAGGGCTTTCACATAAATTTTCTCATTTGACACAACAACCCTGTGAAGTAGATGGTATTATCTCAAATTTTCAGATGAGGGAACTGAGATTGAGAGAGATGAACGTAATTGTATAATGTCACATACAAAGTTGAATCTCTTCCTGGTCTTTTGGCTCTAAACCTATTTCTCATCAAATTTTCCTGATCTAAGGCTATGATTATTATTTGAAAGTCTGCTACCCCTTCTTATTGAGTAAATACTGTGTTAAGTTCTATGTAAGGTGCCAAAACTAAGGGCCTGTCTCTGTTTTCCAATTGTTATGGTCTTATTAAAGAAATGAGGCATTTCTTATTAAGAAACGCTTACTTAAAATAACTAAGGGCTGAGTCAAGTCTGTAATGTCTAGACAACTTACAGGGTGCTGTATGAACTCAGAATATTAGAGAAGCTTAGTGGAGAAAAGCCTCTAAAGAAGGTAATAACTGTGTCCGAAGAAACAAATGGGATGGGATGTGGAAGCTGAAATTTCAGACAGAGAATGAAGGAAATATGTAAAGTGTACAGAAACCAGATGTGTATGGAATGGACGAGATGTATATGGAATGGAGAGTGTTAAATGAAAATAACCATTGATTCTTCTTTTGTACTTAGATAAAAATTGTGCATTAATGAATTCTAGTGTGTGTGTGTGTGTGTGTGTGTGAGAGGTGTGCGTGCGCGCGCGCATATGGGTAGGGCTATTCCTAATTTAGCTAATAAACATGATCTTTTTGGAAATAATGCTGAAAGAAATACCTAGCCTAGTTGCTTGAAACTCGGCTAAGTGCTCAAGATAGTGAATATAGGAGGAGAAGTGGTCTAGGAAAAAGATTAATGAGTTAACTATTAACATTTATATTTACAACTTATTTTTTTATCAGAGGTCTGCTGAAATGGGGATGGTGAGTGTTGAAACTCCTTGTAGATATTTTTACAAATTCACATTTGAAATCTAAATAAGTTACATATCTCTTAAGAAAATATCATTCAGTTTTTGCCTGACATGATCAATAAGATGCCACCGAGAGAAGGGAGAGGGGAAGGGAGAGAGGGGGGAGAGGGGGAAAGGAAGAGAGGGGGAGGGGGAGGAGGGAGAGGGGGAGAGAGAGAGGGAGGAGGGAGAGGGTTGGGGAGAGGAGAGGGGATGGTTTCACTCATGTTACCCAGGCTGGAGTGCAATGGCGCGATCTCGGCTCACCGCAACCTCCGCCTCCTGGGTTCAAGCCATTCTCCTGCCTCAGCCTCCCGAGTAGCTGGGATTACAGGCACGCGCCACCATGCCCAGCTAATGTTTTGTATTTTTAGTAGAGACGGGGTTTCACCATGTTGACCAGGATGGTCTCGATTTCTTGACCTTGTGATCCACCCGCCTCGGCCTCCCAAAGTGCTGGGATTACAGGCTTGAGCCACCGCGCCCGGCCTGATGCCACCTTTTTCTCAGATTTGTTTTAAAAGGTAAAGAAGCTTCAAGGCCTAGCTTAGAATTTAAGTCCTTCAGCAATCTATCTCCAGTTCACTCTTTCCTAAATCTGTGCCGGGGCCCTCTCCTGTGTGTTCTCTAACACCATATATCCTTTTATAGCTATAATCATGCTTTATTATGATTATATATTCATATATGCCTTCCTTTCATCCAAATGCTATATCTATCTTTCCCACTGCCGCATCCCCAGTGCCCAAAAATACGTATTTGTTGATGGAGTGATTGAATGAATGAATGACTTTGCGCTGTCACTGTTTATAACTGGTTGATGATTTGGTTGTCTGAAAGCATGCTCAGTGCTCTCTCCTTTGACTGGCTTTTCTGTTTTCATCCTGTAATGTATGGTAAAATATTGAGTCTAGTTTAATTGATGCCGGTAATATAGAGGGCATCTTTTAGTAACCTTTGCTTCAAGTGAGAATAATTTGTTGTTAAATAAGCTTGCTAAGCTGCCTACTTGGCTGCTGAATAGTTCTTTTACCCCTATATTAGAACAGTCTGGTCTGCTTACTAGGTAATATCTTTGGCACACATATTTTAATAAAATGAGCCCTTGTCTTGTCTTCCTAGTAGTGCTCTATGAGTTGTCCTGAGTCATTCAGTGATAATTGAGTGCCTACTATCTATCAGACAGTGTTCTTGGTACTTCAGATACTTCAGGGAACAAAAAATAACCCTGTCCTCCATGAACATTATACAGGCAGATAACAATAAATAACAGTGAGCATATAAAAATAGATATTACATAGTGTATTAGCAGACAATAATGCTATGACTAAAAAGAAAAGGTAGAACAAGAAGGGGGAATTAGGAGTACAAGGCGGCAGAAAGATAGAATTTAAAATGGAGTAGTAAGGGTAGGCCTTATTAAGATGAATTTTGAGCAAAAATTTAAAGAAGTAGAAGAATTAGACCTGGGGATATCTAGAGGAAGAGTATTCCAGGCAGAAGAGGCAGTCAGTGCAAAGGTCCTGAGGCAGACTGCATAATATATTGGAACCAGAGCAAGGAGGCCAGTGTGGAGGTGAGTAAGAGCAAACTATGAAATCAGAGACATAATTGGGGGCAGTGTAGTGGATTATGTAGGACTTTGTCTGCCATTGAAAGGAATTTTGTGTTTTTATTACTCTCAGTAAAATAAGGAGCCTTTTGAGGAAAGGAGTGTCCTGATCTGATTTTTATTTCTAAAGAATCACTCAGGGCCGGGCGTAGTGGCTCACGCCTGTAATCCAAGCACTCTGGAGGCCAAGGTAGGTGGATCATCTGAGGTCGGGAGTTCAAGACCAGCCTGACCAACATGGTGAAGCCCCGTCTTAAAAAGAAAAAAAAAAAAAGAATCACTCTGTCTCCTGTGTTGAGAATCGACTGTAATAAGTCTCCAGGATCACTGCGTGAGTTGCAGAAGCTTGTGGTTACAAATTGTCAATCCCTGTGATTCTTCTAAGTACCCTGTTTAAATATGTAAGAGATGCTTTTTTTTTTGGCCTTTGGTAACTGCTTTGAATAGGATTAATAGCAGTAAGAGATGCCAGTCTATAGATATAGAAGACTATTTTTTCTACATAGGTTCTTTCTGATTTTTTTCTATGCTTTAAAAAGCCGAGAGTATGGGGGAAATGGGCGGGGATGGCGGCGCTGATCTTAACAGTTGGGTATTATCCAAGAAGTAGAAATGAAGCTGTAAAATGGGGTGCTGTCTAGAGTACTGAAAAGCATTTATGAGAGTTCTTCCTTCTTGCTGTCACAGTACATCTTACAGGAGTCACTTTGAGAAATGTGATTTGTGCTCTCTGTACTTTGATTAAATATAAAGAAGACGAGCTTTACCAGAAAAGTAAAAAACAAGATTTGTATCAGTCCATGAAATTCTTTTCAACTTTTAGCCTAATAAAGTCCAGCTTACTTAATTCTTTTGTAAAGGCATGAGAACTAGATAGCGTTCCAACCATACTCAAGTCTAACCTTCCTTTATTTACTTTAGATATTATATACATTGACAATATTAGGCATTAAAGACCTAAAACATAATTGAATATGCTTTTCAGAAACAAATACTGTAGAAACTATGTGACTCTCCATTAATGCCTCTTTTGGAATGTGCTTACTTAAAATGTGTTCATCTATATTCCTTGTCCCCCATCCTGTTCATTATTTTTGGAAGTTGGTGCATCTTCCATAAACCATCAGCATTTTTCCATGATGCTCGTTTTTGTTCCCTGTTGCAAGACTTATTTTGAAAATCTTTCTATGTGGAAGTTAGAATTTAACAATTTGTGGTCATGGATTGGTCTTTGGGTCTCCTGGAAACAATGTATAGTGATGAGGTTAGTTCCTGCAAGATGCTTCTGCCATAAATAATGCCTTTAAGTTTATTTCATTGTAGCTTAGTAGTAATGCTTGATAGCTATTACTGTATAGACTGATTAATCTTATAAACTTGCATAATGTTTGGCAGTCTCACCCTCACTCTGTACGTTTTAGTGATAAAATAGATATGGTCTCTGAGAGGGGAAGGATTTGAGAGAAATTATGTAGTGGTAAAATGTTCTAACTAAAAGCATGCTCTCTCCCTTGGGCCATGTAGTCAGTGGTCCTCTGGCTGCATGAGATTTCTTAAGTCACTGGTAACCATTTAAACACAATAGTTGTACTTGAAGTTGCTATGGTTTCATTAGTAATTTTGCCTAACACCTTTGTGAGCTAGCTCAGGCATATTAGTTAGGACTTTGAGATTTTATTTAAAGATAAGTTATGTTTGTCTCTTCTCCGTAAAATTATTTAGGAAAGTTGAAAGAATAACCCTGTTATTATGCAATGTCAAAAATATAATTATGTGCGAAGCAGTCTTATAAGACTGAAATTGGATTCTTTTCTTCCTCAGTTTATGCATCTATTTGGGGTTAAAAAAATACAGTGACTATGATTAGGACAGAATATTGCTATGTTCTTGCCAGCCTTCTTTATTAGTTAAGATTAACTTTGACAGTAAATACAGAATTGAGAATTATTAAGGAAATTACTCAGATATATTGCTTCCCTAGTTATTGTGACATTTATACAAATTTTTTAAAAGTTCATTCCCTTGATGTAAATTTTGTATTAGCTGAAAGAATTGTTGGAAGAATATGTGCTGTGATTAAGATCGTGATCTGTGGGGTCAGACAGTTTTAGATTCAACTCCCGACATTCCTACTCTTTTTGACCATGAGTAGGTGGCTTATCCTTGTTCTGTCTTTGTTTCCTTATCAATGAAGTAGGAATGCTAATGGACATTATCTCACAGAGTTATTGGGAAGAGTACATAAGAGAGACATGGACATAATAAACTGCTTACTGCAGTGCTGGGCACAGAATAAGTGCTAGTTAGTGCCTTTGGTTATGTTACGTTCAGACTGGAACATCTCTTGAATCAAAACATTTCAGTCTCATTTACTTGTTAAATTATATTTAGAGTCTACGCTTTCCTCAAGGCAGTAGAAACATGCAAATTTTAAAAATATGAAATGCTAAAATCTTACCTTAAGGTTACTAAGTCCTGTTGATCTTCATGAAATTGAGAACTGACCGTGGCTGTCCTACAGGGAAATTATGACAGAGAAAAAAATTCCATTCCTCTTGGAGGACAGAAAGGAATAAATATAGTGTATTAGTTGTATGTGTAGGTCACACATGCTTATTCTTATAATACATTAATAATAGATCTAAATTACTGACCTGCTTTCCTCCAAAATTCATAAAAAATGAAAATAGAAATGAAATCAACATTCTTTATAGTTCAGCTGATATATATTATTACCCAACCTCAAGAATAAAAATGATTCTTAGATGGTAAATAAAACTCACCCTTATTTTTAAAAATTCAGCCTCTTAGCCAAGTGCAGCCTGTAATCCCAGCACTCTGGGAGGCCGTGGCGGGAGTTTGAGGGAGGCCTGAGGTCAGGAGTTCGAGACCAGCCTGGCCACATGGCGAACCCTATACTAAAAATACAAACGTTAGCCGGAGCCGGGTGTGGTGGTATGTACCTGTAATTCTAGCTACTCGGGAGGCTGAGGCACGAGAATTACTTAATCCTGGGTGACCTAGGTTGCAGCTAGCCGAGATTGCACCACTGCACTCCAGCCTGAGCGACAGAGCAAGACTCTGTCTGCCAAAAAAAAAAAAAATAAGAGGAAAAAAGAAAAAAAAAATTCATCCTTTTTAGTACCGATCTACTTTTTATGTTTCCATAGCTGTGTAATACAGTAATGAGTGGGTTAAGGCATTGTGTCTAGAATGTGTGTGGTGAACCTGTTGGACTTGAATGTAATCATTCCCTAATCTTACTACATAAAGATGAGATTAATGAGATTCATAACCAGCACCACACCTGTGAGGAGAAGTTCTGGAATGCCTCATCTTGCCTCCAGATAAAACATGTTCCTCCTTCCTTTGTGGCAAATGCAGGAATATTGTCAATGAACAAAATCCTTTTATCAGTCATTCCTGAAAAAGAATTAGAGTTTGAAAATCAAAAAATACTCCGATTTTAGAACCTATAACTTGGAAGGCTTACAATGAGGTAAAAACGTAGTGGTGGATTTAAAACTACAAGATACTTTATTCTAGCTGTGCACTAAGTTATACTGTTGTGTATTTGTCATGCAAGAATAACATTTTTAAGAAAACTGATATTGACACATGTATCTTTCTAATTCCTATCTTTGCTTTTGTTGTTTTCTTTTCTCTTTTATTTTTTATAGAGGTGGGATTTCCCTGTTGCCCAGGCTGATCTCAAACTCCTACTTTAGCCTCCCAAAGTGCTGAGATTATAGGTGTGAGCCACAAAGCTCATCCTGTTTTCTTTTTTCTTGAGATAACCTGGAAAAAGATGTCAAGTAGGAATGAGTATGAAATGTTTAGAATAGATGGCAGATAGTTAAGTTAGAATAGTAATGGTGGGAAGCTGAATTGGGAGGATTACTTGAGACAAGAGTTAGAGCCCAGCCTGGGCAACATAGTTAGACCCCCATTGCTAAAAAAAAAAAAAAATTGTTTTTCAAGTTAGCTGGGCATAGTGGTGCACACCTTTAGTCCTAGCTACTCAGGAGGCTAAGGTGGGAGGATCGCTTGAGCCCAGGAATTTGAGCTTGCAGTGAGCTACTGTGATTGTACCACTGCATGACAGAGCATGATCCTGTCTCTAAAAAAAAAAAAGAGTAGTGATGTTGAAACTGAGGTAATGAGGTGCCCCTCCTCAGTGCCCCCCCCAAAAAAAAAATTAGTGGTTATTAACTTTTAACTGTCATCGTGGTACAGCTACCATTTTAAAGGAAGGGTGGCCTTCCCTTAAAAACTTACAAAAGTCAGGCCAGGCACGGTGTCGAATGCCTATAATCCCAGCACTTTGGGAGGCTGAGGTGGGGTGGATCATGAGGTGAGGAGTTCAAGACCAGCCTGGCCAAGATGGTGAAACTTTGTCTCTACTAAAAATACAAAAATTAGGTGAGCTTAGTGGCACACACCTGTAGTTCCAGCTACTCGGGAGGCTGAGGCAGGAGAATTGCTTGAACCCAGGAGATGGAGGTTGCAGTGAGACAAGGTCGCACCACTGCACTCCAGTCTGGTGACAGAGTGAGAGTCCATCTCAACAACAATAAAAATTACAAAAGTCTTGTGAAGATAAGAGCTTTCTTAGGGGTTCTAGATTGTTACGTAACTTTTCACTAATTTCTAGGTATCTGGTGACCCATCTCATGGGGGCAGATCTGAACAACATTGTGAAATGTCAGAAGCTTACAGATGACCACGTTCAGTTCCTTATCTACCAAATTCTCCGAGGTCTAAAGGTACAGATAATATAAATAATAATTTTTAAAAATGAATTCTCCCTTTCTCCTCTCCTTTTAGGGCTTAAACAAATAAACAAGCAAACCACTTTTCTTATGGAAAAGTCAAACACACAAAATTACAAGTAAAAGTCATAGTACGATAAACTGCCATATTCACTCATTGACAACAGTTATTATTGACATATGGCCAATTATGTTTCTTTTGTATTTCCCAAGCCCTGGATTATTTTAAAGCAAGTCTAGACATTATATAATACCACCCATAGATACTTCAGTATGCATATCTAAAAGATAAGGACTCTTCATTCTTACATCTAAACAGTAATTTATTGATGTAATCTAATATCTGGTCAGTGTAATGTTGAGATTTTTTAAAAATCCTCAAGGAAGACTAATTTATTTATTTATTGGAGGGGCAGATAAACAGTATTTTAAAATTAAACCATCTTTGATATTTAGCCGCTTTGAGTCCTGTTGAGCTCCAGAGTACCAACCAGAAATAGATTAAAAGCTCAAATAAGTGGAGTCAATAGCTGTGGAGATTATAGTTATGGTAAATGTACTCAATACTGATAGTTACTTATGCTAATTTCTAATCTTACTGTTAACACTAATAGTTCTCATTGATTCATGAAAATATGCAGCAAATATATAATATGACAATAGAAGGTTGGAATAACTTTTTGAGTTTTTTCTCTTTTGCAGTATATACATTCAGCTGACATAATTCACAGGGTATGTATTGTGTCTTTGATTACATTATTTTGGGGCAGTGGGTTGAAGAATGGCATTTAGCCAAGATCCTAATCTAAACTTACTTTAGCCATTGAAATGTTGATTGATTGCAACTTTTCTCTAGGTTTAGACTGATTAAAGAAAGAAGATGTATAGATTTTTTTCTATGTAAGGCTAACGTGGACTAGATTTTGACTGTAGGATGGAGATTGTCTTTTGATAGCTAGATGAAGTCTTTTATGTCTAGTTCCTCATTATTTCCTGTAGGAAGAGAATTGATCATGCATTATAAAGTTGATCCTGTCTTCTCTGTACTTGTTTCCTAGGACCTAAAACCTAGTAATCTAGCTGTGAATGAAGACTGTGAGCTGAAGGTAAAATAAAGAGACAGTAGCCATTGTTTGCTTTACTTTGAGATTATATGTTTGACTAAGCAGGCAAACTTTCATAGGGAGTAGATTTATGAGCCATGACTATCTGAAATTGATATTGTTTTTATTATCAGAGTTTGAAATTTAAAACATTTCTCAATAAGCTAAGTGACATCAGAAGTAGCATCACTTGTTTTTATTTCAACATAAAGTTAAATGAGAAATTTAATATATTAATCATAATAAAGGAAGATAATAGTCAAACACCAAGTAAGCAATGCTGAAGAGGTGGTAACTAGATTAAATAGATTTCTAAGAGGAAAAATGGCAGAAACCTATCCACTCAAAATAATTCAAATAAAAGATAAGTGAATTGTTGCTAAAGAGCAAGTAGCTCTAGAACTTGCTTTGTTCCATTTCATTTTTTTAACTTAAAAAAAATTTACTTTAAAATGCAACGTTTTGTGTGCAGTTTGGGAAAATTATATATCCACTTAACTGTCACATTTATGATAAAGAACTTTTTTTTTTCTTTTGAGATGGAGTCTTGCGCTGTCGCCCGGTCTGGAGTGCAGTGATTTGATCTCAGCTCACGGCAACCTCCACCTCCCGGGTTCAAGTGATTCTCCTGCCTCAGCTTCCCGAGTAGCTGGGACTACAGGGGCATGCCACTGCGCCCAGCTAATTTTGTATTTTTAGTAGAGATAGGGGTTCACCATGTTGGCCAGAATGGTCTCGATCTCCTGACCTTGTGATCTGCCCTCCTTGGCCTCCCAAAGTGCTGGGATTACAGGCATGAGCCACCAGTCCTGGCCAAGAACATTTCTGTTAACTTTAAAAAGTCTGTTGTGCTCCTTCCTAGTGAATCCCCACCCCTCCACCCCTAATTCTGGCTCAAGGCGACTATGGATCTGCTTCTAACACTATGATTAGGTTTATCTTTTCTGGAGTTTCATGTACGTGGAATCATATAGTGTGTATTGTTGTGTGTCTAGCCTTTGCTTAGTGTAATGATTCTGTATTGTTGTGTGTATCAATGTTTTTTTCTTTTTTATTGCTAATAGTATTTTGTTTTATGAACATATCAGAATTTTTAAATCTATCCACCTGCTGATGGACATTTGCTTTAGTTTGAGTTTGAGGCTATGTAAAGCAACCGTGAATATTCATGTGCAAACCTTCGTATGGACATAAGTTCTCATTGCGCTTGATTAAATACCAAGGAGTGACATTTTTGTTTTGCTTTTTGTAATTTCAGTTTTTTTAGTTCTCACTGTATGTTTACCATGCACTCTAAGCATGGAGCAGGAAATCTCTTTATAAAAGTGCTGTCTTGTTTTCCTTTTTAAAAAGGCAACAGTTGTTGTCTTCCCCTGCCTGTTTATAAGTCTTAACAGCTTGTCTGTGCCTCTTCTGCCCTTTAGATCCTGGATTTTGGACTGGCTCGGCACACAGATGATGAAATGACAGGCTACGTAGCCACTAGGTGGTATAGGGCTCCTGAGATCATGCTGAACTGGATGCATTACAACCAGACAGGTATTACTTGCACTGGTTATTTAGGGCCTTATTTAATTCTATGTTGGATACATTTGGGATTCTCAGAAGTAGAGATTATAGGAGGGGAAAGAAATGTCTTTTCTTCCCTCAGTGATCCTTTTAAAGCCTGCAAGTGAAAATATTTCACTTGCTCAGATGGGGGAGTAGGGTTTTATATACAGCTTCTAAACCTCGTGATTTAGCAATTGGGTTTTTATTTATTTAGATTTTGAATTTATTCTCTGAGTACTTATACCTGAAGACAATGAGTCCATAATTTTAACCCCTCAATATTACTTGGAAGAATCTATCACTCTTTTGCCCCTTTTTGAACAGCTTATTTCTCTTAAGTATGTTTTGACTTACCCCACCTTTGAACAGCCCTTTAGTGGGGCAAAGATCTTAATAAGCTCATTTATTTCTGTAAAAATGAGTATGATTGTTGAGGCTCAGAGGTTTTAAATAGTAATTTGAATATTTCACTCCTAGTAATGGTTTTATTTGTTGTCAAGTATACTAACAGTGACATTGCATGTACTTTTATTTCTCTTTAATATTGCCAGTTGATATTTGGTCAGTGGGATGCATAATGGCTGAGCTGTTGACTGGAAGAACATTGTTTCCTGGCACAGACCGTATCCTTTAAAAAGTTTTGGATTCTTGTTTCTTATTTGTATTCCAGTGTCCATGGATGTATACTCCTTTTACTTATCTCTAGGGAAGGCTCTCCGTTCTTTGCTTTCATAGTCCAGATAATACGTTATGAGGTCTTCCTTCTTACTGAGTAGCTTGCCTTGCCAAGAAAGAGGCTTCAGTTTACTTTCATGAGTTGGAAAAAATTCCTCATAAGCTGAAAAACCCTTCAAATCTGTCATCTTTTTGCAACAAACCCTTATTAATCATCCCACAGTGGTTCTGAGACCTGAGCATACTCATGAAAAGCTCTGGATCCCAATGACAGGTTTAGTTTACTTGTATAAACACTTAATGAGTACAAGATACCCATTTATAATTAAAGGGTGTCTTGCTATTATGTTTGCTTTGTGTATTAAAAAGGCTATATTTGGTACCTGCAATGATATACAGTTTATTTGTTATGTTTGTTGTTTGACAACAAATAGTAAAAGCAAGAAGTGACAAGGTTACCCTGTCATGTGCTTTTTTTTTTCCCAGCACAACTTTATCTCAGATTGCAGTCAAACCAATTAATTTACTCCCAGACTTACCGTCTAGTTTATGGTTTATTATAGCCCCTTTATTTTAGCTCCTTTTCTATCTGTGGTATGCTTGTTTCATGGTTTAGTAATAATGTCATGAAAATGTGATTTATTGGAACTCTCATCAGTTCTACTTATGGAAGATGTTTAGGTAAGAAAGAATGCTAAAACATATGTCTAGAATTAGTTTTGGGGATTTTTTTTTTTAAATATAATTGAGTTAACTAGCCTCCAAGTGGTTTTGTTTGGGCTATTAGACATGCTACAATTACCTCCGATCTATTATGCCTAGAGATCTAAAAGCCGTTTTAGTCCCTTACCTAAATAAACTCATTGAGTTTATAAACTAGAATGTCAGTTCACTTGCTCACAGTTTGGGATATACTTCTGTAATGACTATGATGTCCATAATACCTACCCCTGTGTTCTATCTTTTGCCACAGAGAATGTACTTTCATTATGAACTGAAAAAAACCTCTATTTCTCAGGTAAAGCTGTTTCTTTCTCTCTGAATGTTACTACATTGATACAGACTCCCTGTACTTCAGGCTCCCTGTATTTAGCTTACCTTATTACTCCCTACCTCTGGATTTTAAGTTAGTTTAATACCTAGTATTTCTCCTTTGTCCTTTGCTTCATTCACCTTATATCTGTTTCTCAGAAATTTGGTGTGTGTGTGTGTGTGTGTGTGTGTGTGTGTGTATGTATATATATGTGTGTGTGTGTGTATATATATATATGTGTATATATGTGTGTGTGTGTATGTGTATATATATGTATACATATGTATACACACACACACACACACATACATACATACATACATACATACATATTACAGTCCAAGGTAAGAGAATCAGGGAGAATTTATACTTCTCCCTTTCCTCAGGTACTTATCTCAGAGTCCCATCCTTGGTTTGTCCTCTGGAATAGCTGCTATCCTGATGCTGTTCTCTGTTCCCTCCTCCCTTTCCTCTTTTTGTGTCTCTATCTCCAGCTACCCATTCAGTCAGTCACAGACCTCCATGCCTGTGTAGACACACAAGGTGGCAAAGGGAGAAAGACAGTATAGCATACAGGTTAAGCACATGCTCTGGAGGCAGACTTCCTGGGTTTAGCTCTTAGCTCTTTTATTTCCAGCTATGTAACTTTGAACAAGTTTTCTAACCTCTGTGCCTCTCAGTTTCCTGAACCATAAAATGATAATGATCATACGTACTCACAGGGTCGTTGTAAGAATTCAGCCAGATAATAACTGGAAAGTACTGAGACAAGCCTGCCAGTAAATGTTAGCCATCATCTTCAGTAATGCCCTTTGCAAAACATACCCCTTCACCTCCCACTGTATTGTCTACCTATGAATCATTAATGGTTTTTTGTTTGTTTGTTTGTTTTGACAGGTAGGAAAGGATGGGTCCCTTGGCAGACTAGTGTTAAAAAGTTTTCAAAGTAATGTTGATCTTCTGCCCTTATGGTTCCGTCTCATAGACAGCTAGCTGTCTATTCCCTGATGGCATGACCTTTTTGAACGCTAACTTTCTGCCTGTAGGAAGTCTTCCCTTTGTGCCTATGTGTTTTTCTTCTGTGAGCTACTGTTTAAACTAGCTAGTGTTTAAACTTTTTAATAGGGGATTCTTTTTTTTTTTTGAGACAGAATCTCACTCTGTCACCAGGTGCCAGGCTGGAGGACAGTGGTGCGATCTCAGCTCACTGCAACCTCCGCCTCCCAGGTTCAAGCAGTTCTCCTGCCTCAGCCTCCCAAGTAGCTGGGACTACAGGCGCATGCCACCATGCCCAGCTAATTTTCGTATTTTTAGTAGAGACAGGGTTTCACCATGTTGGCCAGGATGGTCTTGGTCTCTTGACCTCGTGATCTGCCTGCCTCAGCCTCCCAAAGTGCTGGGATTACAGGCGTGAGCCATTGTGTCCGGGGGTTCATTTTTTAATACATGAGAATTCATTTCAAAATTTTGGTTTTAGTAATTTGTTTGTATTCTACTTGGTTCTTTTTCAGACAAATGTTCTCTCCTGAATTGTAAAAGTCGAATTCAAAGGATTTGTATTTGTAATATACTTAACCTTCTCTTGTAAGTTGCCATCTGTGTAGAGACAGCTTTGGTTGCCTGACAAGAAGAAAAGAGGAAAATGTTTCCCATTATCTTTTCCTGCCTGAACTATACAGTCACTTGTGTTCCGGCATAGTGGTTCTTAACCCTCACGGCTACTCTAGCAGCGTAAAGAGACTGTTACTTCCCCCATCAAATCAACATGGTACCCTAGGATTTCTCCTTCGTTTTTTGTTTCATTCACCTTTTACTTGTTTCTTAGAAAATTGGTATATATAATTAGCAATACATGTGTGGGTTTAATTCTGGACTCTCAATTCTATTGGTTTATATATCTATCCTTATGGAAGTACCACACTGTTTTGATCACTGTAGCTATATAGTAAGCTTTGAAATCAGGAAGTGTGAGTCCTCCAGCTTTGTTCTTCTTTTTCAAAATGGCTTTGACTATTCTGGGTCCTTTGTAATTCCATATGAATTTGACAATTTGCATTTTTATTTCTGCAAAAAAAAAAAAAAAAAGGCTTTGGAATTTTGATAGGCATTCTGTCAAATTTTTAGATCATTTTAAGTAATATTGACATCTTAACACTATTATGTCATCCTGTTCATGAGCACAGGCTTTCTTTCCATTTAAGTCTTCAATTTTTTCCAGCAGTGTTTTGTAGTTTTCAGTTGTAAAGTGTTTCACCTTGGTTAAATTTTTTCCTAGGTGTTTTATTCTTTTAGCTGCGATTATAAATGGAGTTTCTTTGGTGTGTTCATTGTTGGTATATAGAAACAAAACTAATTCTTGATTGTTGATCTTATACCCTGCGAATTTGCTCAATTCATTTATTAGTTCTAGCAGTTTTCGTCTAGATTCTTTGGGATTTTCTATATTTATATATAGGGTCATGTTGTCTGCAAATAGAGAAAGTTTTGTTTCTTCCTTTCCAATTTTGATGCTCTTGATTCTTTCCCTTGTCTAATGGCTCTGTCTAGAACTCCACTACAATGCTGAATAGCAGCAGTGAAAGTAGGCATCCTTGTCTTGTTCCTGTCTTAGGGGGAAAGCTTTCAGTCTCTTCGCATTGAGTATGATGTTAGCCGTTGGTTTTTTATAAATGCCCTTTATCATGTTGGGGAAGTTTTCTTCTGTATTAGTCCATTTCACATTTCTATAAAGGTAATTACCTGAGACTAGGTAATTTATCAAGAAAAGAGGTTTATTTGGCTCACAGTTACACGGCTGTAAAAGAAACATGGTGCCAGCATCTACTCCTGGTCAGAACCTCAGGAAGCTTTCACTTATGGCAGTAGGGGGAACAGGCATGTCACATGGCAAGGGAGGGAGCAGGAGAGATGCCAGACTCTTGTAAACAACCAGCTTTTACATGAACTAATAGAGCAAGAACTCACTCATTAACATGGGGAGGGCACCAAGCCATTCTTGAGAGTTCCAAGACCCTAACACCTTCAATCAGGCCCCACCTACAACATTGGGGATCACATTTCAACATATTTGGAGGGGACAAAACATCCAAACCATATCCCCTTCTATTCAAAGTTTTCTGAGTATTTTAATCTGAATTTTAAATGTCATTAAAATTTTATTTAGATTACATTTAAACTTAATTACACATGGCTAGTGGTATTGGTTTATGCATTTTTAGATCTCTTCAAGTTGTCTTCCTGTTTTACTTTTTCTTGGGTTTTGTAATTAGTCTCCTTCTTGAAAGATTATTTTGGTACTTAATTGTTAGCAATTCCTGGATTTCCTTTAAAGACATAAGAAATACCAGGGAGGGGACAAGATGGCCGACTAAAAATAACCATGGTCAGAGGCTACCACCGAGAAGAATGAAAACAGGGAAGGAATCCTGTACTGGCAACTGAGGTATTCAGGCTCTCTCAATGGGACTGACTAGGCAGTTGGCATAACCTATGGAGAGTGAGGAAAAGCAGGGTGGAGCGACAGCCCACCTGGGAGCTGCACAGGGCAAGGGGAGCTCTCACCCCCAGCCAAGGGAGGCAGTGAGTAATTGTGCTAACCTGTCTGGGAAATCACCCTTTTTCCAAGGATCTGTGCAACCTGTGAATCAGGAGATCGCCCTCATGAGCACATGCTACCAGGGTCTTGGGTCCCAACCACAGAGATATGCAGATTCTCGGGAGCCTCTTGACTGGAGACTACCTAAGACTACCGAGTTCCTTGGGGGTGTGTTGCCTGTCATTGTTGAAGCTCCATTCTGCTCCATTCACAGTGCAAACCCTAGAGCAGTGGTGGCAGATCATGGCCAGACTGACTCTTTAGGCCGGACCCTGGACCCTGACCTATCCCTCTTCATGGGTGGGGTCTCTCTGTGGAAATTTCAGCAACTCCAGCCAGTGGTTTTACAAACAGAATGCTGATCTCCCTGGGATGAAGCCCCTGATGGGAGGGGTGGCCATGGTCTTCACAGATCATCAGACTTAGTCTTTCCCCTTACTGACTCTCAGGAATCCAGGCTGTCTGGATGAGTGGTATTCCCTCCAGTGCAGCACACCTCCTCCACCCAAGGGCAGCCAGAATGCTTCTTTAAGTGGGTCCATGCCTCTTGACTGGGTGAGACCCCTGAACAGGGGTCACCAGACACCTAATAGAAGAGCATTCCTGGCATCAGGTTGGTGCCCCTCTGGGATGCATCTCCCAGAGGAAGGAACAGGCAGCCGTCTTTGCTGTCTGCAATCTCCTCTGGTGACACCTCCAGGTACAGGAGGGACCCAGGCGAATAGGGTCTGGAGTAGACCCCCAGCAAACTGCAGCAGCCCTGCAGAAGAGGGGACTGACTATTAAAAGCAAAACAAATGGAAAGCAACAACAACAGCATCAACAAAAAGGTCCCACCAAAGCTCCTCCAAAGGTCAGCAGCCTCAAAGATCGAAGCTAGATAAACTCATGAAGATGAGAAAGAATCAGTGAAAAAATGCTGAAAACTTAGAAAGCCAGAGTGCCTCTTCTCCTTCAAATGATCACAGCACCTCTCCAGCAAGGGCACAGAAGTGGGCTGAGGCTGAGATGGATGAACTGACAGAACTAGGCTTCTGAAGGTAGATAATAATGAACTTCATTGAGCTAAAGGAGCATGTTCTAACCCAATGCAAAGAAGCTAAGAACCATGATAAACATTACAGGAGCTGTTAACCAGAATAACCAGTTTAGAGAGGAACATAAATGATAGAGATGAAAAACACAACACGAGAACTTCACAATGCAACCACAAGTATCAATAGCCAAATAGACCAAGTGGAGGAAAGAATTTCAGAGCTTGAAGACCGTCATGCTGACAAGATTAGAGAAAAAAGACAAGGTTATAGAGGAAAAAGAATGAAAAGAAATGAACAAAATCTCTGAGAACTATGGGATTATATAAAAGACTGAACCTGCAATTGATAGGAGTACCTGAAAGAGTTGGGGAGAATGGAACCAAGTTGGAAAACATGCTTCAGGATATCATCCAGAACTTCCCCAACCTAGCAAGGCAGGGCAACATTCAAGTTCAGGAAATCTGTAGAGAACCCCAGTAAGAAATTTCATGAGAAGATCAACCCCAAGACACATGGTCATGATTCTCCAAGGTTGATATGAAGGAAAAAATACTAAGGGCAGCCAGAGAGAAAGGCCAGGTCACCTACAAAGGGAAGCCCATCAGACTATAACAGTGGACCTCAGCAGAAACCCTCTCAGCCAGAAAAGATTGGGGGCCAATATTCAATATTCTTAAAATAATTTCCAACCCAGAATTTCATATCTGGCCAAACCAAGCTTCATAAGTGAAGGAGAAATAAAGTCGTTTTCAGACAAGCAAATGCTGAGAGAATTCATCACTGTGACCAGGCTCGCCTTGCAAGAGCTCCTGAAGGAAACACTAAATATGGAAAGGAAAAACTGGCCACTGCAAAAAACACAGTGAAGTACAAAGACCAATGACTCTATGAAGCAACTACATCAACAAGTCTGCAAAATAACCACCTAGCATCATGATAGGATCAAATTCACACATAACAGTATTAACCTTAAATGTAAATGGGCTAAATGTCCCAATTAAAAAACAGAATGGCAAACTGGATACAGAGTCAGGACCCATCAGTATGCTGTATTCAAGAGACCCATCTAACTTTCAGAGACATACCAAGGCCCAAAATAAGGGATGGAGGAAAATTTACCAAGCAAATGGAAAGCAGAAAAAAAGCAGGGGTTGCAAGTCTGTTTTATGACAAAACAGACTTTGAACCAGCAAAGATCAAAAAAGACAAGGGCACTACATAGCGGTAAAGGGTTCAATTCATCAAGAAAAGCTGACTATCCTAAATATATATGCCCAATACAGGAGCACCCAGATTCATAAATCAACTTCTTAGTTACCTACAAAGAGACTTAGACTCCCACACAATAATAGTGGGAGACTTTAACACCCCACTGTCAGTATTAGACAGATCATTGAGACAGAAAATTAACAAGGATATTCAGGACTTGAACTCAGCTCTGCACCTGATAGAGATCTACAGAATTCTCCACCCAGAAACAACAGAGTGTACAGTCTTCTTGGCAGCACATCACACTTAGGCCAAAATTGATCACATAATTGGAAGGAAAATACTCCTCAGAAACTGCAGAAGAGCTGAAATTATAACAGTCTCTCACACCACAGCACAATCAAATTAGAACTCAAGAAACTCACTCAAAACCACACAACTACATGGAAATTGGACAACCTGCTCCTGAATGATTCCTGGATAAATAATGAAATTAAGGCAGAAATCAAGAAGTTCTTTGAAACCAATGAGAACAAAGAGACAACATACTAGAATCTTTTGGAGACAGCTAAAGCAGTGTTAAGAGGGAAATTTATAGTACTAAATGTCCACATCAAAAAACTAGAAAGATCTCAGACTGATGCTCTAACATCAAAACTAAAAGAACTAGAGAATCAAGGCAAACAAGCCCCAAAGCTAGCACAGGAACAGAATAGAGATCTCAGAAATAAAACTGCATATCCACAACCGTCTGATCTTCAACAAACATGACAGAAACAAGCAATGGGGAAAGGATTCCCTATTTATTAAATGGTGTTGGGAGAACTGGCTAGCCCTATGCAGAAAATTGAAACTGGACCCCTTCCTTACACTTTATACAAAAATTAAGATGGATTAAAGTCTTAAATGTAAAACTCAAAACTATAAAAACCCTAGAAGAAAATCTGGGCAATATCATTCAAGACATAGGCATGGGAAAAGATTTCCTGATGAAAATGTCAAAAGCAATGGCAACAAAGCAAAAATTGACAAATGGGCTTCTGCTCAGCAAAAGAAACTATCATCAGAGTGAACAAGACAACCTACAGAATGGGAGAAAATTTTTGCAATCTATCCATCTGACAAAGATCTATTATCCAGAATCTACAAGAAACTTAAGCAAATTTACAAGAAAATCTCCATTAAAAAGTTGACAAAGGACATGAACAGACACTTCTCAAACTGGTAGACATTTATGTGGCCAAGAAACATGAAAAAAGGCTCAACATCACTGACCATTACAGATGGTTGTAATGACCATTACAACATGACCATTAGAGAAATACAAATCAAAACCACAATGAGATACTCTTTTGTGCCAGTCAAAATGGTGCTTATTAAAAAGTCAAGAAACAACAGATGCTGGTGAGGCTGTAGAGAAATAGGAACATTTTTACACTGTTGGTGGGAATGTAAATTAGTTCAACCATTGTAGAAGACAGTTTGGTGAAATCCTCAAAGACTTGGAACCAGAAATGCCATTTGAGCCAGCAATCCCATTACTGGGTATATACCCAAAGGATATAAATCATTCTATTATAAAGATTATATGCATGTGTATGTTGATTGCAGCAGTATTCACAATAGCAAAGACATGGAATCAACCCAAATGCCCATCAGTGATAGACTGATTAAAGAAAATGTGGTACATATACAATATGGAATACTATACAGCCATAAAAAGGAATGAGGTTATGTCCTTTGCAGGGACAAGGATGGAGCTCGAAGCCATTTTCCTCAGAAAGCCAAACATTGCATGTTCTCACTTATAAGTGAGAGCTGAACAATAAGAACACATGGACACATGGAGGAGAACAACACACACTGGGGCCTGTTGGTAGGGGGCAGGGGCAGGCAGAGGCAGAACATCAGGATAAATAACTAATGCGTGGAGGGCTTAACACCTAGGTGACGGGTTGATAGGTGCAGCAAACCACCATGGCACATGTTTACCTATGTAACAAACCTGCACATCCTGCACATGGATCCCAGAACTTTAGTTTAAAAAAATATAAGACATAAGGATTTTTGTCTTAAAGCCAATGATATATTATCAGATTAGAAATTATTCTTGCCATGCACAGTGGCTCATGCCTGTAATCTCAACACTTTTGGAGGCTGAGGCGGGTGAATCACCTGAGGTCAGAGGTTTGAGACCAGCCTGGCCAACATGGTGAAACCCCAACTCTACTAAAAATGCAAAAATTAGCCTATAATCCCAGCTACTTCAGGAGGCTGAGGCAGGAAAATCACTGGAACCTGGGAGGTGAAGGTTGCAGTGAGCTGAGATCGTAATACCGCACTCCAGCCTGGGCCACAGAGTAAGACTCCATCTCAAAGAAAAAAATGAAAAATTATTCTTGTTTGTGATTTTGCAGAACCCTTCCATCTGGCCTAATAATAATATTACTATTTTCTAAAGAATGAAGCCCTTTCTTAAAAGCTTAGTTGACTAGGGATATCATGGGGACACAGCTGACAGAACTTTGTATTAGAAAGGAGGCAGGATACAGAGTGTCTCTTTCAGGTATAGTACCTATTTCAAGTACCATAGGTCTATCTTGAAATGAATGAGCCACTAAGAAAATTCTGCTACTGACACTCAACACTATGCACTATGAGAAAGTTTCATAGACCTGCTGGTCATCAAATATTGTTTTCCTACCAGAGATCACAGCCTTGGCTTGCTGCTGTTTCCTATTTCTACATAATCAAGTGAATTTCCTTAATGTGTTAAACCTTCTTTCATTTTAACAGAAATGGTACTCTTAAGATATTATGGGTTAATGGAGCTGAATTAAAATCTACTTGCTATCAGCTGCTCCCCTGGTCTACAGGAATTTTCTTAGTGTATTAAATTTGCTTCTTAATTCTGCTTTTTTTCATCTTTTGGTCTTTTGCAAACATGTTTTGAAATATTTCAGACATACTACTAGACAAAGAATAGTATAATGAACACCTCTGTTCATACTGTCCTGCTTGCTTGTGAGTTAAAACACCAGCAATAGAGCTAAAGCTTCTAGAGATCCTTCTCTCACATCTGCCCATCACTTTCAGTCATTGGTTTCAAATATTCTTTTTTATTTTTTTGTTTTTTGAGATGGAGTCTTGCCCTGTCACCCAGGCTGGAGTACAGTGGCGCAGTCTCGACTCACTGCAACCTCCACCTCCTGGGTTCAAGCAATTCTCCTGCCTCAGCCTCCTAAGTAGCTGGGATTACAGGCACATGCCACCATACCTGACTAATTTTTATGTATTTTTAGTAGAGACTGGGTTTTACTGTGTTGGCCAGGCTGGTCTCAAACTCTAGACCTCAAGTGATTTGCCCACCTTGGCCTCCTAAAGTGCTGGGATTACAGGAGTAAGCCACTGTGCTCTGCCAAATATTATCTCATTTTTAAAAAGCAGTTTCACTTGAGACACTAAAAGCAAGTGTCCTAATCAATACTGAAGAAGAAAAATATTTTATTAGATTATTTGCCCTTTCCTTTCTATCTTGAGAATACATTTTCTCAAAAAAGAGTAGAATCTTCAGATTTGTCCATAAGGGTACCTTGAGACATTTTCTTTGTGTTACAGTGAAAATGGCTATTTTGACAACCTGGAAGGTAAGAAGCTAGGCTAAGTCTTATTTTTGTCTATCCTGTCTGTCACCAGGAAGATTTCCTACCTTCCCAAAGATTAGTGCTCCACTTTGCCCTGTGTGGATTTATTTCATTGAAAATTGCTGCTCATGGCAGATATGTCTGCAACTGGTCCTTTTATTTATCTTCAACTTTCTGTCTTGTGGAGGTTTTCTAGGAGTTTCCTGGACCGCTTAGAACTGACTAGAATATCCCTCTTTTACTTTCCCTCGAATTATCCTGTTACACTTAGGTTCCCCCCCCCCCTTACTTGTTCATTCTGACTGACTTTTGCTCTGTTAAAAATGACTTGGCCTAAACAGTAATCTGGGCCAGGTGCGGTGGCTCACACCTGTAATCTCAGCACTTTGGGAGACTGAGATGGGGGGATCACGAGGTTAGGAGTTCAAGACCAGCCTGGTAAACACAGTGAAACTTCATCTCTACTAAAAATACAAAAATTAGCTGGGCATGGTGGTGGGCACCTGTAATCCCAGGTACTCAGGAGACTGAGGGAGGAGGATCACTTGAACCCAGGAGGCAGAGGTTGTAGTGAGCCAAGACTGCACCATTGCACTCCAGCCTGGGTGACAGAGTGAGAGTCCATCTCAAAACGAGTAATTTTAGGCCTAAGTTGTCCTTTTCTTCATTTATTTTAGATTCAGGAGATTTATGATTTAAATTTTGACATTGTGATCATTACAATTAAAACACATTTTAAACTAATAGTAAAAATATTTTCTATCTAAGGGAACAAGGGCTAAACCTATTATAAAGGATTGCTCACTGTGGAAATAACTGATTGTCATGATGTGGTGAGTTTTGCTTTGCTCTGCCTATATGGCTACGTGAAGCTCCTTCTGGTCTTAACTGCCTGGACAAATCAGTGGCCTTACAGTAGCTGGTACTGTTGGAAGACTGGCCTGTATTTCAGTGGATTTGCCAGCTTTTGAAGAACCCATGCTGATTTCTTCAGAGGTTTGCATGTTTTAACTTCTTTCATGCAAATGCTTTTAGCTACTAAGATTTTTATTTTACACTGTGTATTTTTCCATGGAGTATGGTCATTCTGGGTTTTGAGGGCAAGGCAGCAGGGTAGAGCTGAGTTGAAAAGCATAATATGGCTCATCTTTTCTTTTGTGTGTGTGTGTTCTGTGCTTTTATGAAAAAGCTAATTTCAAATCAACGTTAAACTAAGTTGAATACAAAGTCTGTGAATAAGGCCTGGTGGCCTCATTTATAAAAAAGGCCAATGTTGTCTTTGGCCTTAAAATTTCAGGAAGGGCATTTCAAATGGCTTTGCGTTTGCATGTTTCAGTGCTAGAGTCTAGGAATAGACTCTGGTGTCCACTGTAAGATGTTCTTCCGCTACCAGAGAATCAAGTCTGTGCCATAGGTCTTTCCGGGGTTAAAAAAACTGACTTCCGCAAATTCTCCATCCCCTGCCTTTGGCTTGGGCCTTGCATTTTCTGCATCATCTCGGTTAACGGTTATTGTCATGATGGGTGTGGTACAGTTTGACACACCTGTGTCCATACAGACCACCAGAGAACATTCAGCGTTGTCCCCTTTGTAGCCAGTTTCTTCGTCAAGCTCCCGAAGAGCAGCTGCTTCTGGGGTTTCATCATCATCTATGAGAACTGCAGGGAACCCTATGCAGTAACCACCCATTGGTGGTCAGGACTGTTTGACCAGAACCATATGCTCGTAGTGAAGTGTTCTCTGCAGCATGGGGATGACCACTACACCATCAGCAGTCTGTTCTTTTCTGGTTGTACATTTCACTGAGTCCCAAGTTCTAGTTTTACCAATAGGATCCATGTATGTTGTTTGTTCAGGCTTGACCCATTTTCCTTCTGAAATTAACTCCTCTGAAATAATATACTGTGGCATTCTGAGAAGATTCTGCTGATTCGTGGCTCTCCCTTTTCAGGGGAGTCTTTACAGCCCTCAGGAGAGTTCACCCCCAAGATGTAGGGGTGAAGAAGGGAAGAGGACAAAAGAACTGCTGGAGGCAGCAGTGTCAGCAGATGCCGGTGCCACGGCTTGAGACACCCCACCTCCTGAGGTGCTAGAAGGATGTGCCATGGCTCATCTTTTCAAGGCAACCAGTATTTATCAAGCCACTCTGTGGAAAGGTTCTGGGGATAGGATGGTACCTGTCCTTTAAACTGGAATGATCAGACTCAGTGGAAAGAGAGTTACAGTAGTTACTTGAACAACTGTCTCTGATTATAAAATAAGATAGAGTGATAAATACACTAGAATATAGATAAGCTATTGAAAAAAAGTAGAAACTTAATTCTACCTCAGGATATCCAAGAAGACTTCATTCCAGAGTTCTTTGAATAGGACTTTAAAGAGTAAACAGGAATAGAAAAGCCTTGGAAGGACAGAAGAGGGGAGTATTCTGGTTTCTGAGTTACATAAATAAGAACTTGGAAGCTTAGAAGTGCCTGGAATATCTAGTGTGAGTTGAAGCATTGAGTGCATTAAGGAATAATAGTTTGAGCCAAAGTCAGAAAAGAATCTTGATGACAAATCACAGACAGCGGTGAGTGTGAGGCTGCGGAATTGGGGCTTGATTCTTCAGGCCTGATTCTGTTTCATGCCAGCAGATGTGGGAGAAAGAGGGTTTCCCAGCTCATTGTCGTAATGAGCCACTGTGACTAATGGAAGTTGCATACTCTTACAGGTAGGTTGGAGTGAAGTTCAGGTAGCTGAGAAATTCACAGCTCAAAGAACCTTCTGTCTTCCTTAGAGTATAAAAATTGACTGTAAGTAGTCAGAAGTCTCTTAAACAAGAATACCGATATCAAAAGCTTCATTTTAGAGATTACTTTTGATGCAAATATATTTTAAAGCCATCTGTTTGAGATTTGAAGTAGTCAAGGTTTTTCTCATATGTGTTTCACTTTATCGTGTGGTGGCTACCCAGTTAAATATATTCCTGAAGAGTGTTAGTGTGAGGGAACCAAATTTTTGTAAATTGAGTCATTTTAAATCAGCAAGAATATTTTTGACTAATTTCTATTGTAATTAATCTGATTATTTTAGAGCAAGACAGCATCCATCCCACCCGCACACCTGTTCTGTCCCCATGAACTTATGCTTTAAAATTTTTTTCTTGTCAACACCTTGAACTGAGAAGTCAGTATTAAAATCTTAACCTTTACAACACACTGATTTTTGCCATTTTCAGATAACAAAATTCCCTACTATTCTTAATTTAGAAATAACTTATGAGAGTGGATTTGTTTCTAGTTTATCTTTTTGCTTGCTAAAGAACACAAGTTGTTTAGGTCTAGGATGGGGTTTAGCACACCTTTTCTGAAAGGGCCAGGTAGTAAGTATTTTAGGCTTGGGAACCATATGATAACTGTGCTTGTTGTAATGTGGAAACATCTATAGACTGTACATAAGTGAATGGGCATCGCTGTGTTCTAATAAAACTTTATATAAAAAACAGGCAGAGGTTGTGGTCTGCTGACTCCAGTCCAGAATTTCCTTCCATTTAAGCTAATTTCATATCTAAAAGAAAAGACAAGGTGTCAAATTACTGCATAAATAATTCCTATAACGTAGGTACCTATGGCTTACAGAGACTGTTGTTTTTAAGCACTATGTTGCCTTTATATGTATAATCATAATTAAAAAATTCTTTCATCCTGCTCTACCTTTTCCTCAAATATTTTGACTGCCCGTCATGTACCAGATGTTAGGCTGGGGATAAGTGGTGAACAGGCAGAGGGGCCCCTGCCCTCATAGATCTGTAGACCAATACAGGGAGCAGACAGTAAGCAAATAAAGTAATTCTAGGCTGTGATAAGCACAATGATGTTATCAAGCGTGGTGCTGAGAGACAGAATTGGAGGGTAGGGGGTTATGTACATAGAGTGTTGAGGGGAGGCCTCCAGGAGTTGAAGTTGAAGCTGAGACCTGAAGCCAAGAGGATTTAGTCATGTGAAAAACCTGATGGGTCAGAACACAGTCATCCTCCCCTTCTTCCTCCCAGGAATGTCAGTCAGTATAGACGTGGATAAACGGCTCACATTTTCAGAGGAAATATTAAAAGCTATTTTATAACATGTTTTCCCCTCTTTTTAATTTCCTTTTTAGGTAATACTAAAAGAGAACAAACAAATTTTTGTCTTCTGGTTAACACATGCACATACCTTCCGAGCATACATTGAAGTGTTGGCTACCAGAATAAAAGTTTTGGCTACCAGAATAAAAGTTTTGGCATTGTGGCCTATATTTAGAGCCTTTGGGATGTGTGAAGTTTGTTAAGCATTGTGAGTTCGTTTGCATCATATAAAGTTGAAACCGCCTGTGTGTTTGCGTTCTTATGGAGCTCCTGAAAGAACATGCAGTGGGAGAGCACCCTCTGCTGGCGACTGTCACTCACAGTGCTCTGCCTACTATAGCCAGTGTGAGAGGCGAGGCTTTCCAGGGGGTGTGCTCCAGTGGTCAGGCTTTGGGGTCTCACAGGCCTCCCACTGTCATATCACAAGCTCTTTAGGTCATACTTGGAAGAATATTCATAAATAAACTTGTACATCCATAGCTCCTGTGCTCTGCTGCATTTTTTTTTTTTTTTTTTTTTTTTTTCCTGAGACGGAGTTTCACTCTTGTTGCCCAAACTGGAGTGCAATGGCCTGATCTCGGCTCATGGCAACCTCTGTCTCCCGGGTTCAAGTGTTATCCTGCCTCAGCCTGAGTATCTGGGATTACAGTGCCTGCCACGAGGCCTGGCTAATTTTTGTATTTTTAGTAGAGATGGGGTTTCAGCCTCCTGCCAGGCTGGTCTTGAACTCCTGACCTCGTGGTCCACCTGTTTCAGCCTCCTAAAGTGCTAGGATTACAGGCATGAGCCACCATGCCTGGCCTAATTTTTGTATTTTTAATAGAGATGGGGTTTCACCATGTTGGCCAGGCTGGTCTCAAACTCCTGACCTCAGGTGATCTGCCTGCCCCAGCCTCCCAAAGTGCTGAGATTACAGGCATGAGCCATCACGCCCAGCCTTTGCTGCTTTTCTCTTATCTGTGGCCCTCTAATTACCAGTGCTCTTTGCTGGACTGGTTACTGATGCTTTGATGGCAGATGAGGAGGGTGGTGTTGACTGAGTGAAGCTCTTGTGTTTTCACCTGCTGTCTTTCTCAGCTAAGAACCCAGCTAATGCTGCCTCTCACTTCAGTGATACATGCTGTTGACAGATGCACAAAATAAATATAAAGTGGATATATATGTGGTAGCATTTTGAATCTTTGTACAGGAGGAGCATGTCCATGAAGTGATCATCCTGCAGGAGCCTTGACCTAGAGGAATTCACTGTGTTGGCTAGGTTTGGGGTTTTTCATTTCTGTTCTCTAAATGTTTTGTTTGTTTTTGTTTTGTTTGTCATTGTTTGTTTTTCATTTTTATTTTGTCCCAACATTTTCCTTTATGGTCCACCATTAGATATTGATCAGTTGAAGCTCATTTTAAGACTCGTTGGAACCCCAGGGGCTGAGCTTTTGAAGAAAATCTCCTCAGAGTCTGTGAGTTGATGCTTTGATTGTAATTATCTGCCCTGTTGGGAGCCTCTGCCACTTGCCTTCTACCAGTCTGTACTTTGACCTGAGTGTGTTTGTAAGCACACATGCCCTTTGTGTGATGACTTCCCGGATGAGTGAGGTATAAGAGTGTGAGTGTGTGCATGCACGCATGTGTATCTGCTTGCATGCACAAGTGTGTTTTATTCTCTATCTGGGTGCGTACTAAGATCATGGGAGCCTCTGTTAGGCAATAGTATCCCAGTAAAACAATGAGATTTGAGATTCTAATTAATTCCAAGAGATTAATGCAAAATCTATGTCTGCGTCCTCAAGCCTTGACTTTCATCTTTCTCAGAAGTTTCACATATACTGTAGAGCTTTTTTCACTTTTTCTAGTGTTTGCTCTCAGAGCATCAGCTTCACCATGTATTTAGACTAACTTAATCACTAAAAGAATAAAGTGTACATTGTCTGCACACTGTTGCCCTCTTCCAGAAGTTACTTTTTATTGTTTTAGAATAGATACCTACACATCCTATGTAATGTGTTTGTTCCCAACAGGGGTACCTTTCTACCCAGTCCCTAGACCCCTTAGAAGAAACAACTCCACTCCTGATACCTGAGATCCACAGGAATGTGATTATAAATTTTCCTCCTATAGCCTTGTAATTTAAATTAAATAACCCTAGAAAGGTTTTGGGGCTAGTGCTTTCTTGCCTCTAAGCAGGGACTTAGAAGCCATAGGAATGTGAATCTGGCTTACTTGTGCTACGATTTCCTGCTCTTGGTCATTTTCTTGGGCCAGAGGCATAAGAGAAGCCATGTAAGCCCAGCTTTTCTTCCTTTTTCCCTCTATCTGCTGCCAGGCAGTTGAACAAAAGAAAAAAACAGGTATGGAGCTAAGCTCCAGTTATGCCTTCCTGGATTCTCCTCCCAATATTTATGACTGAAGGAGCCCTTTGCCCAGTTGGGAAGACTGCTGGGTAGCTTGAGGCAGGCATAAGCAGATGAGTTGGAACTGTTCATCATCTTCCTGACAAAATAAAGAATATCTTCATCTGGTATGTATCTGGTACATTTCTTGAAAGGATCACTAAGCCCAGTGTATTTCTCAACCTCCACTCTGAATTTTGTTTCATTTACTTATTTAAGATAAGCAAAAGCCCAGAAAGGCAGTAACTTTTCCACGTCACGCACTGAGTCACATGACAGAGCTGAGTACAGATCCCAGATGTTCTGATAACATGATCCAAACTATAATCTCATGTGATTACACACTATTTTGAAAGTCATTGTCAGTGTTACAACAATGTCAACCTAAAGAGATTTTTTTTTTCCTTTATGATATATAGAAGCTGGATTAGAGTGAATCAAAGGTATCAGCTGATGCTTACTTTAAAAAAAAAAAATGTTTTGCTTAGAAAGACTGGCTAGTAAGAGGACCTGAGGGCAGATGGAGAGCTGGGAAGGAACTCAATTAATAAGTAGTGCTAATGAGACTAAGCACATTCATTCCTTCCTGAGAGTGACTCTTAGCAGCCTTTTCTTAGTCTCTTCTTCCATCCCAACCATCTGCCCTACAGATATGTGCTATTAGTCACAAGGTGTTCAAAGTATGGGTAAATGCAATAGTATTTATCTTTCATTAATCCATCACTTATTTTTAAGAAAGAAACACTGGGTGCACAGCCTAATAATGGGAGGTCCCTCTGCAAAATGAGACACAGTATACATTTCAACAGCTCTACTGAAATTAAGTACCAGAATACAGAGTTTAATCAAAATAATATTATATTGAGTGTAGGAGTAAGAAGGTGGGTTTTTTATTCCCCCTTCATAGTTGTGGCAAGTGGATAAAAGTGGTTTAAACATCCTAAGGGGTAGACAAGATTAATTTGATGTTCATCTTACTGCCCAAGTACCTGTTTATGTTAGAAGCACATGGTATATGGGAACAGAATGGAAAAGTAAGGCCAGGTGAGTAAAACTGTTCAGAGATTTTAAAAATTAGAAAAAGGAAAAAAGACATTAGTGAAGGAATGCTGTAAATAGAAAGCCAACTGCTATTTTCATTCTCCTGGAAAGGGTGAAGTAGGGATGCCGATAATTATGAAGAAATTGAACACTGAGTAAGAGAATGCAGTATGGATTGAGAACCTATTAGGATGAGCCTTAGGAAAAGGTATAAATGACTCATGATGGAGGCCAAAGATAGAGAAGTCATTTGGTTGATGTCCCAGTGTCTGTAATAAAGTGTGAAAGAACAAGAAGATCATACTAAAGCAGAAGCAGACTGGGCATAGTAGCTCACGTTTGTCATCTCAGCACTTTGGGAGGCTGAGGCAGGAGGATCACCTGAGGCAGGGAGTTTGAGGCCGCAGTGAGTTGTGATTGTGCACGGCACTCCAACCTGGGAGACGGAGCAAGACCTTGTCTCCAAAAATAAATAAAGTAATTAATTAAATTAGATAAAAAAAGCAAAGACCTGGCTCATTCACATTTTCCTCCAGAAAAATAATCTTCCTAACCTCCTGACAGGAAAGGGGATATACTAAAACCTGTTTGACTAAAGGAGATAAAGACAGAAAATGTGCAGGCCAGGTATCATTCACAGAAAGGAAGGGGGAGGTGGCAGGATTTTTATATTTTAAGACTCAACTGGTAGTCTGCTATTGCTGGTTTACTTTGTGGCCCCTTTTATTTCTCTTGGCATGAAAAGTATTGTTCGTTATGTGATTTGTTAAAGGTAACTCTAAATTCTGTTATCTAAACTTCTGACAAAGAATTCTATCATCTGGTCTGTTACATTTCTTTAAAAGACCACAAATCAGAGTGTATTTCCTATCCCCTTTGGAATGTACTGGCCTCTGCCTTTGTGCTTAGGGAGCATGAAAGGCATTGTGGAGCACATGGCTCTCACTCTCTGATGGCCAGCCTTAAACAGATTACTGCTAAGTCATCTGGCCACTAGGAAGTTCAGTTCAGAGGATGAGCTCAAGTAGAAAAATTATTCAGGAAAGCCACAAAGAAGTAAAACTGCTTGGCCATGGTGCTTATTGGAGATGACAATTCACCTAAATGAGGGAATTAGTAGTTAATTAAAAGGGAAGAGAAAAGGGGTTTATTGAATTACACTGAAGATTTTTAAAATCTCATCACTTCTGCTTTTAGTAGGAACATGATGAACAGTTCTTACAATATTTTAGAAGAGGGCGAGTTGTGTTAGCATTGGTGGAACAGTTAAAAGAGAGTAGTACAGCTTACGTATGTGCCTGCGCATGTAGAAAATCTCAGCTCTGCCCTTGTCAGATACTTGCAGAGTATTTTGCAGACTTCTCTCCAGCTGTTAAGTGAGGGTAGTCTGTTCGCTTGTTGAAGAGACTTATGGAGGAAATCATGGGGCATGCTATAACACTGTCAGCAGCCTGTGACGTCTATTTTGCCTTTGCCATTAGCCTCTAACCTTCTCCCCATCTCCTCTTTCTTCATTTACCATTTTGTGTCTATGGCAAGTATTTTAAATGTACCACTAACTAACGTCTTTGAAATGTGGCATTGCTTATTAACCCAAATGCCCACCTGTGTCTTAATTTGGAGGGGTGGTGCCTTAGAGAACCTGTGCTGAAAAAGTTTAGTCTCTTCCTGGAATGGATACGTTGGATATTTTATTTTGTTCAAAGTTGAGTCAAAATTTTTGGAATCATCTATATTTCTCCCACAAACAGGTTTTGGCCATCAGTACTTGAAAACAGTTCTCTGGCTGGCATCCTGGATCAAGGGGCAGTCCGTTTCCAGGGAACCTAAAATATTTAACAGTAAAGATGATGCTAAAACCAAAGAAAAGTAATTTTTCTTATCTGCATGGCCAGTCACTGGCTACATGCCTAGTTACTCATGTCATTCAGAGAAGCGTGCTTTTAACATGCAGCCTTGGGCTCGCGGGTAGGGTGAAGGGTGGGTAGGTTTTTTTTGTTTGTTTTGGGGTGGCTTTTTGACCGTTTTAAAAACTTGAGTTGAAAATTATTTTTTGCACTGTATGTTTAACAATGCCCTTGACTAGGCATCTAAGATATTAACCAGCTTCAGCAGATTATGCGTCTGACGGGAACACCCCCTGCTTATCTCATTAATAGGATGCCAAGCCATGAGGTGAGAACAAAGAGACTGTACAGGGATGTCGCATTCAGAAGCCACATTCTCATTTTATTGCCACTGTATAACCGACACGGTTTTAAATATCACCGAATGCCTGCATGTGCCTCGAGGGCTGCCTGTGTGCTATTGCAAGATGTTGACTTTTGGGATAAAATGTCATCCAGTCCTGTGAGATTGGGAATATAACTAGTAAGCTTGTAAATGGAAAATTGTTATTTTTATATTTGGTTTTGTGAATTTAGTGCTCGTGAGGCTGTTTCTTGGTAGGTGCTATGCCTGTAGCTAGGGTGTGCTACTATCATGACCTTCATCAGAAGTGTAGTTAACTGTTTAGCATGCTTTCTGATTCATCCACTTTTTTTAATGATCAAAAGAAAGTTATGTAAAAAAATAAAAAACTGAAATATCCAGTACTAATAGGTACGGTATTTAAAAGAAAAGACACAATATAGAATAAATAGGAACACTTTGATATGGTTAGGTGCCTTCTTTATTCTTAACTATTTAGTCTAACTCTTGCTTTATTATCAGGGGAGATTGGGGCACTTATTTCTTTCTAAGATAGCCTAATATTTTGGGGAACCAGGCTGGCATCACAGAGGGTCCTTCCAGCAGCTTTGTTTCTACTTCAGCTATATTCAGGTAGTCTTTTATTTTTATTAAAGGGATGACTGTTCTCTGAATGAGATAGTTCTCTTACCAGTTTTCCCTTCATCTTTTTATTTACATGTTCAAGTAGAAAGGGATCACAGCCATTTATGTATTTAATTCCTAAAACTTTCTTTTCAAATCAGAAAGATTCTTAATTGCTTTTCAAAGCAGACCCTTCCTCCTGACTCAACATGCAGTAACTTAGAAGGTGAAGGCTGGGCGTGGTGGCATGCACCTGCAGTCTCAGCACTGTGGAAAGCTGAGATGGGAGAAGCAGTTGAGCCCGGGAGTTCAAGACCATCCTGACAACATAGCAATACCCCAGGTCTACAAAAGTTTAAAAATTAGGACATGATGGCACATGTCTGTACTCCCAGCTGCTTGGGAAACTGAGGCAGTGAGCTGAGACTGTGTCTCTAAAAAAAAATTATAAAATATAGAAGGCAAACTTGCCCGAGCAACCAGATTTTTTTTTTTTTTTTTTTTTTTTTTTTTTTAAGAGAGGATCTCACTCTTTCACCCCAACTGGAGTGCAGTGGCACAGTCTTAGCTCACTTGCAACCTCCACCTCCTGGGCTCACACCTCCTGGGCTCCATCTCCCTGCTCAAGTGATCCTCGCACTTCAGCCTCCCAAGTAGCTGGGACCACAGTCATGTGCCACCACACCTGGCTCATTTTTTGTATTTTTGAAGACAAAGTTTCACCATGTTAGCCAGGCTGGTCTCAAACTTCCGGGCTCAAGTGATCCTCCCACCTCAGCCTTCCAAAGTGCTGGGATTACAGGTGTGAGCCACCATGCCTGGGCAACCAGAACTTTTTATAACCTGTGTGTGTATGTATAAACATAAATATACATGTATACTTTTACTGTTGGCCTGTATTAAAACAGGAATTTTAAAGAGGTAGTTAAGATAGACAGCAGACTTTGCCTCTGAAGGTGATAGTGGGATAGCAGATAATGTTTATTGAACTCTCACTTGGAACCAAGTACTGTGTTAAAGTCGTGGGTTCTAATTTTCACTCTAACTTATGAGGTAGGACTGTTACATTAAGTTTATATTAACTTTGTACCAGTGTTACTTTGTTAGCAAGGCTTAATGTTGATATCCTTTGATGTATTAAGAGCACTACTGAAGTCAGCACTATCAAAAGACTGTGGGTCCAAGACTTTCTTTGGGAATACCAACCCCTCTACCAATTTTAGCTGTTTAAGAAGGCTGTCTCAGAAAGGGCCACTTCTCATATATCTTGGCCTCAGTTTTTAAACTCATTCTGTGATCAGAAACCTAATGAAAGAGAATTTGATTGATTAATATTCTCATTCACTTGAAATGCAACTGTGAGAGATAGCAGTAATAAAGAAGGTGATGATCATAACTAGGGAAGATAGGATGGCAGCAAGGGAGAAGCTTTGTCAAAGACAGTTATAAACATTGGAGTTAGTGGACTTTGTCAGTTAACACTTCTTCCTTAGCAGGACCAAGATTCTTTCTTTGAGGGCAGTAACATTATTGAACAAAGTCATTCTGAAAACCCTTGTTTTTACAGGCAAGAAACTATATTCAGTCTTTGACTCAGATGCCGAAGATGAACTTTGCAAATGTATTTATTGGTGCCAATCCCCTGGGTAAGTTGACCATAGCCTCACCTCATGGATATTGAATTAGTTATGATATAAATTAGGGATTTGAAGAAGATTTTCTCCTTTTGACCAAATAAAATATCATTAGTTGAATCTTGGAAGGTGATAAATGTGGCTTTTATTATCTGTTTGTGTTGTCAGATTTTTTTTTTTCATCACATGAGATGCTTATATGTTTATATGATCACAGAACTTTGTGTTGGGGGAATGGACAGGTACACTGGAGAAAAGAGATAAAGTAATGGGAATGTTGAGAGAAAAGATTGGAGAGGCAAGAAGAAGCAGGTACAGAAGAAAGCCTATAACTTATTCACAACGGCTGTGGATTTATGATGTCCCCGAGTGGAGGATGGAAACCACTGAAGCACAGGCGGGAGTTTAGAGGAGCCACCCGGGAGCTCCCTGCAGAGTGCTCTGCTCTACTGCTAGCTGCCGTTGCTGCAGATCCTGTCACCTTCCACACTCGTGTACATTTCCTCTCCTTTCTTCTTTCTCTGCCTGTCAGAGGCATAACCATCCTTTCCTCTTTGTGGAGGTTATTTGCTACCTAAACTTAGAGTGGCTTCATATTGCCTTCAAGATCCTTGGCAGAGGGAAGTGATGGCGGCAGCTGAAGATATGTATTGCCTTGGCTAAAAAATGAGTTGTTTTATTCTTTTTTTTTTTTTTTTTTTTTTTTTTTTTTGGGTTTGTTTTTTTCTCTTTTTCTCTCGTTTTAAGGCAGTGGGACAATCATAGCTTAAGCTTGAACTCCTGGGCTCTAGTGATTCTCCTGTCTCAGCCTCCCAAGTAGCTAGGTCTACAGGCATGCATCCCCATGCCTGGCTAATTTTTAAAGAGTTCTCTGTAGAGACAGGGTCTCACCGTCTTACTCAAGTTAATCTCAGACTCCTGGGCTGATGCAGTCTGCCCACCTCAACTTCCAAAAGTGCTGGGATTCAGACATGAGCCACTGTGTGTGGCTGACTATATTCTTTGAAGGGGAGATCTGATGTGTGCTTCAGATGGCCCCTGAAAGCTGCTTTGCCTGAGGCTCTCATTCCCTGACTCTAGAATAGAGTACAGTGGACAGTGCTGTTTAATGGCAGACACAGAGGATCAGACCAGGACCTCCCTGCAATAGGGAAGGGAGCTATGCTATGATAATGGGTATAATCCGCCTTCTCACTTTTCTGAAGATTGTATTGTGTGGCATGTTTTAAAATCTCACTGCATTTCTTTACATCTGTGTGGATCATCTCTCTGCTTAAGGGTCTTGGCAGCTATGCTTCAGGTTTAGTTCTATCTTTTTGAAGGCTGACAGCCATGCTAACCTCTTTAGAAGCTGGGGTGAAGGCTAGGTGATTTTACCTTTTTAAGTACTTCATCCATAGTGATTATGGAGAGGAATTTTAGTGTCGCTGTGATAATTCTTATAATAGCAGAGATGCCTCATGCTCTTTGAAATATTGGGCAGTTGTGGATGAGTTCATGTCAGCCTCAGAGACGGAGAGTATGTCATATCTCAGCGGGGTCGCTTTCCTGCCCAAGGATGAATCCACAGTCTCATCATGGGTAGGTAGGATTCTACTGAGATTGGTTTAAGTTTGCATCTGCCCTGGCATGCTCTCCTTGGCTTTGTGTGATTTCTTTGAGCTCTGTTATCTAATTCAAGGATCTATGAGAAGCTCTCTTTGAGCCATAATTACTATAGGATTTTGGGAAAAGATGTTTTGTTAGCTCTTGTCTGTCATTCTGTTCTGAATTTGTTTCAATTTATAACCCCTAAGTTTTAAATATGGCAGTACTCACTGGCACCCTGTTAACAGACCCAAAAGGATTTGTTAATTCATTTTTTGGGGGCAGAGGGGAGATATTTTTGTTCCAGCAGCTTATTTAGGTCACATACGTCCTGATAGGTCTTCCCATTCTTTGAAATTATGACGTTTAAACTTCCAAAATAACTGGATACCACTTTGCTAATGAGCTGAATGGAGGCTTTGGTCCATCTGGTACACAGCACTGTACTTCTCAGCATTTAAATGTGCCTTACAGCCCATTGCCAAACAGTGATGTCATATAATGAGGCTCCCCTTGCTGGGCAGATGGAGCACAGTGCTACTATCACAAGCTCGTGCCCAGCATGTTAACTGAGCAGGAGCATGTCAGCAATATAAATATTAACAGCTCTATTTTGTCAGCCACTGACTTTGTTTCACTGCTATTCCCAAAACATGAATTAAAACTTAAATTACCCCTTGATGTTAGTGTATATATTTATCTGTCAAGGTCTTTTTTTTTTTTTTTTTTTTTTAAAGAAATGGCATCTCACTCTGTCACCCAGGTTGGAGTACAGTGGCACAGTTATAGTTCACTATAACCTCAACCTCTTACGTTCAAGTGATCCTTCCTCTTCCATATCCCAAGTAGCTGAGACTACAGGCACAAACCACCATACCCATCTAATAAGATCTTTGAGGAATCTTTTTCTTACCCCTGACCTTATTGGTTATAAGAATATGGTACTTTTTTCCCTAGGGGTGGCAGAGACTTGTCATATAATCTGTGTTTAATTATAAAGTCAACAGCTGATAAGGTTTCTTTTTCTAAGAAGAGAAGACCATCAGAAGAATATATATTTTTGTGTGTGTGTGTACACACACACACACACACACACAGGTCTCCAAGCATTCACCTAGTACTCTAAAGTGTAAACTTATGAGCTTGAATTGACACATGAATATTCACTTTGTTTCTGTATCCTCCTGAAGCTCATATTTCTCCAATGGATTACTCTGGAATTCAAGCTGCAGAACAGGGGTGTTTTACAGCCTCCAGTGTACATAGCAGTAGACCTCTTTAGGAAGCTGTCTTCTTCACTACTCACCCCCACCCCCTCCACATTTATAATTTGCAAAGTCTCAAAAGCCTGTTTCACCATAGCGATAACTGGTTATGTGGCAGTATGTATCCTCCCAAGTGTTACCATGCTGAAACACAAAACATACGCATTTGAAAGATAGAGTTAGAAAAATCACCATTTTGAGGCCGGGTGCGGTGGCTCACGCCTGTAATCCAAGCACTTTGGAGGCCAAGGCGGGCGGATCACCTGAGGTCGGGAGTTCAAGACCAGCCTGACCAACATGGTGAAACCCTGTCTTTAAAAAAAAAAAAGAAAAATCACCATTTTGTAACCCCTTATGAAATAATTGCTTTTGGGATGGAAACCCATTGAATGCAAAAAACCATAAGTGAAAGGAACAGTTATTTACCTGATACCAAAATATCCCACAGGTTACTTGGCTTGTTCAAAGGGGAAATATCTTAACCCAGTGATCAATTTTAGCTCAGTAGTAGGACAGATGGCCTGAATACACTGTCACATACACAGCATCATCTGTATTTTTGCCAAAAATGTTTAACCTGATTATTAACAACAGTTTTGACCTAACTTCTGGTTAGGGGAAGTACAGGGGATAGCAAAAAGCAGGGTATAGACACATGACAGCAGAAGCAGCAAAATCGGTCACATCCCTAGAAACGCTCATTCTCAGGACAACCAGAAGGCCTCTTTAGATCAAAATGAGGAAAGAACAGGGCTTAGAAGTAGGGAGATTATTCTATAGACTACAAGAGACTAAAGAAATCCAGTCAGTTGCAGTGCATGGCTCCTAATTAAATCCTGGTTTGAACAACTAGTTCTAAAAGACAGCATTGGAGAAATTTTAACATGAATTGGATTTTAGATGATATTTAGAAATTACTTGTCAGAGATGTTAACTGTATTATGATTATATAGGAAGATGTCTTTGTTGAAATATTTGGGGAGGGTAAAGTGTCATGTCAGAAAATATACATAGAAATAAAGAAATATAAAAATGTTCATTGTTGAATCTGATGCTGGGCATGTGAGTATTCACTTTACCATTGTTTTTACTTCCCTGTTTCTGCATATTTGAAATTTTTCATAGTGAAATTTTTAAAAATAAAATTACCTTTGATTTAAATACCCTGTCTCACCCTCATCACCATGTAAAGCCCCCAATTTGTTCACTGTTTGAAGATCTGTTTGATGAACATTTATTTGCCTTATGTTAGTAAATAAACAGTGGAGGATGACAAAAAATAAAATAAAAACAGAAAAACAGCCTTGCCTACCTATTCTAGATTACTTTAGCTGTAGGCTTTTGTTTTAATACAGCTTGACTACACTGGTAGCAGTTTGACATTGACGTTCCACAAAAGCCTGTTGAGACAGAATCCCAGTCATTTAAAAAAAATTCTTCTTTAGTAACATATTCTTTAAAAATACAAAATACAGGAGGAGGGCAAGGGTAGAAAAACATTGGGTCCACTAGAAGCCCAGTCTCCATCAGTCTGTGATAAGACCCATGTGATAAACATGCACATGTACCCCAAAATCAAAAAATAAAAATTTTGAAAACATACAAAATACAGCTATACACACATGAGAAAAGGGCTAATATATCCTAGAGTAGGCATTTTGGAGGCGAATTCTTTGTTTGGATATGAAGGGTCAAACCTATTTGCTTAATGAGACATCATTTTTTGTAGCATGTTAAAAACTCTATTTTTCTTCCCATCTATGGCACTGATAGCTGTCGACTTGCTGGAGAAGATGCTTGTATTGGACTCAGATAAGAGAATTACAGCAGCCCAAGCCCTTGCACATGCCTACTTTGCTCAGTACCATGATCCTGATGATGAACCAGTGGCCGATCCTTACGATCAGTCCTTTGAAAGCAGGGACCTCCTTATAGATGAGTGGAAAAGTAAGTCCTAAGGGGAGGATTAACATCTTGAATCACTAACCAAAAGCAATGGGAAGAAAACTCTGAATGGTTATAACCAACTTGCTAACACTTGTAGTTGAGGTCTCTAATGCAGAATGAATATGTTCTCTGGTGGAAACTGTCGAAGACAATGATACTCTCTGGACCTTTGAGATAATTATACCTGGTCCGATTTTGTGCACAGCCCCTCACATAGGCGCTTGCATGGAGATTTGAGGTTTTCAGAGTCTTTGCATTTACAACATTTCTCTGAGCTAAGTAAAAAATAGGATTTTTTTTTTTACAGTTTTAACAATTAGTAGAACTGGGGCAAAGAGAATTTATGTCTTATCAGTTAATTTAGAGCTAGTTAGAGACATAGCCAGGAATGGAACCCATGTATCCTGTGTCCAGTCCCATATTCTTTCCATAAAACACAAGTTCAGAACAGTTACATCCAAAGAGTCAAGACTATCTGTTGCTATAGCTTCTGAGAGTGCTCCTTTATTCTTGAGCACCTCCATAGAGAGCTTTGAAGAGGCACTCAGCAATGAAAAACATGAGAAAAAAAAAAATGGTTCTTTTCTATGTCTCCTTGAACTTCTGTGTGACCACATGTTCCATTAGGATATTTATTACATACAAGCATTGAGGTAGCCCATCATACCACTACCTGGACAAGGACGAAAGATCTTGAGCTTAGAGCTCAAGTCAGAGTGCTTGCCAGCAAAGAGAATGGCCTAAACTCTCACATCTTACTTTTCCTTCCCAATTTCTAGGTCTGACCTATGACGAAGTCATCAGCTTTGTGCCACCACCCCTTGACCAAGAAGAGATGGAATCCTGAGCACCTGGTTTCTGTTCCGTTGATCCCACTTCACTGTGAGGGGAAGGACTTTTCACGGGAACTCTCCAAATATCATTCAAGTGCCTCTTGTTGCAGAGATTTCCTCCATGGTGGAAGGGGGTGTGTGTGTGTGCGTTAGTGTGTGTGCATGTGTGTGTCTGTCTTTGTGGGAGGGTAAGACAATATGAGCAAACTATGATCACAGTGACTTTACATGAGGTTGTGGATGCTCCAGGCAGCCTCCACCTTACTCTTCTTTCTGAGAGTCAGCTCAGGCAGACAAGAGCTGCTGTCTTTTTAGGGATATGTTCAATGCAAAGTAAAAAAAATATGAAATGTCCCCACTCCCAGTCCTGCATTTGCCACTTTGACTTCTCCTGGAACCCCACCTTGACGGTGAGGGGTAGACTTTGACAACATCCCACAGTGGCATGGAGAGAAGGCCCACATCTTCTGGCTGCCTCAGACCTGGCGCCATCCTTCAGTGATGTGTACAGCCAAAAAGGACCAACCGGCTTCTGTGCACTAGCCTGTGATTAACTTGCTTAGTATGGTTCTCAGAACTTGACAGGTGTATTTGAAACTGTAAATATGTTTGTGCCTTAAGAGGAGAGAAGAAAGTGTAGATAGTTAAAAGACTGCAGCTGCTGAAGTTCTGAGCCTGGCAAGTGGAGAGGGCTATTGGACGGCTGCTTGTGGGCCTGGAGTAACCAGGCAGCCTTCAGAGGCGGCCATATGTGCATGTGAGCGCATGCGTATATGTGCGTCTCTCATTCTCCCTAACCCCCAGGTGTTGCCATTTCTCTGCTTACCCTTCACTATCGGTGCAGAGGTTTCTTGAATATCTGCCCCAGTAGTCAGAAGCAGGTTCTTGATGTCATGTACTTCCTGTGTACTCTTTATTTCTAGCGGAGTAAGGATGTGTTTTGCACGTCTTGCTATTTGAGCATGCACAGCTGCTTGTCCTGCTCTCTTCAGGAGGCCCTGGTGTCAGGCAGGCTTGCCAGTGAAGACTTCTTGGGTAGTTTAGATCCCATGTCACCTCAGCTGATGTGATGGCAAGTGACATCATCCTCTCTTGAGCCCCTAGTGCTGTTCTGTGTTGAACACAATGATACTTCAGGTGCTTTTGATGTGAAAACCATGAAAAGAGGAACAGATGGATGTATAGCATTTTCACTCATGCCATCTGTTTTCAACAAACTATTTTTGGGGAGTTATCATGGGAAAGATCAGGGCTTTTCCCAGGAATATCCCAAACTTTGGAAACAAGTTATTCTCTTCACTCCCAATAACTAATGCTAAGAAATGCCGAAAATCAAAGTAAAATATTAAAGCTCATGAGGCCAGAAACTCCTTTTGCTATCTTTCTCTAAGTATGGTTACTTTAAAAAGAAAAAAAAAAGTAACAAGGTGTCTTTTCCACTCTGCTATGGAAAAGGGTCTTCTTGGCAGCTTAACATTGACTTCTTGGTTTGGGGGAAAATAAACTTTGTTTCAGAATTTTGTATATTGCAGGAATCCTTTGAGAATGTGATTCCTTTTGATGGGGAGAAAGGGCAAATTATTTTAATATTTTGTATTAGCAACTTTATAAAGATGACATATCCTCAGGGGTGGAGAAGAGTTGTTTTCATAACTTTCTGAATTTCAGGCATTTTGTTCTTCATGAGGGCTCATATACTTAAGCCTTTTGTGTAATAAGAAAGTATAAAGTCACTTCCAGTGTTGGCTGTGTGACAGAATCTTGTATTTGGGCCAAGGTGTTCCCATTTCTCAATCAGTGCAGTGATACATGTACTCCAGAGGGACAGGGTGGACCCCCTGAGTCAACTGGAGCAAGAAGGAAGGCGGCAGACTGATGGTGATTCCCTCTCAGCTGGGACTCTCCCTTTCAAGGAAAGCAAACGTAAAGGCCTCATCTCCTTTATTGCAATTCAAATTCTCACCATCCACAGCAAGATCAATTTTATCAGCCATGTTTGGTTGTAAATGCTAGTGTGATTTCCTACAGAAATACTGCTCTGAATATTTTTAAATAAAGGTCTTTGCACATGTGACCACATACGTGTTAGGAGGCTGCATGCTCCGGAAACCTGGACTCTACGCTGGAGATCTTGGAAGAGCTCTTTGGTTTCTGAGCATAATGCTCCCATCTCCTGACTTCTCTGAACAGAAAACGAAAGAGAGAATGAGGGAAATTGCTATTTTATTTGTAGTCATGAACTTGGCTGTAATCAGTTATGCCATATAGGATGTCAGACAATACCACTGGTTAAAATAAAGCCTATTTTTCAAATTCAGTGAGTTTCTCAAGTTCATTCTATTTTTCTCTTAATTGTTTTTATTTATTGCATAGTATGGCATTATATCAATATCCTTTAAACTGTGACCTGGCATACTTTTCTGACAGATCTTAATATTACTCCCAGTATTTATCAGAAGCTTTATCAAAAGCTCCTTAGTTGTACGTTTTTTGGTGAAGAGTATCTAGCTCTTTGCTGTGGACAGGTAAAGCCCGGAGCAAATGAATGAGATATTAAGTGCCGGGGGCTGTCTTATCTACACTCAAGTGTAAGAGTGGCGGAGAAGACAGGGCTCAGCAGACTGTGGCCTAGGGCCAAATCCCGCCCACCACCTGTTTGGTATAGCCTGCTAACAATGGCTTTTACATTTTTTAATGATTGGGGAAAAAAAAGAAGCAGTTTCTGTACCATGTGAAAAGTAATGTAAAACTTTAATTCCAGTGTCTATAAATAAAGTTTTATGAGAACAGAACCACATTCATTTGTTTATGTATTGCCTGTGGCTGCTTTTATGCTACAGTAACAGAGGTGAAGAGTTGCAGCAGAGACCAGATGCCCTCCAAAAATGTCAACCATTTACCATCTGTCCCTTTATAGAAATCTGCTGACCCTTGGCCCAGGGCTACAGTTTTCTCATCTATAAAGTGAAGTTCAAGTTTTTTTTCCATCTTTGACATTTGAGACTATCTATAAGCCATATATTTTTATTACAGAACTGCCAGAGAGAATGTTGGGTTTGTATATATATGTGTGTATATTGTAAGCTTTTAAGTGGATGTATTTTATGACTGTTTTGTCTTAGCTGGCTATGGTCCTTGAAAATACTCTTCAGAACGACCAAGGCACATCACGGGATGAAAAGCCACAGGGTCTCATAGCTGAGTTCTCAGGTACTCTGCTCATGTGCTTCCTTTCTTGGTGTCCTTGGAATGACACCCAGCAGGTGTCCCATGGTGGATTGTGGGTCTCAGCCTGTGAGGATATTGAGAGCATGCAGCTGGGTTTTTGCCCGGGCCCTGGCGGGCAGCTGGGAAGGAGGGCAGTGATAGAAGGCAGACCAAGCATAGACTCCATTCCAATCCCAGTGACTGCGTAAGGAGGTGAGAGAAAAGGACCCTGGTTGTTACATGGGGTCCTTTAGCTCCTGTAAGAATCAGACAGTTGTAGGGAGTATTTTGCCTTCACACACCAGACGTGAGAGTAGCCTTCCTCCTAGGCTTCTGAGAAGGCAACCTCCTCAGCTCAAGGAGAGTTGACACCAGAGAAAGCTCCCCTGAAGTGAATCCACTTAAAACAGGGACCAAAATTTCATAGTATGTGGGGGACACTGGGGAATAGGGGAAGTCTGAATGGGACTTTAATCATGAAAATAGAACAAAATGATAAAAGCATGTTCATAATTTTTAAGATGTGTTCTGATAAATAATGAAATCAAGTTGTTTTTGAGGTGAAACTGATTTTGTATCTTACAATAATCTCATTTGATTTTTGCAACATAATAGGAGGAAGTTTTGCAAAAACATTTGAGGGCTTCATCAGTTTTCAGAGGGCCTCTTGATATTTGGATACTCACATCATTCTTTTTTATAAGTATCTATCGGTGATTACCTCCTCACCTTGCCTTTTATTAACTGGTCTGAATCTGTCACTCACACTTTTCAGGGCTTTTGCTTGAGGTTTGAGCAGTTTTCTAGCATTATTTATCAACTTCATCAAATCCACCACCATTTGCAAGATTTGTGATTATTGCAATTAAGTTGTGTTCTACTTGTGTCATTTGTCATATGCTTACAATATAACCATAGAGACTAACAGAAGATCAGAATACAGTGGGCAGGATGAATACTCTGGGTTCAGGTACTTAGGAAGCAAAGAGGGACTAATTTTTTATAAATAGCTCATTAGTGAATGTTTTCACATCTGGATGACTTTCACTTCTCTATACAATTTGGTAGCTGCAAGGACTTGGTTAATGAATATGCAAATAATAAAGACCCCCCTTTTATTTATAATACAGATACGTTTTAATGATATGCATGCCCTTTAAACTTAGCATTTACACTTCTCAGAAGCCGTCAGCCTAAGCAACATTGCTGGGGACTCAAAAAATTTTTTTTGATTAGCCAGGTGTGGTGGCACATGCCTTGTAGTGCCAGCTGCTTGGGAGGCTTAGGTGGGAAGATCTCTTGAGCCTAGGAGCTCAAGGCTGCAGTGAGCCATGGTGGTGCCACTGCACTCTGGCCTAGGTAACACTGAGACCCTGTCTCAAAAAAAAAAAATCAGCTGAGCTCAGTGGCTCACACCTGTAATCCCAGTACTTTGGGAGGCTGAGGCAGGCAGATCACAAGGTCAGGAGTTCAAGACCAGCCTGGCTAACATGGTGAAACCCCGACTCTACTAAAAAAAAAAAAAATACAAAAATTAGCCGGGTGTGGTGGCGGGTGCCTGTAATCCCAGCAACTTGGGAGGCTGAGGTAGGAGAACTGCTTGAACCCAGGAGACAGAGGTTGCGGTGAGCCAAGATTGTGCTGTTGCACTCCAGCCTGGGCGACAAGAGCAAGACTCCATCTCAAAAAAAAAAAAAAAAAAAAAGCGTCTTCCCGAGTGCACAAAGTACAATGTTTTTCAGTGTCACATTCCTTGTATAGCAAAATATTGGAAGTAATCCACATAACTGTCAACAAGGACTTCATTGAATATGATGGCCATCTGTGCAGTGGAATACCATGCAGCTAGGCATGGACAGATGTGCAACATACATCATGAAGGAGAAAAAGTAAGTGGCAAACTATAGTATACTGGCCCCCTTTTTTGTTGATAGATAATGCATGGCTAGGAAATGAATATGTATTGAAGTGTTAAACATCTCTAGGTAGTGGGATTGTGCCCTTTAATTTTTATGCTATTTCTGTAATGTGTACCTTTTTTTTTTTTACACTGAGGGTTTTTTGTTGTTGTTTTGTGATCAGAAGAAACTTTTTCTTTCTTTTCTTTTGCTTTTTAATCAGAAAGGTGTTTAAAGTCTATGTGACCTGGGGAACCAGTCTCATATTTCAGTTTTCCAGGGCTAGAGCCCAACCTTTCAAGGCAGGAGAACAGTTGCTAGAAGGAAATTGCAGCCAGCTGTTAGGCCTCTGGCAAGCAAAGCTGCACCAGTAATTTGCAGTGGTATTCTCCAGCCAGCTGGGAGGGCTTGGTAGTTTCTTCAGTAGCAGGCGGTATTTTGAGGATCTGAAGCAGGATTTTTCAATTTTGGCACTATTGATATTTAAGACCAGATAACTATTTGTTGCGGAAGCTGTCCTATGCAGTGTAGGGTGTTAAGCAACATCCCTGGCCTCTACCCACTAATGGCAATAGCACACATGCTCCCTTCCCCCAGCTGGGATAGCCAGAGATGTCTTCAGATGTTGCCAGATGGCCTCTGGGGAACAAAATCATCCCTGGTTGAAAACCATGAGTCTAACACTTCGACCCATCTAGTCTTGCAGAACACCAAAGCCTCTTTTCTTGAAACAGTAAAAGTTAACACCTACTAACCTGCTGTAACTTAAAGTAGTAATGCCCGGTGCAGTGGCTCACGCCTGTAATCCCAGCATTTTGGGAGGCTGAGGCAGTTGGGTCACCTGAGGTCGGGAGTTTGAGACCAGCCTGACCAACATGCAGAAACCCCCATCTCTACTAAAAATACAAAATTAGCTGGGCGTGGTGGCGCATGTCTGTGATCCCAGCCACTCGGGAGGCTGAGGCTGGAGAATCGCTTGAACTCGGGAGGCAGGGGTTGCAGTGAGCAGAGATTGCACCATTGCACTCCAGTCTGAGCGACAAAAGAGAAACTTCATCTCAAAAAAAAAAAAGTAGCTTGGTGGCCGGGCATGGTGGCTCACGCCTGCAATCTCTGCACTTTGGGAGGCCGAGGCGGGCAGATCACCTGAGGTCAGGAGTTCAAAACCAGCCTGACCAACATGGTGAAATCCCATCTCTACTAAAAATACAAAAAATTAGCTGGGCTTCGTGGTGGGTGGCTGTAATCCCAGCTACCGGGGAGGGTGAGGCAGAAGAACCCCTTGAACCCAGGAGGTGGAGGTTGCAGTGAACTGAGTTTGCACCACTGCACTCTAGCCTGGGCCACAAGAGTGGAACTCTTTAAAAAAAAAAAAATCTTGGCATCTTGGAGTGAAGATGCCAAGCTACTTTTTGGAGGGAAAGTATAAACTGGAAAGGCTTTTTTAGACTCAAATACATATTTTTAGGGGAAAAGGAAGATGTTAGAAGAAAGTATATTTTGTACTGAATTAAGGTCATATCGTTTTTTTAAAAAACAAACAGTAGCGGTAGATGTTGGGTAAATTAAGTCACCTTTTGTTCAGAAGCTCTTTGCCATTATCCACAGACAAAGTCTGGTAATTAAACTGGGGTGTGACTACAAGATTTTCTTAGGCCAGTAATGAAATAACAAGCTTCAATATGCTGGGTATGTTGTGGACCCTCAAGATACTGGTTAGTCTGCATCTCACTTGAGGTGACATTGGGCATCGAGGCTGTCTTGTCAGGGTGAATTTGCAGCATTCTGCATCTGAGAACAGTGTGTGCCTCTAAAGCCAATTGGGAATAGAGCTCCTAAGGACAAATGGTCCCAAGGCAGTTTCTGGAAAACCCATTATTGAAGCCATAGGCCATGGTCTAAGTACTCAGCCAGTGGGATAATGTTATATTGCAGACCTATTTGAGTAGTTTAAGGAAAGTGCTTTGTTTAGAAGTTATTATAAGTTAAATAAGGAAATAACCTTAACCTCAGTTTTGCAACTAAAAATAAAAATTATGCCACCAACATTTGAGTGTCAGTTGCAGCAAAAAATAAAAAGATGTAAAACCACAGACCCAGCCTAGAATCTTGACAAAAACCAGTGGTTCTAAACTCTTATCAGATCCATTATCCTTTGCATAACTAGTATTTCATAACATCTATTTTATAATCCTGAGGTGAAATTCATAGATAATTCACATAATTTCAAAGATCTAATATAAATGACAAAAGAAAAATACGAATTCATTTCCATTTATAAGTGCTGGCTGGGCATGGTGACTCGAACCTGTAATACCAACAATTTGGGAGGTCGAGGTGGGTAGATCACTTGAGGTCAGGAGTTCTAGATGAGTCTGGCCAACGTGGTGAAACCCCGTCTCTACTAAAAATACAAAAATTAGTTGGCTGTGGTTTTGCGTGCCTGTAGTCCCAGGTACTCAGGAGGCCAAGGCAGGAGAATTGCTTGAACTCTGGGGGTGGAGGTTGCAGTCAGCTGAGATGGTGCCACTGCACTCCAGCCTGAACAGAGTGTGACCCTGTCTCAAAAAAAAGTAAATGCTCAAGCATAACTACATAAAAAATATAATGAAGTAGTTAGATGCTTGTACGTATTCATATCATCACCTTGAATGTGACAGCTCCAAATGCATACTATACAGTTGTGTTGTCTTGGCAACTCAGATACCATGGCTGACTGCTGTCAGTCATGATTTTTCTGAAACTGGTAAGCAACTCTTGGATGTTTGTAATATGTAGCAATTATTGTTGAGAATCCCACTCTGCACAGTGGCCCTTGCATGCTCATATCATTAATACTCCTGATCAGTGTGATAACCAAAAATGGCCCCAGAGATTTCAGTGCACCTGCTGAGAATTGCTGACAGACCAAATGACTCTGGGAGACCCGGAGTCCTAAGAAGTAAAACCTCCACAGTGAAGGACAGACCGGGCTCCCTGTTGTCTTCCTTCCTTCCTTCATCTCCTTCCCCCTACCTTCCTTACCTCCCTACTAAAAAGTAGTTATTCTAATGAACTCCTGCTGCATATTAGGTAATTTCCATTATTGCATATTCTATACAAGTAATGGCTCTTTCTCATACAGCCACGTTACAACCCAGGCTGGATTCAACAGACCATCCTCGTATCAATGCTGAAAGACTCCTGGCTCCAAAGAGTATTATAGCATTGGTGTTAGACGTGCCTCTTTTGGTTTTTTGAAAGAAAATTTAAAATGTAAGCATAATTTCCATAAGGACTCTTTGGCTGCTGCTGGCCAGACTGGGGAGGAGTCCCTGGCAGCCACAGCCAGGCACTTGGTGCACACACTGGGTCTCTCTCCCTCGTCCCAGCCCCCTTGCCCTCACTTCTCTACTCATCTGGGATAGAATGCACCTCCAGTCCCCTGAAGAGAAACTACCTTTCCCCTCTTTCAGCCGAAAGGGCTTCAGTCCGCACTCTTTGTATGTCCTAGAAGACTAACGCTTCCCTCCGGCTTTTCTCTATGGCACCGCTCTAATGGGACAAGGTCACTGTGTGCTCTTGCTTTCTCTCCTGGTCTTTGTGCATGAGAGTCCCTCTCTCTAGAACCCTCTTCCTTCTTCCTCATTCCTCTGAGCTAATGTATTCATTCTTCTGTTCAGCCTTGACATCACTTCCTCTGCAAATCCCTGACCATCCCCAAGCCTGAAATAGGTGTATCTTCTGCATGCACCTGTACTCTTCTGGATTGATCAGTGGTGGCGCCAATCACACTGCTTTATCATTGCCTGCTGTTTGTACCACCTGCTCAAAAAGGGAAAACATATAAAGGTTAGGACCACAGGCTCTGGAACCTTTATGTGATTAAGTAATTTGCCCAAGATTGTACCAGCAGCAGACAGTGGGGCTGTTCAAATCACAACCCCACTGTTTCCTATTGGTACAATCTTGAGCAAATTACTTAATCTCTTGGAGTCTATCTCATAGGGTTGTGAGGACTAAATGATTTAAAACATGAAAAGCCCTGGGCATACAGTAAATGCCAAATACTGGCATAAGGCTGCATGTCATTGAGGACAGAGCATGCCTTGTTCACTATGGTGGCCCTGTCACCTTGGTGTGCCAGGGAGACTTTGGTGTGCACACAGTGACCTTGTCCCATTAGAGCAGTGCTTGGTACCTGGCACACCGTAGGCATTCAGTCCTTATTGACCAAGAGTCAGTAAATGGGATTAAGTCAGCTTTTAATCCCTTGCAAATCACCTTGTCTTTTGCTTCCTGTTTTTATAATCAATAGTCTTTAGAAGCAAAGATCATCTAAAGAAAGAAACCAAATATGTATGGATTATCTCCCTTGCCTAAGAAATGGTGCTATGCGGAATTGCCTTGTTTAAGAAGAGATACGTGTTAGAAGAATTGGCTTCTGATTCTCTTTGCTGTGTCTTGCTGTGTAATTCAAGTTGGATGCACAGCAATTTAATGAATTAGAACAAGAACTAAAAGATTCTTGAAAGTGGCTGATGGTTGGCCATGATCCAGATAATTCCTACACTTTCCCCATCCATCTACTACTTTAAAATGAAAATATCAAGGAAAAAGAAAGGAAATTGGAAGGCATTACAGTATCCTGCACCCTCATTCAGCCACTCTACAAATATCTTTTAGGTACCTTCCATCTGTCAGGCACTGGGAATATGGGAAACAATAAAAGTCAAATTCCTGCCCCCATGGAGTTGTTCACTGCAGCAATGACTGTACCGTCTCCCTGGCACCCCTAGAAGAGAACCTCTAAGCACCTCTTGCTGGGGGCCATTTCTGGGCCTGTGCACCTTTGATGCACCTCCTTGGCGCTCAGCTGACAGACGATAGGATTTGTCATGGCGTCCAGGGCTGCGTGTCCTTTTGGGTTACCTTGACCTGATCAGCTGTCTCCACTGTGTGTTTCCAGCGTGAGATGTGCGGTCACCATCCACCGCCATTACACAAAGACCCATTTCCCCTGGGCCATTGCTCAAGTGTGACAGAGCCGACTGTCCTGTATGGAAACAGCCACCTACAGCTCTGCCCTGTGAGACAGGCAATGACTATCTGATCATGGCGCTGACACAGTGCTTGTGGTGGGGAGTGTCCCTATCTGGAGGCAGACAGCTGAGTGGCCGCTCTGCCCTCAACAAGCCCCATCCTGCTTCACTGTGAGGAAAGAGCCCCCACCCCACCGGCCCTCTCCCCAGCCTCCAGTTGAGTCAGGTGCCCCTCCAAGTGTTTATGTAACTTGTGCTGATACTAATAGGGTCAAAGCACTTACCACATTAGTTTGTCTAACTAGTCTATTATTATTCTTTCATGACACAAAACATATTTACTGTTGAAAATTTTTAAAGGTGGGTAGGTAACATTCATTATCGCACTACCTGGAAACAATAGCTGTTGACAGATTGGTGTAACTCCTAGAAATTTTCCTACATCTGGAAAAATATGTCACTTTTAAAACTCATTATTATTCAGATATCTGTGTCAATAAATGGTGTTGAAACAGCTGGATAGCCACTTTCCTCCTTCAGCCACAACCATTTCCAGACACATCAAAGATTTAAATGGAGAAAGGCTTTCAAAGCTTGTCCCAAAACCTAGAAGCCATTCAGGAAAGGGCAAATGAATTTTCCCATCCGAAAATTGTAGAGCTTTTATACATTGATGCCCATCTGGCAGGATTTAGTGAGGACAGAAGCTGTACATAGCTGCAGTTCTAGGTAATTATTCTAGAGAAGCTTTCTCATATGTCCACAAGGAACGGAGTACAGAGACTTTTCACTCAACATCATTTATAATAGAAAAAAATGGGAACAAACCTCAAAGTCCATCAATAGGGGAATAGGAAATAAAGGGCAGTATGTATTCATACAACAAAATATTAAACAGCAGTGAAGGCAAATGAACTAGAAGGATTTCACCACCACTCCCAGACCCCCGACTTTGTCTCTGTCCCAGGAACACGAGGCAATGTCTGGAGACATTTTTAGTTGTCACTCTTGGAGGTGAGGGTGGCATCTAGTGGCTAGAGGCCAGGCATGCTGCTAAACATTTTTACAATGCACAGGATGGCCCCCACCACAAAGAATCATCCAGCAAAAACGTGTTAGCAGTGCCGAGGATGAGAAACTGAGAGACGACTCACATGTTGGCAGACCTCACCAACAACTGTAAGTGGAAAAAGGGGCTGCAAAAAGATCTAGTTTGATATCGTTTACAGTGATACATATACAGTAAAAGTAAAAGCAGAGAAGGACAATAAACACCAACTTGTAGGGAGTCACCTCTAGGAAGGGAGGGAAGGCATGGACTCAGAGAGGGGCTCGAAAGGGCTTTAGTGGTCACGAGCCAGACAGCTTAGGTTCTAGTCCCGGCTCCACCACTGACACTGTGTAACCTCAGCAGGTTGCTTAATCATTCAGGGCTTCAGTTATCATGTCTGTAAAATGGGATGATATTGATAATCATGCCGTCTTCACAGGATTGTGGTGAGGGTTAAGTACATTAACCAATGTAGAGCACTCAGTGTGTGGCTCATAGTAAGAACTATGTGTGTTTGACACCATTTCCGTCGTGATGCTGAATATGATGTGCTATTTTTAAAATATCGGAAGTGAACATGGCATGTGTGAAATAACTCAATGTTCTGCCTTGAGAAGTTCCTTCACTCCTCCTGCCACCCCCAGCAGCCAAGTGAATTTCACCCTCAGCACTTACTCTTTATTTTTTAAAGCAGGCCATCTCGAACATACTCTCCAAATCTGAGACAACTCATCTAGGCCGTGTTTCCTTCTCCTCTCCCCCGCGCCCCCGCCCCCCATGATGCTGGAAACTTCTCTTTATTGATACAGATGATGAGCAATGCAATGATAAGTGTGTGTCCCTCTGTTTCACTTTGTTTCCCTAAATTGATGGCTATCGAATTACCAGGATGAACAAGGTGCACATTTTAGCACTTTGGTAGCATTGCCAAACGGTTCTCCTAAAAGCTTGACCCAGTTTACCCTCCCGCCTGCCAAAGACAGTGTTGTTACTGTTTCCTGCTGCCTCCCTCACTGGGGTAGGAGCTTCTTAAGCACAGGGACTGTCACATTTGCCCATGTGTTCTCAGTGTCTTCACAGGTGCCCGGCAAAATGTGGTTGAATGGATTAAGGCTTTCCCTTAGTCACCAAGTAAGTAAGGAGGATGTCGAAAAATAAGACACTCATGCCCTCAAGAACTTACAATTTAGGTTTATCTGAAAGTTAACTGGCGGCCGGGCGCGGTGGCTCACGCCTGTAATCCAAGCACTTTGGAGGCCAAGGCGGAGGATCACCTGAGGTCGGGAGTTCAAGACCAGCCTGACCAACATGGTGAAACCCCATCTTAAAAAAAAAAAAAAGAAAGTTAACTGGCAATTCCAAGTCTAAGGGCACTGGTGAGAGTGGCCTGGCAAAGCTGGCCCAGGAAGAGCTGCTGAGCAGGTTGTAAGAAACAAGGATCCCCCTTAACCTTGGCAAAGCAGAGGAATGGCATTCCAGACAGATCACAAACAGCTCAAGCAAGGGCGTGGTGACAGGGCTGAGGAACACACGCTTGCGGATGGCTGGAATGGAGGCTCCCTGGGCACAGACACCTGGGAGGATCCGATCAGCAAGAAAGGCGGGTCCCATCCGGATGGCGGCAAGCCTTGTTCAACAGACTAAAAACTTTAAACTTTATCCTGGAGGCCACTGAACGCTACCAGGGGTGGGGCGGTATGGGGAGGAAAGGCTGTTCTGAAACAGGAAGATTAATCGCAGCTGGGGTGCCGCTGACTGCCTGTCACACGGGAGCCCTCAAGCTGCCCAGCTGGTGCACCCTCTTTCCAGGTGACCAAAGCTGAATCCGATGCCCCCCGGCTTAGGAAGGGCAGCCGTGGGCAAGTGTGAGGGAGTGAAGACCAGGCAGGGCTTGAGAAGCAGGGAGAAGCTGTTTGTCAGGGAAGCGTCGTCACCAGGATCGGGGCAAGCTGGTGGCTTCCCCTCCACAGCCCCTTGTCATCCCTGTCGCCACACCTGTGCTTGGGCTGACGGTGACAGTGTGTGCTGCCACTCTCTCACTATGACTCTTATTTTTTTTAGAGATAGGGTCTGGGATAGGGTCTCCCAATGTTCTTTCTATTTAATTTTATTTCTTAGAAAAGATAGGCCAGCATAGCTGAGCAAAGTGCTTACCAGGACTGACCCTGGGCAAGACTACCTGGGCTTCACTCCCAGCTCTAGTACTAGCTGTGTGTCCTTGGGCAAGTCACTTCAACTCTCTGTGCTTCATTGTTATACTTAAAATGGGGGACACTGTTAACCCATCTCATAGAGTCCTTACATGTAAAGCTCTTATAACAACTTTTGACAAGTAATTCATGCTCTTTCCATGTTTATTAAATGCATATAATAGAAAACGAATGTATCCAGAGAGGCAGTCTGACTTACCTAAGGTCACACTGCAAATTAGAGACAGAGCTGGAATCAGAGCCCGAACCTCTGCTAAGGCAGGTAGCCCTACTAGTCTAGTTTGGATTTATCTGCCCCTGACGAGGGCTCCTGGGGAGGATCTATGGGTCCTGACATTGGATAGTTTACTTAGAAGGGTGGAGCAGGAGATCCTGTGGCCTCTGCCCTGGACAGACAGGATGTGGAGGTGGCCTTGGGGATGTACAGCCTCCCCTGCCTGAGGCAGGCTGCACAGGAGTCCAGGCAGGCCCTGGCCCCATTACTGTGGTTTGTCAGGTCAGTAGGGCAGAGACTGCCCCAGGCACGAAGGCGAGCTGGGCCTGCATATCAGCTGCACACAGACAGACGCAGTGATAACAAGGCTGCTGTGGATAAAGCCCTGCCACATCCCTGCCGTTCAGCCAGTCACCGGCTGCCAGGCACTCCTCCTGCTACTTGGAATTCAGTGATGAACAAAACAGACAAAACCCCTACCATCACCAACCTCATGACATTCTAATAGAGAGGCGCAGACGATAAACTAATATGTGAGGAGGTACTCAGGACTTGAAGGAGGACGAGGCCAGGTAAGGCAGGGGAGCGTGGCTCGCAATGAGGAGATGGTGGGGGGGAACCTCAGAGGAGGTGACACACGACAGTCCTGAAGGACCAGAGGGAGCACCACGCACAATGCCTGCAACCTGGCAGGTGCGGCTTCAGGAAACCCTCCTGCTGTCCCTGGCTATGTGAGTGACATTCTCCCATCTTACTGACGAGGAAGCTCGAGGTTCGGACTCAGCCCTGCCTCCCAGTCCTCGCCTGCCTCTTCACTGGCTCCCAGGAGTACAAGCACACTCAAGCATGTGGACCTCACGAAGCCTGTGCTGGGGAAGGAGGGGTGTGCGGTGGGGTCATGGGGAGAAAGGGACACGCACAGGGCTATTGGGGTGAGCAGATCTACAGTTCACTCTGGAACACTTCCTTGAAGATGTGAGTTTAGAGTTAAGCTTGGAAAGAAGGAAGGGAGGGAGAGGAGGAGGGAGAGAGAAAGGAAGAAAGAAAGGAAGGAAGGGAGGGAGGACAACTTCAAAGGGAGAGCATCTGGCTCCTGCGGATCTTCAGTGGGAGTGGTGAGGAGAGCTGTCCGCAGGGAGGAGCCTGCTTTGGAGCACACGTTTGGTGCAAATTCATGGCAAGAGAAGAGCCCTCGGATTCAGGTTGTACACTCTGGTCCAGCCTCATGCTGGAGGGCCCACAAGGATGAGGCCTCTAGGCCTTGCCTCAGGGAGCAAGGGAAGAAGAGAGCAAAGTCAGAAACATCCTAGGACAGATTGTAGCAGATCTGACAGTAACCACACATCCGACACCCAGCCTGTGGTAGGCCGGCCAGGCATAGTCCCCTACTGTTGCTTACTCCGTCCCACATTTGTGTCTTCAAGTCACATCTTCTTCCCTACCGCTAGTACCCAAATGTAGGGGGGAGATCCCATAAACACCGAGGCAGGAGCAAAAGGCCTCAGCCTATTTCCATATAAATAATGAAGAAGAAATTGACTAGAAATATAACCGTAGTAGTTATTAGTTATTCATGGGAGATCTTAGTCATTCATAGGTGATCTTAATTCTTTTACTAATGCCTCTCAGGTCGGAAGTATGAACCTGGGGTGACATTGTGAAATGAATGACACTAAGGCAAGATGCTCTAAGCCCTCTGTCACGCCCGCATAAGGGCTGCTGGAGGGCGCCTCGGCCGTGCGACAGCACCAGTGCTGTGAAAGCGCCCGCTGTTTAACCAGCTAGGGAAGGAGGTGTCCAAAATGACCGAGACATCTCCTTTCCCGAAGGAGTTAGGAGAAAACTCTGCTTCTCCAAGCTCTTGTGGTAAGGCCTGGCAGCTGTCAGGGAGGCCCGCAGACATCCAGGGGCTTAACTGTCTCTATGTGATGCTGTGCTCCAGTGGTCACGCTCCATGTCCACTCTCACACCCTGCTTCTGCACCTGCTTCCTTTTGTCTCAGAAAAGATAATCAGTAATAGTAATGTAAATCTTAATGTTTTGGTTCTTTCTTCATAACTATGGAAAAAGTGCTGATGCATTATGCTCCTTACCTCACTTAAGGTGCCAGAAATTCCTGACCCCTACCTGAATGACACGTGATGTACTTGACCCGATCACTGCCACCCCCTATCTACCCTGCCCCAGTCTCCGACCACCAAGACCACGCCCTACCTACCCTGCCCCCAGATTTGCAGCTCAATAAAAGTGAGAGCGTCCCGGCATTCAGGGCCACTGCTGGTCTCCGCGATTTGGGTAGCAGTGGACTCCTGGGCCCAAACTCTCTTTTCTTGATCTCCATGTCTTGTGCCTTTTATTTCTACAATTTCTCGTCCCGCACCAGCCGGGAGGGGCTCACAGAACCCTGTAGGGCTGGACCCTGCACCCAAAAATCCTTGGTTCATTCAGTCACCACGTATTTACTGAGCAGCTACTATGGGCAAGGCACAGTGCCAGGGGGTACAGCAGTGGCCAGAATACTGCCGTCACCTCACAGAGTCATTGTCCAGTGGTGAAGAGGGGCATTTCACAGGAGACAAGGAGGATTAATTAATATTATGCTGAATGCTACCAAGGACAAGGCAGAGACCAAATGGAACGGAGGCCTGGGCACCAGACCTTCCCCCAGCCACATCTTTGAAGGGTCGAGTGGAGGGGGCTGGCCTGTGGGCTGGGTGCAGGGAGGCGGGCCTTAGGGGTGGAGTGGAAAGGGATGTGTGGGCTGGATGTTGTGGGGAGGGAGGTGTGAAGAGGGGAAGCCTGTCTTCCAGGCCCCAGAAGGCTGAGAGGTGCCCGATTCCTAGAGCTGTCCCCACCCCTGTCCTCCACCAGGGGGTGCTAAAGCTGAGGCAGGGAGAGAGGAGGAGGTGGAGGCCCAGAGAAAAAACTCCTGTAGTTTACAAGGGTGCCTGAGAAGGAGGGTGCCTTTTTTTTCCTTTTGAGACGGACTTTCGCTCTTGTCACCCAGGCTGGAGTGCAATGGTGCAATCTTGGCTCACTGCAACCTCTGCCTCCCCAGTTCAAGCGATTCTCCTGCCTCAGCCTCTTGAGTAGCTGGGATTACAGGCGTGCACCACCATGCCTGGCTAATTTTTGAATTTTTAGTAGAGATGGGGTTTCACCATGTTGGCCAGGCTGGTCTTGAACTCCTGACGTCTGATGATCTGCCCACCTCAGCCTCCCAAAATGCTGGGATCACAAGGAGCGTGAGCCACTGCAGCCAGCAGAGGGTGCCTTGTCTTTTGCTGCTAAGATACATGTTCTGCCTGAACCCCAAGTCTGCTGACCAGCACTTGCCCTGAGAATGGAAACAGGTAATAGGGAGAGAAGGTCCGGGAAAGGGCCTTGCAGAAGGGGGCCGGTACTCTGTCAAGTTTTCAGAGGCTGGCTGGCCACAGTGGCTCATGCCTGTAATCCCAGCACTTTGGGAGGCCAAGGCAGGAGGATCGCCTGAGACCAAGAGTTTGAGACCAGACTGGTCAACATGGTGAAACCTCGTCTCTACTAAAAATACAAAAATTAGTGAGGCATGCCTGTAATCCCAGCTACCCAGGAGGCTGAGGCAGGAGAATTGAGGCAGGAGGTGGAGGTTGCGGTAAGCTGAGATCATGCCATTGCATTGCAGCCTGGGTAACAGAGTGAGACGCTGTCTCAAAAAAAAAGTTTCCAGAGGTCAGTAAGGTGTCCCAGGGGCTCTAAGCTGGTCCCCTGAGGGACTTACCAGAGGCTGCTGGAGTAGGAAAGTGATGGACACAGGAGGAATGAGGCTGGGTGCCTGGGGCAGGGCAGGGCCTGGTCTGCAGGGTCAAGTGCCCCTGAGGGGTTTGGAAGGTAGACACCTGCTCTTTCCCCAGATGTCTGCTGGGCCCACTCCCAGGCCTATTCAAGGGCTGCTGAAATGTTGCCTCCTCAGAGAGACCTTCCCTGATCAAATAATACTCACTAGGCTTTTAGACTGTTACTCTACCTTATTTTTTCATAGCACTAATACCACCTGCCATTACATTTGGTTCAACCAAATGTATTAAATATCAACATTTTAAATTATTGTTTTGTTTACTGAGACAGGAAGGATCTTGCTTTGTTGCCCAGGCTGGAGTGCAGCTCACTGCAGCCCCAACCTCCCAGGCTCAAGCAATCTTCCCACCTTAGCCTCCAGAGTAGCTGGGACCACAGGGGCGCACACCACACCTGGCTAAAAAATTTATTTTATTTTATTTTAATAGAGACTGGGTTTCACCATGTTGCCCAGGCTGGTCTCAAACTTCTGGGCTCAAGTGATCCTCCTGCCTCAGCCTCCCAAAATGCTGGGATTACAGACCTGAGTTACCACACCTGGCCAACAAATATATGTTGAATAAATGGGTCAATGAATCCTTGTGCTGAGTATCTGGCAAAAAACTTAATAGAGCAGTTGGATGTGAGTTTGAGCTGACTGTCACCGAGGGGATCGTTTCTGGGGCAGGGACTGGACAGCCAAAGAGCAGTGGCTGGGGTTGGGCAGCTGGCATACCCGGGCAGAGCTGACACAGTCCACTGGGGAAGGAGCCTCTGGCGGGACCTACTGTGTGCCAGGCTGAACTGGACACTTCTCGAGTCATCTCTTTCAGTCTTCACAACAGCGCTGTGACATGGGTCTTATCACCCACTCACATTTTACAAATGAGAAAACTGACGCTTAGAGGAGCCAACTACCTTGTCTAAGATCACACAGCTTACCACGCCACAGAGCAGCCCGCAGGTGCAGTCTTTCTTCTGCATCTCCCTGCCTCCTTGCAATTTTGCTTGTTTCATGGAGTTCTGAAAGCCCCAAAGAGCATGGGAATCTCTAGAGCTGGGGCCAGAGCTCTAGGACGCCCTGACCTGTCCCACCCTCAGAGGACCCCGGATGTGTCACGCTTTCTCATATCTTTGGAGGACTCGTGAGGATGTTCATGCTGGTCCTGCCATTTGGAACAGAGAGGGTGGCTGCTGTGCTCCTGGGGCAAGATGGGGTCTAGGAGACCAGGATGGGGGATGCGACAGCCTCATAGTTATGCGGGGCTTTTGCCTCAATCTCTAATAAACCATAATCAATCCCCACACCATGTCTCTGCCTCCAGAGGATCACAGACTAGTTAGAAGACAATACGGCAACAGCCCCTTCTCAGGCACATGCTGGACACCAGGCATTCTAGTTCGTGGTTAAATGTGCAGACTTAGGAGCCAGATGCCAGGAATGAAGATCATGTTCACCACTTTCTTAGTTATGTGTGACCTTGGACAAATTACTTAACCTGTCTGCGCCTCAGTTCTCTCCATGTGTACTAGGGGAATAATTATATTGAAATAGACTAAAGCAGCCCTGATACCTGGGAGCTGCCCGGTCCCATCAGCCAGGACTTGGTTGCTCGGAGCTGCCCAGCCTGGCGCAATTCGGTCTTGCTGTGCTAAACATAGATAATTTCACAGACATCAGCATCGAACAAGGCCATCCCTGACCAGGACAGACCAAGACAAAAATGAAACTACTCTATAGTCATATCAGAATACAGACAAAACATGAATTTTGTCCAAACCACAGAAATGACCCAAATCCCCCAGTAGAGCTAAGCTGAGTGGCGGCTGCTGCTTGACCAGCTGTAGCTTCAGCCTTGCTCCAGTCTGCTTTCCTTCTAGGCAAGACGCATCAAGACTCCCAATCACAGTGTCACCTCCACTTCCTGACAGCATCAACCCAGAACAAAGCCCCGCTTCCTTCACCCCTCCCAAATCGCCTAACACAACTCCAACATTAGACTAAATCCTTTCTAATGCCCCTTCCTGGGATGCCCGTGATCCCCACGGTGCATGCTCTCCCTCACTGCAAAGAGTCATCGGCTCAGCTTCTTCGCCCACATGTGTGTCTCTGGTGATCTCTGGTTGGAGGCATTGAAAGTTCCTACCTCAGTGGGTTGTTCTGAGGAATATACTTACACTGCACCTGAAATGATACAACCCTAAGGCTTTTTCAATATGCTTGTCATACTTTACGATTATCCCCATTTCACAAGGAGGACTCTGAAGCTCAGAGAGGGGACCAAACTTTGCCCAAGGTCACACAGCAGGTAATGACAGAGAAGGGAGGCAAATGCAGGCCTCATTCCAAAGCTGGTTTCCTGAACCCCTGCCTCCACATTCATAGCGCAGAAACCAACAAGACAACCTTGGTGGGGTTGGTGTCTGGAAAGGAGAAGAGCAAAGGGCCCTTGGAACTCAAAAGGAGAGAGTCTCAGGCTGAGGAGGCAGGGCATCCAGGATGACCTGAGTGACCCTCTCCTCCTCCGCTCCCATTCATGACTCCCCGACTGGATCCTCCAAGGGCTCCCCCCAGGCTGCCTGGCTGCTGAGTAACGTGGGGCCAGTCAGGCCCAGAGTAGGGGTCAGTGTCAGCAGAGTCGGAGGCCTGAGTCACTTCCTGACCCTTGCTCAACAGCATCTGGAGCCACAGCCCGAGTGGCTGCTCTTGTCCTCGGGAGATTGCACCCACTTGGGCAATGAGCATGCCCTTGGTATCCCCACAGTCCTGGACTCACCTCTGCCCTGCTCTGGTATTGAAGACGTGCGGCAGACAGGGTCCAACCTCACCTGCTGCCACATCCTGGCCCCTTTCCTTACTGGATTCTCAAACCAAGAAAACCTGAGTCTCCCAGATCACTCACTCTCTTTTGCCTGCATCCAGCCTAAAATCAGACTTCTAGGACCCCACCCCAACTTCATATCAAGGTATCTTGCACTGGTGCCACCGATCCCAAAGGTCCAAAACTCCTGCAGCACCCCCTAGCACAAAACCCTGCTGCTTAGGCTCCCATGGGTCTCAGGGCCAGAGCATGGGGTGAGGGAGGGAAAAGTCTGGGGAAAATATCGGATACCTCAGGACAGGATGGGCTGAGGGAGACATAGTCTGATCAGTAGACATGTCCTTATGATGTGGGCAAGGCCATTGCCTTTGAGGAGCAATTCTCTCAACCTGAAGCCACTGCATAGCCTTGCAGCCAAGAGCAGGGACCCTAGAACCAGGACGTACTTGCTTTCACCCAGCGCTGCCCTTACCAGCTGTGTTGCCCTGAGAAAATTACTTAGCCTCTCTTTACCTCGGGTTCCTCATCTCTAAAATGAGGACAATCATAGTACTGACTCATAGGCCTCTCGCCAGGATTAAGTGAGTTATATAAAACACTTAATGACTGGCACATGGCAAACATAAGTGTTTATTAAATAACTCTTTCACATCTAATGGGCTGACTCCTCCATTCATTCTCCACGTATTTATTGATTTCCTGCCATATGTCAGAAATGAAAGAGACAGATTGCCTGCCTGAAATAATGGCGGGCATTGTTGTGTGAAGCCTGCACCCCACCCTCACCCCCGAATGGTCTTCCAGGCTGTGTCCGATGCTGCAGGACTGCCCGAGAGGGTTTGGGGCACAGAGTTTGGGGGCTGCAGACTCCCTAGTGTGGACCCCCAGCTTGCTGTAAGCCCCTAGCAAGTTTCTTTCCTTGTACTGTAAGCCCCTAGCAACTTTCTATCCCTTTGACTAAGTGAAGCAAGTAGTCCCGCCCCTTCTACAGCCCATGCCTGGGCCAGAGAGGGGTTGGACAAGTCAGGCTGGGCATCCAGACCCCTTGCACCCTTTCCTCCCCCCACATCCCCACCATGTTCCTCAGAGGCCTCTGTGACTTGAGCATAGAATCTCCCTTAGGCTGCACAGGCCACCAGACATGTGGCAAGGGCCCCAATTTGACATTGTCCTCGAAGGGCCTTAGGAAGCCCACAGAAACTGTGTTCAAAACTGCCCATTTGGGCCGGGCGCGGTGGCTCACGCCTAAAATCCAAACACTTTAGGGGGCTGAGGTGAACAGATCACCTGAGGTCGGGAGTTGGAGACCACCATCTTGGGCAACATGGTGAAACTCTGTCTCTACTAAAAATGCAAAAATTAGCCAGGCGTGGTGGCATGGCCTGTTAGCCTCAGCTGCTTGGGAGGCTGAGGCAGGAGAATTGCTTGAACCCAGGAGGCAGAGGTTACATTGAGCTGAGATGGCGCCACTGCACTCCAGCCTGGGTGATAGAGTGAAATTCCATCTCAAAAAACAAACAACAATAACAAAAAAAACCTGCACGTTTGAACCTGCATGAATATTTGCCATTATAGAATTAGTGCTATTAATTTTAGGCTTAAGAATGTATTGTGGATATATTTTTTAATCCTTAACTTTTAGAGATACAAAAATATTTATGAACAAAATGATATGGCGTCTGGATTTTGCTTCAAAACGATGGTGGGAGAGGAATGTAGATGAAATAAAACTGATTATGAGTTGAGGTTGCTGAGGAAGTGGGGTCACGGGGGTTCACGAGAACCTCTTATCAGTTGTGGTCCAGAAGCCTCTGATCTGGGAGCTGGCTAGAAAATGCCGAATTTCGGCTCCACCCCAGACCTACCGAGTCAGGACCTGCATTTTAATTGAATAAAATGCCCGGGAGCTTCCTGCGCACACTCAAGTGTGAGAAGCGCTGGCTTACTCTGTTCGCCTCTTTCCCGCATGTTTGACATGTTCCCTAAGGAAGAGGTTGTGGGGTTTTGTTTTGCTTTCCTGTGTCTTCACAGTCCCGGGGAGCTCTTCCTACGGAGACCGGGGCTGCAGGGAGCTGGGAAGCGCTGCCTCCCGGCTCCTGTTGGGACCCCCCAGCCCCGCTGCTGGCCCGCGCTCGGCCGGGAGGCACCAGGGTCCCGCAGGGCAGCCCCGACCCGTGCCTGGGCGACCTGCCGCGGTGGCTCCGTCGGGCCGGGCGGAAGCGCGGGAGCGCAGGGTTGGGCAGGCCCAGGCGTGGCGGCCCCGGCGCACCTGGACGAGCCGGCAGGTGGGAGCGTCGCAGCCCCGGGGCCCCCGCCCTCGCGCGGGGGAGGAGCGGGCGGCGCGGGGCGGGCGCGGCGGGGACCGGGGCGCTGGGAGCCCGTTGGGCCGCGAACGCAGCCGCCACGCCGGGGCCTCCGAGATCGGGTGCCCGGGATGAGCCTCATCCGGAAAAAGGGCTTCTACAAGCAGGACGTCAACAAGACGGTCTGGGAGCTGCCCAAGACCTACGTGTCCCCGACGCACGTCGGCAGCGGGGCCTATGGCGCCGTGTGGTGAGACCCCCGGGCCACTGAGGCGCGAGGCGCGCGGGGGGCGCGGGGGACGCGGGGGGAGGCGGGGCGGGCGCCCTGCGCTCCACTTTCCGTCCTGGCCGCCCTGGGCGGGCCCGTCACCAGCGCCACCTGTACCGAGAACCTCAAGGTCCAGCGCCCTCCCCGGGGCCACCCAGCCGCCATCTCCCTTTTCTCACCGGGCGGCTGTGTGAGGTCTCTGTGGGTTGAGTTGGGAATTGGGCCTGGCTTTCCAGGACTGTACCCCTGCAAGGCCCCAGAGTACATCGGGCAGATCGTCCCTGTTGCTGACGAGTACACTGAGGCCCCAAGACGGGGAGGTGGCTCGCCAAGTGGCAGGGAGACTGAGCCTCCCACCCGTCCGGGGAGATCCTGTCGCGAGGAGACGTTGCTGCCCCCGGCATTGTGCCCCTCTCTCGGCTCCTGCCTGGCGTCCCACCCCCTGCCCTGCGCCCCGCGGCTCCCCCATATTCTAGGTGGTGGGCGTCCCCCCCCCAGCCCAGCTGCCCAGCGGAAGGGGTGAGGGAGGCCTGGGAGATACCTCCCAGGAGGAGAGCCTCTCATGCTGACCTGCCTGTGCGCGACAGCTCGGCCATCGACAAGCGGTCAGGGGAGAAGGTGGCCATCAAGAAGCTGAGCCGGCCCTTCCAGTCCGAGATCTTCGCCAAGCGCGCCTACCGAGAGCTGCAGCTGCTGAAGCACATGCAGCATGAGAACGTAGGCAGCGGCGGCGGCCCTGGGGAGGGGGGCGGGGGCTGCCCTGGGGAGTCAGGGGCGGCGCAGGCGGGGCCTCCCGGTACAGAGAGCGGAGAGCTCAGAGAGCTCGGGACAGTCTCCTCCCTGCTCCCCTGATGGTGCCTCTCACCTCAGTATTGAAAGGAGGGGGTGCCGGGACCTGCCCTGCCCACTTTCCAGGAAGGGGTCAAAGGGTATTTTTGGCAGAATGCACTTTGTGAGGTACAGACTGTCTCATCCTCCCGAGGAAATGGGCACAGGGGAACTTTGTCATTGGTTCCCTGTCTGAGAGCTTGTGACCAGCTGGGACTAGAATCCTGGTTAGTGTCCTGTCCACCTGACCCTGATAACAGCAACAGCAAAGGACACATAGTGAGCGCTTCCTATGTTCTAAGAGCTCTGCAAACACGAACTTGTCTAGTCCTGGTGATATAGGAATACTATTGCTTCCGTGTCACAGATGAGGAAACTAAAGCACAGCAAGGCTCACAGGTTAGGTGGTTAGTGAGTACATGAGCTGGGGTTTCAATCTAGGCAGCATGGCTCCGGCCCTGAGCACATGACCGTCATGTCTGACAGAAGCAGCTGGGAAAACCAGGGACCCAGCTCGGGGCCTGGCAGCCAGGCTTTGCTCCAGGATACCTAGATTGGAGGGCAGACATTACAAAGACTGATTTCAAAATGTTATGTACATTTTAAGCCCATCCCTTTCCAGCAAACCCTTTCCTTCTGACCTCCAGCCAGGGTGATCTTGCCCTTGGCTCCCAACGAGCCCTGTGGCCGGCAAGGATGGATGTGGCTGTAGACCCAAGGTCAGGGGCAGGGAGTTTGCTGGCTGGAAATCCTCTTCCCTGTTCCCTCCTTTTTCCCTTCCACCCTCCCTTCGTGCTTTCCTGCTGCCTATGTGAGTTGAGAGTGGGTCTCATTGCTTGCCCTGAATACCAGACTTGAGAGCTATGAGCACACCTCATTCTTCTCCCCACCTTCCCTTCTCCCCAGCCCGACTCTCTGTCACCATTTATTGCAAACTCCTTCCAAATCCAGGGGATTCCTCTAGCCTCTGCCCTTTTTACTGCTTCCAAGAAGGTTGGAGACCTGCCTCCTGCTGGAGGTGGTGCATTAGGAAAGGGGGAATGGTCCTGTGCATGGCCTGGGCCCAGGAGGAGGTGGGAGGAGAAGGCAGCATCTCTCTAGCCCTCATAGGTGACTTCTTCCCCAGGTCATTGGGCTCCTGGATGTCTTCACCCCAGCGTCCTCCCTGCGCAACTTCCATGACTTGTGAGTTGAGCTGCACTGGGTTTGGGGGCATTAGCAGGCTGGGGAGCAAGGTGGGGGGAGGTCCAGGGTCTCTATTTCGGGTGTGGTAGGGAGAGCCTCCTTCCCTGCCAGTCCTGTGCCTTTGCCTGTCAAGTGTGATTCTCTCTGGAAAGATGCTTTTAGCCAAAGGCAGACAGGAAAAGGCAGGAAGGACTTTGTGGGGTGCTTGACTGGCAGGGAGCAGTCCACACAGCTACTTTGCTTTTTACCCAGCTTTAACACCATGAAGACACATCTGCCAGTCCTCACAGGGTTAGCGCCAACTTGCCTTTCCTGGGGACACAGATGCAAGTCTGGACCTTGGAGCTCTTTCTAGCATGAAGCAAGGATTAAGAAGCCTTGGCTGCCTCTGGCTGATGGGTGTGTTTGAGAGCATGGCACAGAACCAGAACATTCAGTTGCAAAACGTATAGCTTTGCCTGTGCAGTGTTTGAATGAGACTGGACTATTTGGACAAGATGGAGAAGTCAGTGTGGCGAGTGGAGGCCAGCAGCTGGCTTGGCCAAGCTGAGTCTGGATTGATCCTACAGGCAGCCTCAAGACCTGGGGATTTTGAGCAGGAAGGTGATGTGTTCAGATGGGATTTGGGGGATGCACTTGGGTAGCAGCAAGAAAGGAGTAGGAAGCAGCTCTGGGGCAGAGGGAGACCCTGGAGGTCAGTGTCAGTGACCCAGACCGGGACCTAAAGTAGAGGTGACGGGACACCGAGAGCAGACTTGAGGCCCCATTTGGGAAGCAGGGCCGACACAATGTTCCATCTGTTGGGGTGCAGTGGCTGACGGAGGTGGCAGAGGTGGGGGGATGTGCAGGTTCCTGCTTGGAATACAAGGTGGGGGAAGAACAAGTCTTGGGGGAAAGATAATGAGCTCCGTTTAGACACTTTACTTTTAAAGAGCCTGTGAACATTCATTCTGATGTTTAATCACAGTTGCAAATAAACATGAACCTCAGGAAAAGAAGGCCTGGGCTAGGGATGTGGATTTGCGCTGGAATAATCACCTATGGGTGATAGCTGATGCCCGGGGACGGGTAACTGTAGAACGTGGTAAGATAGTGTTGATTCAGATATCAACATGAAAGAGAAGATCCAAGAGGATCAGCAGGTGGAAGAAGCTGAGAGGGCCGGATCGGAGGCAGAGGAGAGTCAGCAGAGAATTGAGAGGGAGGTTCCGGCTTGACCAAAGGTCAGATAAGAAGAAAAGAGAGTCGTGGTTTGTTTGTCGGATATTCACTGGTGACCCTGAGCTGCGTAGTCTGGCAGTGGGAGGGAAGCAGAAACCGGGTTAACTCAGGACGGGGAGGTAAGGCAGTGAGTCCAGGAGTGTGAACCACCCTTTCTAGAAGTTTGGTGGTGAGAGAGGGAGAAGGGGTGGTCAGTTGAAGAAGCAAAGTAAAGAGAATGTGGTTGTAGCACAGAGAGGCTTCAGGAAGTTTGTCGCCAAGATGGAAGAACCAGTGTTTGAGTGGAGGTGAAAGACACAGCAGGGGACCAGGCATGGTGAGGGCCCCGAGGGAGGTGTGTGGTCAGGCAGGAGAGGGCTGCCAACATCCAAAGTCTCCTGGAGATGCCTCCAGCATGTCCTTTCCAAAAAAATAAATCTATTTTATAACTTTTTAAGGTAACTTTTTTTTTTTTTAATTTATGATATTCTAGAGATAGGGCTGTGTCCCCCCAGACTGGAGTGCAGTGGCACAAACACTGCAGCCTCCAACTCCTAGGCTGAAGCCATCCTCCTGCCTCAGCCCCCTGAGTAGGTGAACCTATAGGTGTATGCCACCATGTCCAGATTTTTTTTTTTTTTTTTTTGAGACAGAGTCTCATTCTGTTGCCAGGCGCCAGGCTGGAGTACAGTGGCACAATCTCGGCTCACTGCAACCTCCACCTCCCGGGTTCAAGCAATTCTCCTGCCTCAGCCTCCCGAGTGGCTGGGACTACAGGCGCAAGCCACCACGACCAGCTAATTTTTACATTTTTAGTAGAGACGGGGTTTCATCATGTTGGCCAGGATGGTCTCGATCTCTTGACCTCATGATCCGCCTGCCTTGGCCTCCTAAAGTGCTGGGATTACAGGCTTGAGCCACTGTGCCCAGCCTTTTTTTTTTTTTTTTAAATAGAGCTGGGGTCTCACTATGTTACTCATCCTGATCTCGAACTCCTGGCCTCAAGTCATCCTCCCACCTCAGCCTCCTGAGTAGCTGAGACTAAAGGTGCATGGCACCACACCTGGCTAATTTTTTTTTTTTGAAAGATGAGGTCCAGGCCAGGCACAGTAGCTCACGCTTATAATCCCAGCACTTTGGGGAGGCCAAGGTGGGCAGATCACCTAAGGTCAGGAGTTCGAGACCAGTCTGGCCGACATGGTAAAACCCATCTCTACTAAGAATAAATAAAAAAAAAAAAAACCCAGGAGACGGAGATTGCAGTGAGCCGAGATCGCTCCACTGCACTGTAGTCTGGGCGATGGAGCAAGACTCCATCTCAAAGAGAAAAAAAAAAAAGGAAAGATTAGGTCCCCATGTTGCTCAAGCTGGTCTTGAACTCCTCACCTCAAGCTATCGTCTAGACACCAGCTCCCAAAGAACTGGGATTGGAGGTGCGAGCCATGGCCCCTGGCCTATTTTATAATTTTTATGAGTTTTTTGTCTTTATCCTGGACTTCACTTTATTACCTTGAGAAACGGTTACATTTTGCTGGCCTCATTCTGTTGTACAATCCCCTAGGAGGCTGCAGCAGCCTCCCCATCTCCCGCTTCCCCCCTCCTGGAAACGGTTTCCTTCTTGGAAAGGTAGACATGTTGTTTGTTTGCGGGGGCATCTCAGCTGGGCATGAGGGATACAACATTTGGACAGAAGCCGAAGGAAATACTGGCAGATTTTCTGACTCCTAGCTGTGGCTTTCCCTGGGGTGTGGAAGAGGGCAAGGAGAGAGTACCTTTGAAGAGCAGAAACAGCTCCATGCGGCTTTCCAGAGTATGCTCCAACTGCCAGCTGGGCGGCTCGCCACGGGAGGCTGGGAGCCAGGAGCCCAGAGGCCCGTGCAGTGGTCTGGCTGGCTGAGGTGGGGCTGGCTTTTGTACAGTGGAGGGCATCTCTTTGGCCCCTGTTCTGCCCTGAGGCCCCTCCTCTGAGCTCAGACCTGGGGCTGAGGTGGGACCTGGGACTGTTCCACGAAGCCCTCATGTCTTCCAGCTACCTGGTGATGCCCTTCATGCAGTCGGATCTGCAGAAGATCATGGGGATGGAGTTCAGTGAGGATAAGATCCAGTACCTGGTGTATCAGATGCTCAAAGGCCTGAAGGTGGGTGGGGACTTGGAGAGTGGCAGAGCCGACGCCTTGGTGTCCAGACCTGAGGTGTGGGGAGGCTGGAGGGAGCACACTGTTACAGGTCGGAGGTTTCTGAGCCAGCCTGATGTGCCTGATGTGGGAGCCGGGCCATGGACTCACCCTTCTCTCTCCCCCATACAGTACATCCACTCAGCTGGGGTCGTGCACAGGGTGAGTGCTTCTTTGACATGGTCCTCAGAGGCCCCGTCCCATCCCTGGGTGGGGGACTCTCTGGAAGCCTCGAGCTGCCTCACCTCCACCCGCAGCCTCTCTTCCTTGCCTCCTCCGTCTTTGTGCCTGGCCACTGCCAGCCCTACCTGCCACCTGAAGCTCCTGCCCCTGCCTTCTTGGTGGGCATTGTCTCCTGGGTGCTCTTTCTTCTTGAGCTGACTTCACTCTCCATGCTCTGTCTGAAGGGGGTTGGGAAGGAGTGGGAAAGGTGGAGGGATAGGACACTTCCCAGGAGCACAGAATGTGGAGTTTTTCAGACCCAGCCATGGCCCAGGAAGACCTGCTCGAAAGAGTTGCTGTGTCCCAGGGGACTTCCTGGGGGAATTGCTGCAGACACAGTGAGCCCTGAGCTGAGTGTTTCAGGCTTCAAGAAGCAGGAACATTTTAGAGCTGGATGGGCCCCGAGAGAACACCTAGTCCAACCCTCATTTACACATGAGGAAACTGAGGCCCAGAAAGGGAAGGGGCTTGGCTGAGGTCACATCCCTGGGTGGTGGTGGAGCTAAGACCAGCTCCGTCTCTGCCTCAGCCTAGCACGCACTCTCTGTCCTCCCCCCAGGACCTGAAGCCGGGAAACCTGGCTGTGAACGAGGATTGTGAACTGAAGGTGAGTGGGCCACGGGCTCAGCCCAGAGGCGGGATGGGCCCTCCCCGAGGGGAGCCTCTGGAAGCCGCTCCCAGAGCCTCCTCCCCTCTGCAAGTTCCTTTTCCATTTATCCCCTGAGCCATAGATCCTGGATTTTGGGCTGGCGCGGCCTGCAGACGTCGAGATGACTGGCTACGTGGTGACCCGCTGGTACCGGGCCCCTGAGGTGATCCTCAGCTGGATGCACTACAACCAGACTGGTCAGTGGTCAGTGCCTGAGAGGGCGGTCCTGGGGCCAGCTGGTCACTCAGCGCTGACTGACTGCCGGGTCCCGGTCAGACATCCCAGGTGATACTCTCCCTCCCTCTGCAGTGGACATCTGGTCTGTTGGCTGTATCATGGCGGAGATGCTGACAGGGAAAACTCTGTTCAAGGGGAAAGATTGTATCCTTTGCTGGAAAAGCCAAACTCCATCTAGGGATTCCTTCCTTCAGCAGACACTTTATTTAAATAACTGTCTTTTTTTTTTTTCTTAATGTGAGAGTGATACATACTCCCTGTAGAATAATTTGTAAATGCAGTAAGGCTGGATGAGGTGGTTCATGCCTGTAATCCCAGCACTTTGGGAGGCTGAGGTGGGAGGACCGTTTGAGCCCAGGAATTTGAGACTAGACGTGGCAACATAGCGAGACCCCATCTCTAAATTTTTTTTTTAATTAGCCAGACATGGTGGCATGCACCTGTAGTCCAGCTATTAGAGAGGCTGAGGTAGGAGGGTTGCTTGAGCCTGGGAGGTTGAGGCTGCAGTGAGCTATGATTATGCCACTGCACTCTAGCCTGGGCGACAGAGGGAGACCTAACTCAAAGAAAAAGAAAAAGAAAATGTTGGGTGGGCGCGATGGCTCATGCCTGTAATCCCAGCACTTTGGGAGGCCGAGGTGGGCAGATCACCTGAGGTTAGGAGTTTGAGACCAGCCTGGCCAACATGGTGAAACCCCGTCTCTACCAAAAATCACAAGAATTAGCCGGGTGTGGTGGCACACGCCTGTAATCCCAGAAGGCTGAGGCAGGAAAATCACTTGAACCCAGGAGGTGGAGGTTGCAGTGAGTTAAGATCGTGCCACTGCACTCCAGCCTGGGTGACAGTGAGACCCTGTCTCAAAAGGAAAAAAAAAAAAATGTAGATAAGCAAAATGATGAGAAATGAGTCACCTATAATTCTACCACTATGGAAAATACATGTTGGCACCATACACATGAACTGAGTGCCCGTGTGTGCAGGGCAGGCCTTTGAACAGAAGACAAGGAAACGAAAAAGAATGACTGAGTGGGATGAAGGCTGAGAAATCCAAATGCATTTGTTGAGTAGGGACCCCCACTCAGCCTGCCATGTTGGAAAGGCCTCTGGAGCCCTGAGCCCTGAAGAATGAGCCTCCTCCTGAGAGCTGGAGATGGTTAGGCAGGGCTAGAGCCTGGATGACCCATTGCCACGGTGCCCGGGTGGAGTGATGGTGGGGTCGCGGGAGGGGCAGTCTCAGACCCACAAGGAGAGCAAGGCTAAGCCTTAACCTGCCATCAAGACCTGGACCAGCTGACCCAGATCCTGAAAGTGACCGGGGTGCCAGGCACAGAGTTCGTGCAGAAGCTGAAAGACAACGCGGTGGGTGGTAAATGGGACGTAGGGTGGCCTGGGCTGTGTGCTTGGCTGACGTGGGCCTGGTGGACTGGAGGCCTTTGTGGAAGAAGGCTCGCCAGCACCTTCCCACAGCATCCTCCTACCCTGCAGGAGCTCTTGTCTTCATCTCACCATGGACTGTGACCTGAGCCTTCAGCCCTGCCCTGAGGCTTTTCTGAAATCCCTGCTCTACACCCTAAGGCCAGAGCCCTGAGGGATTTGATGCTTTTCTGTCTTCCAGGCCAAATCCTACATCCAGGCCTTGCCACAGAGCCCCAAGAAGGATTTCACTCAGCTCTTCCCACAGGCCAGCCCCCAGGGTGAGTCTCAGGGTTCCCTCCTCAGGGGCCTCTCAGCACACCCCCATGGGCGGGCTCTCCCTGGCCCAGTGTGAGGCTCACAGCTCTGCCACTGCAGCCGTGGAACTGCTGGAGAAGATGCTGGAGCTGGACGTGGACAAGCGCCTGACGGCCGCGCAGGCCCTTACCCATCCCTTCTTTGAACCCTTCCGGGACCCTGAGGAAGAGACGGAGGCCCAGCAGCCGTTTGATGATTCCTTAGAACACGAGAAACTCACAGTGGATGAATGGAAGCGTAAGAGCTGGGGCCTCGGGCTTCTTCGCCTCCACTTGAAGCCTTTCTTCCTTGCCTCCTCCGTCTTTGTGCCTGGCCTCTGCCAGCCCTACCTGCCACCTGAGGCTCCTGCCCCTGCCTTCTTGTTGGGCATTGTCTCCTGTGTGCTTCTTTCTCCTTGAGCTGACTTCGCTCTCTGTGCTCTGTCTGAAGGGGGGTGGAGTTCTCGCCCTCAGCACCTCCTTGCCCACCTTAAACCATGCTGCCTTTCTCAGAGCACATCTACAAGGAGATTGTGAACTTCAGCCCCATTGCCCGGAAGGACTCGCGGCGCCGGAGTGGCATGAAGCTGTAGGGACACATCTTGCATGGCACTGCCGGCCAGACACTACCCAAGGACCAGTATTTATTTGTCACTACCAAACTCAGCCCTTCTTGGAATACAGCCTTTCAAGCAGAGGACAGAAGGAAGGATCCTTCTCCTTGAGTGGGAAATGGGCCTAGTAGATGCAGAATTCAAATGCTGGTTGGGAGAAGATAGCTCTGATTCTAATGGGCCACATTAAACTGCTCATCTGGAGAATCGCCTGCAGTGGGGGGCCTTTCCTTTCTGCTGGAGTGGGGCTGAGCAGGTGCTGAGCCAGGCCGGGGGGCTGCTTTGGTTTCCTAGGGATGCTCTAACCAATTACCACAAACTGGGTGGCTTGAAACAGCAGCACTTGATTCCTTCATGGCTCTGGAGGCTGGAAATCTGAGCTGGAGGTGTTGGCAGGGCCGTGGTCCCTTTGAAGGCTCCAGGGAAGAATCCTTCCTTGGCTCTCTTTAGCTCATGGTGGCAGTGGGCAGACCGTGGCATTCCCGGCTTGGGCTGTATTCCTCCAATCTCTGTCTCTTCTGTTCTCTCCTCCTTTAAGAACAACAATCATTGGATGTGGGGCCCACCCTAATCCTGTATGAGCTCATCTCGATCCTTATTAATTACACCTGCAAAAGCTCCAGTTCCAAATAAAGTCACATTCTCAGGTTTCAGGTGGACACGAGTTCTGTGGGGGAAACTATTGGACTCACTACAGATAGCTGGGAGGGAGGGCCCCTTCCTGGGCCTGGTGCTGAGGCCTAGTGCTCTGTTAAGGAACCAAATGTGTTTGGCTGCTAAATTAAGGGAATTGCGGAGAGAGCTGCAGCTGGTGCGATTGCATTCAGGTTATTTTGGGTGAGTGATAAGCAATCAAGATATGAAACAACAGCAGGCTTGGAGCCTGCGAGCTGCACAGGCAGAAATGGGCTCTTGCCTGGCTTGATGGCAACCGTTCTGCTCCCTTTGGGAGATGGCCTGGCCCTCCAGAGCTTTGACCTGCCAGTGGCTAGAACCTCTATGTTTTTATCTGAGAAACTCTGGCAGAACAAATTTCCATGTGCACAAGCTATCACGGACACAATGGGTTTCAATTTCCCTGTGCACCAGGGGACTTTTTAACATGCAGATTCCTGGGCCCCACTCCAGGGCTTGTGACTCAGCAGGTCTGGAGTTGAGACCTGAGAATGTGCATTTGAATGAGGCCCTCTAGCCCCTACCCAAGCCTAGTGATTCTGATGGATATCAGACCATAGTTCGAGACATTTAGTGGATTTCAGTCCCACTTGATTTGTTGGGAGGCCTTAATCAGAAACCTACAGTAGGAGGCTGAGGGGCTTCAGATGGAGCTTCACACTCATCTTACAGGTGTTAAAACTGAGAAAACGAAGGCTCAGACAGCTGTTTTTTTTTTGTTTGTTTTTTTGTTTTTTTGAGACAGGGTCTGGCTCTGCTACCCAGACTGGAGTGCGGTGGCACAATCACAGCTCACTGTAACCTCAACCTCCTGGGCTCAAGCCATCCTCCCACCTCAGTCTCCTAAGTAGCTGGGATTATAGGTGTATGCCACCAGGTGTACCAGGACTACAGGTGGCTAATTAAAACAATTTTTTTCTTTTTTGTATAGATGGGGTTTCTCTATGTTGCCCAGGGTGGTCTTGAAATTCTGGACTCAAGTGATCCTCCCACTTTGGCCTCCCAAAGTGCTGGGATTATAGGCATGAGCCACCCTGCAGGCCCAGACAGTTTTTAAGGCCTTGAAACTCTTCTGTATGACACTGTAATGGTGGATACATATTGTGTATTTGTTACAATCTGTAGGACTGGATAACACAGAGTGAACCCTCAAGTAAACTATGGACTTCAGTTAGTGTATCAGTATTGGTTCATAAATTGTAACAATTGTGCTATACTAATGCAAAATGCTACTAATCAGGAAAACTAGGGAGAGGGAAGGAGAAGGAGTACTGGGAACCTCTGTACTTTCTGTCAACCTAAAACTGCTCTAAAAAATAAACAAGGTCAGGCACAGTGGCTCATGCCTGTAATCACAGCACTTTGGGAGGCTGAGGCAGGCGGATCACGAGGTCAAGAGATCTAGACCATCCCGGCCAACATGGTGAAACCCCGTCTCTACTAAAAATACAAAACTTAGCTGAGTGTGGTGATGGGTGCCTGTAATCCCAGCTACTTGGGAGGCTAAGGCAGGCAAATTGCTTGAACCCGGGAGACGAAGGTTGCATTGTGAGCCAAGATCGTGCCACTGCACTCCAGCCTGGCAACAAAGCGAGACTCTGTCTCAACAACAACAAAAATTAACAACAACAAGGCTGGTCGTGGTGGCTCATGCCTGTAATTCCAGCACTTTGGGAGGCTGAGCCAGGTGGATCACTTGAGGTCAGGAGATCAAGACCAGCCTGGCCAAAGTGGTGAAATCAACCCCGTCTCTACTAAAAGTACAAAAATTAGCCAGGTGTGGTGATTCTCCTGCCTCAGCCTCCTGAGTAGCTGGGATTACAGGCTACTCAGGAGAATGAGGCAGGAGAATTACTTGAATCTGGGAGGTGGAGGTTGCTGTGAGCCGAGATCGCATCACTGCACTCCACCCTGGGTGACAGAGTAAGACTCCATCTCAACAACAACAAATACCCTGAGGCCCCAGAGACACTGGGTCAGATTCCCACAGCTAGGAAGTGGTAGAGTTAGGATTGGAACCCAAGTAGGCTTGACCACTGTGCCCAGCTTGGATTCAAGGGTTGCCCAGCCTTCCCTCTTCTCGCCAGTCTCTCTGAGACCCTTACTGCTGGCTGTGTCCATGGTCTCTGTTTTCTCTCCCACAGAATGACCCTGCTGTCAAGGAGCTGGGGAGTTCTTGACAGGGACTGGCTCTGTCCTGCCCCAGCCCTGACCTTGCTGGCTACTAAACTGCCACAGGTTCCTTGAGTCCAGATCCCTCCAAGTCTCCTCCTGAGAATCCTCACCGCCCCAAGGAAAAAGTCCAGCCTTCTTGGCCTGGCATTCAAAACCCCTGTGTTCTCTTTCATCTCATCAGCTCCTACTGCCTCCCATAGTCATGTCAGTGTGGCCTGCCCATGGGAAACCACTCCTGGAGTCCATCATAAGCTTCACTCTGTATTCACAGGTTACATGTCCTGGCAGGTCCTGCAGTAAAGAGATGAGTTCAACTCATTTAATTCGGCACTTCCCAAATATACTTAACCACAGGACCCATTTTCTCCCAACACATGACATAGCCTTTTTTGCCCTGTGCAGCCCAGTGCACAGGTCCCGATACTGCCTCTCTCCAAGCAGGCTTAGCCTTCTTTTAGTGCCTGTGTGTGGAAGGCCCTCCATGCTCCTCTTCATTGTCCTTGGCCTTCAAGGCTCTACCTTAGGCCTCCCTCCACGCAGCTGTTCTCCATCATCTCCCCTGGGCTGCAGGCCCTCTGTGGGCAGCATTTACCATGGTGTGTGATTTGGCCTCCCCTTCCCTTTGCCCACAGTAAGCAAGTACCTGTGCATGAATGAATGAATAATGAGTAAGTGAATGATGTCCCAGAGGCCTGTTGGTCACTTCTTTGCCCCGACCAGGCCAATGTTGTCTGGAAGGTGGCGGAGAACACAGCAGGAAGCAGAAGTGGGCGTCCCCAGGCTTACCTTTGAGCTGCTCTCCTGAATCATCTCTGTTCTCTCAGACTCCCAGACCCTCCCTATCATCCCTTGGTGTCTCCCCAAGCCATCCCCCCTTCAGAATTAAACCTCAGCCCCCTCCCACAGAGCTTTCTCAAACCTGAGAAGTTTCTTCAAAACCTAGTGGAGGTGTTCAGCAGTGCAAGGTTGGGGGTGGAGGAGTGGGGGTAGGGTGGGGGTTCCGCGTGTTTGGGTCTTGCCCATTAGGTACATGGGTGATAGGAAACAAGTCTCTTCTGCCGCCGGGGGGCAGAGGGGCTGGTGGGGGGGGGGGAGGGGGATTTAGGCTCAGGTACTCTTGGTGGATGGGCTTTGTTCTGTGGCTGATGGGGTGGCTTAAAAGATCTTTTTTTTTTTTTTTTGAGACGGAGTTTCGCTCATTACCCAGGCTGGAGTGCAATGGCGTGATCCCGGCTCACCGCAACCTCCACCTCCTGGGTTCAAGAAATTCTCCTGCCTCAGCTTCCCGAGTAGCTGGGACTACAGGCGTGCGCCACCATGCCCAGCTAATTTTTTTGTATTTTTAGTAGAGACGTGGTTTCACCATGTTGACCAGGATGGTCTCGATCTCTTAACCTCGTGATCCACACGCCTCAGCCTCCCAAAGTGCTGGGATTATAGGCATGAGCCACCGCGCCCAGCCAAAAGATCTTAACAGAGAGATCAGGAAGCCAGACTGCAAGGTGGGGGACATTTCCTAATAGTAAGCGCGCCCTCCATTCCCTCTTTTGAGGAACAGAGGGTGTTTTTGCTGGGGCCTGAGTCATCCATCAAAACAGACAGCAGAGGATTGGGGTGGTGCTGCTCCCAGTGAGGGGCAGCTCAAGGGGACATGGAAATGGAGGAACAGCCCCCATAAGGGTGAGCCCAGTGTGCACTGGTGCCCCGAGCTGCCTGTGCAAGGCTGGAGGCTAGTTTGGATGAGGACATGGCTCAACTTTCACTTGGCACATTGAAATAGCTTTTGCTGTCTGCTAGGATGTGGAAAGCTGTTTTCCCATGACCCTGAGCAGTGCTGCAACCACAGCTGAGGAGGGAGGAATCTCTTCCCAACGCTTGGCTTTTGCATCCTTAAATTTGGTTGCAACAATTCCCTAAGATCCAAGGCTGGGAGGCTCCCCTTCCTTCTTTCCACAGTGAACTCTGTGCTATATCCACATTCTCCCTAAATCTCCCTGAGCTTTTTGGTAAGAGGCTGGTGACTTTTCCTCTTTCACAATGGGCAGCAGAGGTCTAAGGTCATTCCATCAAACCGAAGATGGCAGCAAGTTGTCCCCACTTCTTCATCGAGCGCCCAGGGTTGTGCCTGGAGCAAGGGTGGTGCCAGGGATTCTCCTGCTCTGGTTCCTCCTTCGAGGCCCCTGCTCAGCTGGGCAGCTGCCCTCACTCTGGGTGGGTGGCACATGAGTGTCAACAGGGACCCTCTCAGCCAGGGGCTTTTGGCCATTTTTTGTGGCATGGATCACTTCTCAAAATACTATTTTCTTTTCTTTTGAGACAGGGCCTCACTCCATTGCCCAGGCTGGAGTGCAGTGGTGAAATCATGGCTTACTGCAGCCTCGGCATCCTGAAGCTCAGCTGAGCCTCCCACCTCAGCTTCCCAAGTAGCTGGGACTGCAGGCATGCGCCACTAGATAATTTCAGAATAATATTTTCATACACATAGAATATGTAGGAGTACAAAGTAAGCTAGTTATACTGATATATAGTTGTCATAATAGTTTTAAAATGTGTCACATGGGCCGGGCATGATGGCTCACACCTGTAATCCCAGCACTTTGGAAGGCCAAGGCAAGTGGATCACCTGAGGTCAGGAGTTCGAGACCAGACTGACCAACATGGAGAAACCCTGTCTCTACTAAAAATACAAAAAAATTAGCTGTATATGGTGGTGGGCACCTGTAATCCCAGCTACCCAGGAGGCTGAGGCAGGAGAATTGCTTGAACCTGGGAGGCAGAGGTTGCAGTGAGCCGAGTTCATGCCACTGCACTCCAGCCTGGGTGACAAGAGCAATACTCTGTCTCAAAAAAAAAAAAAAAAAAAAGTGTAATGTGACGCTATGCACACAGATTTCTTTATTAACATATTGAATAACAAGATCTAGGGGTGGGCCTATTAAGCAATGGTAAATTGAAGTAGAGATGAGTATAAATGATATTTAAAGATACCTGTGGCAAACTGTAAAGGGATATGAAAAGCTCTGTGGTTTCTATTGGGGCTGCTGATACAACGCACTTTGCCACCTTTGTTCATAACCAAGGACATAGAAGTGACTGAAAATAAAGTTGTATTCTATCCCAATCCAAGTGCATAGACCCCTGAATTCCACAGTTTGTAGACCCCAGTTATGAGCCCCTGTTCTAGCTACTGAAATGAGGCTTTAGATATCCTCTGCAAATTCCTAACAAAACCCCCAGCTCCACCCTCTATGGTCACGGAGCCAGACTGGAAACTCCCAGCACTACACCTGGACACCCACACCTCATCATCCCCACTCCTCTGGACTGCCCAGCCTCACCATCCAGGTAAAAATGGATCTGACTGGGCATTTTGCTGGGGCGGCAGTCCCCAACCTTTTCAGCTCCAGGGACTGGTTTCATGGAAGACAATTTTTCCATGGTTGGAAGGTGGGGAATGGTTTTGGATGAAACTGTTCCACTTCAGATCATCAGGCATTAGATTCTCATAAGGAACGTGCAACCTGGATCCCTCGCATGCGCAGTTCACAACAGGATTTGTGCTCCTGTGAGAATCTCGTGCCACCGCTGATCTGGCAGGAGGCAGAGCTCAGGCTGTGATGCCCACCTGTGGCTCATCTCCTGCTGTGCAACTCATCCCTAAAAGGCCACGGACACGTATCGGCCCCCCGCCTGGGGGCTGGGGACCCCTGTGTTAGGGAATTGGTGGAGGCCTCTAGATTTAGTTTGCAGAATGGGTGGAACTCTTCCCGAGTGGTCCCTCTGAACAATTTTACTGATGGAGACACTTAGGCCCAAGTAGGGCCAGGACCCAGGTCTCCAATCCAGCACTGCACCATTCTTCCTGCTGCCGCAGTGGCATGGGCACTAGGGAGGTGAATGTCTGTTTTTGGCTCCTTGTGTTACTGCTCCTGAGCTCCTCCTGCCACCACTACAAGCACAAAGGTAGCTACAACTTGGGACAGGTTTGTGTTAACGGGCCAAGAGAAGGAGCTGCCACAAGATATTCCTCTCTGTTTTCCCAAAAGTCTCATTATTGAGAATATTTTGCCAGGACCCTGGGATGGGACAAGATGGGGGACAAGGGAGGAAAGTGTGGTTGTGAAACACTGTGGCTTAGATAGGATGTTTCTCCTGATCAGAAGGAGGTACAAAGAAGCCCATGTGTCCCCATATTCATTTGGGATGGTGCCAGCTCCCCCAAACACCCTGACAAAGCCCAGGAGGGAGCTGCTGGGTTGCTTGGGGAGGCTGGGCCTTAAGCCCAGGGCTCCTGATCTTGGTTGAAATTTCTGTGTCTGGAGTGTGGCCTTGGGTGGCAGACCATGGACCCCAAAGAGCCCTGTGGACTGGGATAGTGCTTTTCTGGGACAGAAGTAGTGGTTACTCACCCAACAGCCATTCTCCCATCTTCCTTAAAGACCCCACATTTTCTTCTAGATGCAGCTTGCTCAGGAAGGTGGGCCTTCCCTCCAGCTCCAGAGGGTGACCCATGAAAGCCCTATACTAAGTGTGGTGATTTTCCCTTTGCTAGGGATCCATTTAGGACTGCCCAAGTGAACTTGGGGGAAATCTGGGTAGGAGATACAGATGGTCTGTACCTGCTGCCTGCCCTGAAGATTGTTTTGTGAGCTCTGCAGTTCTGGCAGCCATGATGTGACCATGAGGTAGCAAGCCTAGGGTAAAAGGCCCACACACTGAGGATGATGGAATGGAAGGTTGGAAAGATCCTAAATGCTTGGATACATCAGGGAGCTATGAAAACCACTCTGGGACTGCCTGCCTCTAGACCTCTTGCTATGTGAAATAACTAAAGCACTTTTTAGCTTAAGCCATTATGAGGCAGGCTTCCTGTATGTGTGTCCCAAACATTTTTAGCTGGCACAGCATCTCAGTGGTTTCAACACAGATTCATACTCATGGGGGCTTTCTTCAGGTTGTGGGGTCCATAAGATGGCAGAAGTTTTGTAAAGTTCCAGGGAAGAGCCCCAGTAACGACTGCAGGCAGATTTCCTCCAGGCCGGCAGGATAGGGCATTGGCTTTAGAAATTCGAGCTTAGTTCATCCTTTCTTTTTCTTTTATCTTGTTTCGTTTTTAGACACAGGGTCTCGCTCTGTTGCCCAGGCTGGAGTGCAGTGGCACGATCATAGCTCACTGCAGCCTCAAACTCTTGGACCCAAGCAATCCTCCCACCTCAGCCTCCCAAGTAGCTAGGACTACAGACACATGCCACCATACCTAACTAATTTTTTTATTTTTTGTAGAGACAGGGTCTTGCTGTGTTGCTCAGGCTGGCAATCTTTCTTTTTTATCCTCCGTCAGAGGAAGTGGCACCCCTTTCTAATGCTGCTGCCTCCCTGTGTGGTACACTATAGCAGTTAAGTGCCAGTTCTGGAGACATATCACATGCTGTTCTTAGCAGCCATGTGATCTGGGGCCTCAGTTTCTTCATCTGTAAAATGGGGACTGTAACACTAAAGAAATAAAGATAAAGAATGTCCTCAGAACAGTGCCTGGCACAAAGGAAGTGCTTGTCAAGCATTAAGTGTTCTTTTTATTATTTTCTCTACCACATCCTCTTCCCTCCTCGATTACTCCATCTTCCTGACATTTCTACTTCCTCCTTCTCAATAGCTGTTTTTTCCACTCACCTTATCTCCAAGTTAAATCCTTCCTCGACGGGTCTACTGCCTTATTTCCATCTGGGTTCTTTTCCTCCTTGCCAGGCCATCTGTTTTGTCACCTCTGTTTTCCCACAACTCCCTAGCAAACACCCTGATACCTGCCTTCAGCATCTACCCTTCTTCCACAAGGACTCTCTCATGTTCTAAAACAGTCTCTGATCAACGAAGTTCCCTGTCCTGGGTCCCACGCCTCTCCACTATGCCTGCCACCCCCATTCTACAGGGAGCCCCTGTACCTCAGTGGTGTGACTGTCTCCCACCCCCCAGTGCCTTCCAGCTCTATCTCCCCAGTTTTGGCCACTGGGCCAGCGTCCTCCTGCCTTTGACCTAGCTCAGAGGGCAAGATCTTTAGCCTGTGGCTTTCCTTTCTTTGCAGCCTTACTGGCCCTCCAGCATGGTCCTCTCTCTAGAGCCTGGATTAGACTCTGGAGGCTTTCTGTGGAATCCTCCCACTGGGCCACCCCATCTCTTCCCACTTAACCTTCCTAAACTAACATCTCTAGACCAGCTCTCCCACCAGCCTCCCCTACTCTGGCCCATGATGCCCTCTGTCTCTTGGCCATTCAGCGGGGCCACCATGAAGACCCCTCCCTGCCTCTGCCTTGTTTCCCTGTTCATCCCACATCTAGGGACCTTTCCATGATAATGCCAGTCGCAGCTATTCTGCGTTGGCCATTCTAGGCCCCTTGACGCCTGTTCTATTATAATATTAATAATACACAATGATTTCCTCCTTCTAGGCTCTTCCTTTGCTTATCTGTTCTGCTACCAGATTCTTCTACCTTAATGATGCTGAGACACCTCATCCCCTTGCTCAAAAGCCAGATAGCCCCCTCTTGCTTACAGCACCAGATACAGTACCCTGACTGGCTGTGTTAGTTCCCACAGTAGGAACATAGCTGGGTTACAGCTGTTCTTGCTTAAATTACAGCTCTGATATCTGCAGCCTTTTAGGCAAGGTCTGCAGAGTGTGGAGTTTAGAGCCTCAGCTTTGCATTCAAAAAGAGCTGGGGTTGCATCCTGGCTTTGCCACTTATTAGCCATGCATATTATTCAGGGTTCTCCAGAGAAACAGAACCAACAGGATATATGCAGAACCTGCAAAAATTATCTATCTATCTATCTATCTATCTATCTATGTCTGTATCTATCTATCTGTCATCTATATCTATCTATGTATCTATGCATCTATGTATGTATGTCTGTACCTATCTATCTATCATCAATCATCTATCTATCTATCTATCATCTATATCTATCTATGTATCTATCCTATTATCTATCTATCTATCTATCTATCTATCATCTATCGTGATTTATTTTTAGGAATTGGCTCACAAGATTGCCAGGGATTTGCAAGTCCGAAATTTGTAGGACAGACCAGCTGATTAGCAATTCAGGTAAGACTTGATGTTGCAGTCTTGAATCTGAAATTCATAGCGCAGGCTCGGTAGGTTGGAAACTCAGGCGAGATCTCTATGTTGTAGTCTTCACTCAGAATGCCTTCTTCTAGAAACCTCAGCCTTTGCTCGTAAGGCCTTCTCCTGATTGGTTGAGGCCCACCCTCAATAGGGAGGGTAATCTGATTTGCTTACAGCCAACTGATTGTAAATGCTAATTCTAGCTACAAAAATTCTTTGCAGCAACATCTAGACTATTTAGCCAAATAACTGGGCATGTAAGCCTGCTCGTCACACTATGCATTTTGGAACAGGGTATTTTCCTCCTCTGAGCCTTATTTTTCTTCTCCAAAATGGAATGTTGGAAGAGCTTAGCTTGTAGGACTAGTGAGGGTAAAGTGCATACACAGAGTGCACAGTAAATATTAGCTATTTTTGGCCAGGCACGGTGGTTCACACCTGTAATGCCAGCACTTTGGAAGGCTGAGGCAGATGGATCACAAGGTCAGGAGTTTGAGACCAATCTGGCCAACATAATGAAACCCCATCTCAACTAAAACCACAAAAAATTGGCCAGATGTGGTGGTGTGTGCCTGTAATCCCAGTTACTCAGGAGGCTGAGGCAGGAGAATTGCGTGAACTCTGGAGGCAGAGGTTGCAGTGAGCCGAGATTGCACCATTGCACTCCATCCTGGGCAACGGTGCAAGACTCTGCCTCAAAAAAAAAAAAAAAAATTAGCTATTTTTACTATTGTTATGGTTATATCAGTGGGTACTCAAAAACACTTGTGGACTATGTCAACACTCTTGAGAATACTGGGACCTACAAAACATGGCTGCTGCCCTCCAGTTTTTGGTTGGGCTGTGTAGGTATAACACAAAACCACGGAGGTGAACTGTGCTTATTCCCATCTGACTCTAGCCCAACCGATTGGCTCAGAGCCTTTATTTACTTCATGTACAAACTCCCAAAGGAACAAAATCATCCAGAATTCTTCATGTTCTTTTTTTGTGAAGGAAGGAGAAAGTTTCTCCACTGATTTCTTCATTTTGAGAGGATTTGGAACAATATGTCAAAAAGAATTAAATTTCACTTCTTCAGCAGCCATTTCACGTTTTGTAAGAACTGCATATTTCTGCCAGTAAACAACAAAGTAGGAACAAGATGATAGCTCTGTTTTCCTGGAAATCAGGAAATCAATCAAGCTGTCTCAATCTGAGATGTCTGCATTGTGAAATCCTGCTAACATTCCAAAAAGCTGTTTTAAATAAGAGTAATTTTTATAAATGGAAATCCTCTCCTCTCTTTCTCCTTCCTCTCCCCTCTTCCTTCCTTCCCTCCTTTCTTTTTTTAAACCAGTGTTGCCCACTGACTACCGATGTGTTCAGCCCAGGCATCGATTTTTGAAAATAGGTGGGATGGGATATGGGTTTCTCTGCTTCTGTCTCTGAGACCTTTCCATTGTTTCTGCCCAATTAATTGGCACCCATCTCTGCCTGCCTAGGAGTCTGCTTGCTTGCCTTTGTCCACACCAGCCCTGCCTGTTCCTATTCATTTTTTTTTTTTTTTTTTTTCCGTGAAGCCGTTACCTCAGCTACCTCTTTCAGAACCAGGAATAAAATGATCACAAAACAACTTCTCTGTGTACAGTATTAAGATTACATATATGCATATTGTATTTTATTTTAAGGGTACAGTGGGGTATGACTGTATTCCCAGCTACTTGGGAAGCTGAAGCAGGAGGATCACTTGAGCTCAAGAGTTAAAAACCAGTCTGGGCAACACAGCAAGACCTCATCCTTTAAAAAAAATTTATACAATGAACAACTTTTTAATTTTAAATTTATAGAATAGCTGCAAGAAGAATACAGAGAATTTCTATACACCCTGCACCCAGCTTGCCTCTTATTAACATCTTAGTACAGTACTTTTGTCACAACTAATGAACCAATATTGATATATTATTTTTTTTTCTTGAGATGGAATCTCACTCTGTCACCCAGGCTGAAGTGTAGTGGTGTGATCTCAGCTCATTGCAACCTCTGCCTCCCAGGTTCAAGTGGCTCTTCTGCCTCAGCCTTCTGAGATTACAGGCATGTGCCACCACACCTGGCTAATTTTTGCATTTTTAGCAGAGATGGGGTTTCACCATATTGGCCAGGCTGGTCTCGGACTCCTGACCTCAGGTGATTCACCCACCTAGCCTCTCAAAGTGCTGGATTATAGGCATGAACCACTGCGTCCAGCCTATTACATTATTATTAACTAAAGTTCATACTTTGTTCAGATTTCCTTTATTTTTACCAAAGTTCTATGGTAAAACTTACTTCCTAAAGTTTTACGTAATGTTCATTTTCTGTTCCAGGATCCCATCTAGGATGCCACATTGCATTTAGTCATCATGTGTCCTTAAAGTCCTCTTGGCATGACAGCTTCTCAAACTTTTCTTGTTTCCAATGACCTTGATGATTTTGAGAAGTATTGGTCTGGGATTTTGTAAAATGTCCTTCAATTGGGGCTTGTCTGATGTTTTTCTTGTGATTGGACTCAGGTAATGTGTTTTTGGGAGGAAGACTACAGCGGTAAAGTAACCTTTTCATCACATCATATCAAGGCTATGATATGACTCAGCCCTATCAATATGACTCAGCCCTGCTGGTGTTGACTTTGATCACCTGGCTAAGGTAGTGTTTGCCAGACTTCTCCACTGTGAAGTGATTTTTCTCCACCTTCTTCCCACACCATAGTATTTGGAAACAAGTCACTAAGCAGAGCCCATACTTAAGGAGGGGGGTTTACTCCACTTCTCTGAGGAGGGAATATCTACATAAATTATTTGAAATATTTCTGTATAGGAGATTTTTCTGAATAATTTATGTCTATGAACCCACATGTGTTTATTTTATACTTTGGTTATAATCCAATAAATAACATAATAAAAATAAGGAATACTAGTGATATGGTTTGGCTGTATCCCCACCCAGATCTCATCTTGAATTGTAGCTCCCATAATTCCCACATGTTGTGGGAGGATCCCAGTGGGAGATAATTGAATCATGGAGGAGATTCCTCTGTGATTCTGGTGGTAGTGAATAAGCCTCATGAGAGCTCATGGTATGATAAGGAGCTTCTCGTTTTGCTTGACTCTCACTCTCACTCTTGCCTGCTGCCATGTAAGACGTGCCTTTTGCCTTCCGGCCTCTGAGCCACTTGGAATAGTGAGTCCATTAAACCTCTTTTTCTTTATAAATTACCCAGTCTCGGGCATGCCTTTATCAGCAGTGTGAAAACAGACTAACACAAATAGTAAATCATTTCTGTTTTTTTGAGATGGAGTCTCAAATTGCTTGAACCCCAAGATGGAGTGCAGTGCCGTGATCTCAGCTCACTGCAACCTCTACCTCTGGGGTTCAAGCAATTCTCCTGTCTCAGCCTCCCAAGTAGCTGGGATTATAGGCACCCACCACCACATCCAGCTAATTTTGTATTTTTAGTAGAGATGGGGTTTCACCATGTTGACTAGACTGATCTCAAACTCCTGACCTCAAGTGATCCACCCGCCTTGGCCTCCCAGAGTGCTGGGATTAAAGGCATGAGCCACTGTGCCTGGCCAGTAAATACACACACATACACACACACATACATATATACACACACACATATATGTATACACACACATATACACACACACATATATACACAGACACATACATGTGTGTATATATATATATGTACACATATGTGTGTGTGTATATATATATATATACACACAGACACACGTGTGTGTGTGTGTGTGTGTGTGTGTGTGTGTGTATTTTTTTTTTTTTTTTTTGAGATGGAGTCTTACTCTGTTGCCCAGGCTGGAGTGAAGTGGTATGATCTCAGCTCACTGCAAGCTCTGCCTCTCAGGTTCAAGTGATGCTGCTGCCTAGGCCTCCCGAAGAGCTAGGATTCCAGGTGCCTGCTGCCATGCCCAGCTAATTTTTGTATTTTTAGTAGAGACAGTGTTTCACCATGTTGGCCAGGCTGGTCTTGAACTCCTGACCTCCAGTGATCTGGCATCCCAAAGTGCTGGGATTACAGGCGTGAGCCATGGGGCCTGTCCAGTAAATAAAATTTTAAAGAGCTCTGCCTTTTGACTTTGATTTGTAGGATTTACTTCCTTTTGTGTGGATTGAGCCCATTTCCCTGAAAGGACCTGGAGGTACTGCTCACAGCCAAAGGGAATCAACTTAACAGTCAAGCAAACCTATGGAGTCTTGGGGGTGGTGGAAACATGTTTCACTTCTCCCATTTTGATGCCGATCAATCCAGAGTCCACTTTGGATGGGCACCCTGGAGGCCCTTCCCAATCTCATCTGGCTTCTTCCTTGTTGATCCTCTCTGCCTTTTCCATCCCAACACCCACCTACCCCCTGGTAAGACATGTGGGAGATCTTCATTCTATTTGCATGAAATAAGGAAGCAAAATATAACAGATATAAGTCATGGGTAGGGTAGTTATCCTTTTGTTGCATGTTTTCTAGGTGCACTCTTCTGGGTACTTTAAATATATAATTTCTAATCTTCACACTAATTACACAGCAATTATTATTACAAGTTAACAAATATAGAAACTGAGTTTCTAAGAGCTTTTTTTTTTTTTTTTTTTGAGACGGAGTTTCACTCTTGTTACCCAGGCTGGAGTGCAATGGCGTGATCTCGGCTCACCACAACCTCTGCCTTCTGGGTTCAGGCAATTCTCCTGCCTCAACCTCCTGAGTACCTGGGATTACAGGCACGCACCACCATGCCCAGCTAATGTTTTGTATTTTTAGTAGAAACGGGGTTTCACCATGTTGACCAGGATGGTCTCGATCTCTTGACCTCATGATCCACCCGCCTCGGCCTCCCAAAGTCCTGGGATTACAGGTTTGAGACACTGCGCCTGGCGCTTTTTTTTTTTAATTCCTCAAAGTTTTCCTCTTACTGCAGTTTTTTCTTTTCAGTCTCTTCCACCAGCAACTCCTCTTATGCATCTCCTAATGGTTGAGTGCTCATGGCTCTCTCTTTGGTTGCTCTTTTCTGTTCGTGCTCCCCTCTAAATGGTCCTTTCTACTCTCACGGCTTTCCATACCATCTATATGCTGATGAATACCAAATGCACATCTCTACCGTGGATGTTTAAATTTGATTTCAGACAAGTCAACATCCTCACTTGAGTGGTTTAAATCAAAAGTCAGAGGCCCTGCTTCCAACAGTGGTGAAGTCACTTGTATTGTATTATAATCATTATAGAATCTGGGCAAAATAAAAAACGCAACTATTGGAAGGCACTGGAGAGACCAAAAGCAGGCAGAAATGAGAGGCGAGCAAACCACCAGAAGAAGGGAGTGCAACGGGGAAGATTTGTGATCACAAGGCTGTTGCCTGAGGGTACTCTTCAGAACAGGTAGCACAGGATGGCCAGAAAGCTGCTGGTTTTACTGGTTTGACGAGTCAGAGAATGGGATTTAGAAAGAAAATCTCAGAAATAAAGAAGCCACAGAGGCTTCTTAAAAGTGCATATAAAATGTAATCAAATCCTTGGCTGACTCCTGACCTGTGCATGGATAGGGGATACTTTAAAGAACCCAGCGAGACAGGGAGGGGAGCATTACACACTGGGGTCTGTTGGGGGGAAACAGGGGAGGGACGGTGAGGGGTGGGGAGTTGGGGGGAGATAGCAAGGGGAGAGATGCCAGATGTAGGTGATGGGGAGGAAGGCCACATGTGTACCTATGCAACAATCTTGCATGTTCTTCACATGTACCCCAAAACCTAAAATGCAATAAAATAAATAAATGAAAGAAAAAAAAAGAAATACATAAAATGATAAATTGAAAAAAAAGAACCCAGCAAGAAACAAGCAGAAAGTAAAAGACAGGAAGTTGAAAGAACTGAGCAGAAAGTTTAGCTGCCACCCACCTCAGGGGACACAGAATTTGGAATTTTATGCCTGCCAAGTTAGCTGCCTGGAAATAAATGCTCTTTAGAGGAAGGTAACAGAATCCAGATTCTCTACAATTGTATTATCTATAATGACTAGTATAATAAAAAATTTTAAAAACTCTAAACTTGAAAACAAGCAGGGAAATGTGATCCATAGTCAAAAGAAAAGCAGTCAATGAGAACCAATCCTGAAATACTTCATATATTGGAATTAGTAGACAAAGATTTTAGAGCAAATATAATAAATGTTTTCAAGTACTTTGAAAACACAGTCATAATGAATGAACAGATGGGCAATTTCAACAAAGAACTAGAAACTATAAAAAAGAACCAAATGGCAATTCTAAAATTAAAAAGCATGATATCTGAAGTGAAAATCTCACTAGATAGGCATAATAGAATATTGAGGATAAAATAAGAAAAGGTGAACTTGAATAAAAATCAATAAAATTTATAATAATCTAAGGAACAGAGAAAAAAATCTGAAAAGATACACAAAGCTTCAGTGACTTATACGACAATATAAAATCATCTAACATACACACAATTTAGTTCTTAGAAGGTGAAGAAATAATGATACAGAAAAATTATTTGGAGAAATAAATAATTTGGAGAAATGGCCAAAATTTTCACAAATTTGATGATAAATATACAGTAAGCTTACAGACCCAAGAAGCTCAACACAATTTGATAAATACAAAGAAAACTACTCTTAAAACACATCATAATCAAGCTACTAAAAACCAGAAAATCTGGAAAATGACCAAGAAAAACAGTATATACTAACTACATACAGGGAAGCATGAGTAGAAAAATCAGCTAACTTCTCATCAGAAATAATGAAGGCCAAAGGCAATGGAATGCCACATTTGATGTGTTAAAAGTAAAACCCTGAAGCCCAGAATTGCATACAATATATTGATTTCATTATTATCATGTTGCTAATATATTTATTATAGCTTATTCTAAACTCTTGGTTCATCTGTTCTAATGCATCTCCTTCTGATAGTATCTGTCATCTGGTCATTTTTTTTCTCCTTTGAAGTGGTTGTGTTACTCAGATGTCTCAGTTTGGTCTGTGAACTTATATCCCCTAGCTCCTCTGTCCAATAATGAACACTGGGGAAGGACAGAAGCCACAGTATCACAGTCATGAGCTAAAGTGTGTGTGTGTGAAAGATAGGACAGAGAGAGAAAGATGGGAAGGATGTGATGTGGAAGAACAAACACTAAGAGATCCCTGGTGTATTAGTCTGTTCTCATGCTGCTAATAAAGACATACCTGAGACTGGGTAATTTATAAAGGAAGGAGGTTTAACTGACTCACAGTTCAGCATGGCTGGGGAGGCCTCAGGAAACTTATAATCATGGTGGAAGGGGAAGCAAACATGTCCTTCTTCACATGGTGACAGGAAGGAGAAGAATGAGAGCTGAGTGAAGGGGGAAGCCCCTTATGAGATTTCCTCAATACTATCACTATTACTAATTATTTATTACAAGAATAGCATGAGAAAAACCACCCCCATGATTCAGTTATTTACCTCTCACCTGGTCCCTCCCATGACATGTGGGGATTATGGGAACTACAATTCAAGATGAGATTTGGGTGGGGACACAGCCAAACCATATAAACCTGGGCACCAGAAAACCAGTAACATCAAACCGATCTTCAGGTTAAGTCTTCATTGAAAACAGTCAAGGAGAAGTTATATTGGTAGGAGGGTTGGGAAGGTGACTTGAGGCTCTTCAACATCCACCCATGCAACTCCTCTAAAGAGCAGAACTTCTGCACTGTCCTGACTCTATTCCCTGAACATCAGTTCAAAACAGTCCAGTACAATGTTAAATAGAAGCAGAGGTAGCTAGATGAATCCATGGATATAGAAAGCCAAATATATATACACACACACATATATATATAAACACACACATATATACAAAATATATAAAATATACAAATATACAAATTATGCAAAATATATATACAAAATATATAAACTCTTACAAAACTAAAATTTATCAAAACAAATTGACAAATACTATTACTCTGTATCTTCAACAACCATATTTTTTACACTATTTATTCAGGTAGCAAGTAAAGATCACTTGTCCAATAATTTTACTAGGATATGTTTGAATAAATTTTCTGGCACATGGTATATACTTTGACTTGAAAAGAAGAGTCAATCTTCCTTTATTTCAAGAAAGATTTTTAAATTTATATATTGAAATATATCTTGATCTAAATCATAAACATAGTTGGCTGTCCATATCTATGGGTTCCACATCCATGGATTCAACCAACTGGAATCAAATATATTCCAAAGAACAACAATAAAAAATAACAATACAACAATTAAAAACAATACAAAAGTTAAAAATACAGTGTAACATCTATTTATATAACATTTACATTGTATTAGGTATTATAAGTGATCTAGAAATCACTTAAAGTATACAGAAACCCAGCCTGGGCAATAGTGAGATCTCCATTTCTACAAAAAATAACATTAGCCAGGTGTAGTGGTGCATGCTTGTGGTCCCAGCTATTCAGGAGGCTGAGCTGGGAGAATTGCTTAAATCGCAGAGAAGGCTGCAGTGAGCGGTGATCACACCACTGCATTCCAGCCTGAGCAACAAAGTTGAGACCCTGTCTCAAAAAAATAAGTAAGTACAATAAAAAATAAAGCACACAGGAGGATGTGCATAGATTATATGCAAATCTCACACCATTTCATATAAGAAACTTGAGCATCCTCAGATTTTGGTATCCATGGAGGGTTCTGGAACCAATCCCTTGTGGATACTGAGGGATCACTGTATACACACAGACACACACACACACACACACACATATAAATAGACACACACACATATAAATACACACACACATACACAGAGTGCAATTGCTGGAGTGTCTGGTAAGCCTTTGTTAATCTTGTAAGAAACTGCCAAACTGTCTTCCAAGTGGCTGCATCATTTTGCATTCCCACCAGCAATGAATGAGAGCTCCTGTTGTTCCACATCCTCATCAGCATTTACTGTATTTTGGATTTTTAGCTCATCTAATAGGTGTATAGTGGCATCTTGTTTTAATTTTCAATTTTCTAGTGACATATTATGTTGTGAATCTTTTCATGTATTGAGAATCTTTTCATATGTTTATTTGCCATCTGGAATGATTGCTAATGGAATGAGGTTTTCATTCAGATCTTTTGCCCATATTTTCATCAGGTTGTTCATGTTCTTATTGTTGAATTTTAAGAGCTCTTTGTATGTTGGATACACATCCTTTATCAGATAGGTGTTTTGCATATATTTTCTCATAGTCTGTGACTTGTATTTTCATTCTCTTAACAGTGTCTTTGCAGAGCAGAAGTTTTCAGTTTTAATGAAGTCCAACTTATCTATCTTTCCTTTATTTTATGGATTGTGCTTTGGTGTTTTATCTAAAAACTCACTGCAACCTGACCAACATGGAAAACCCCATCCCTACAAAAAATACAAAATTATCCGAGCGTGGTGACCCATGCCTATAATCCCAGCTACTCAGGAGGCTGAGGCAGGAGAATCGCTTGAACCCGGGAGGTGGAGGTTGTGGTGAGCTGAGATCATGCCACTGCACTCCAGCCTGGGCAACAAGGATGAAACTTCGTCTCAAACAAAACAAAACAAAATAAAACTCACTGCCAAACCCAGAGTCACCTAGATTTTCTCCTATGTGACATGCTTACCTGACTTGAAATGTTTGGCTTTTTCATTCTTTTTCACGTACAACTCTCATCTAACTTCATTAAAAAAAAAAAAAAAAACTGTAAGCCATTCATTCTAGTTTTTCCGTATTTTAGCAGCCACATTACCAAATCACTTATTTTTCAGGTTCCAGTTTTCTCCCCTCTTGGGAAATCATCTCCCTGAGTCAGCAAAGGCCCATTACTTTTTTAGTTTTCTAGTGTCTTTAGTCTCACAGTTGTGTTCTCTGACTTTTGGATAACGATCACTCTCCTCTTTAATCCTCAAAACATTGCCATGGAGTTTTAAAAGGAAGGAGAGCAAATGATATGGAGGTAGCAGTTGCTGATTTCCTGAACCAACTTCAGGAGATAAATGAGCAAACACTTCCCAAACTTCACAATTCCAGCCTGTTTGGCCCAAATTTATATGCAGTGCTCATTTGTCAATTAATAGCTTTTTCACTGATTTTTCTTGCAGCCTTAGTAAGGAAACCTCTTTTTTTTTTTTTTTTCTTTCTTTTAATGAGACAGGATCTCACTATGTTGGCCAGATTGGGCTGAACACTTGCCCTCAAGCAATTCTCCCACCTCACCCTCCCAAAATGCTAAGATTACAGGTGTGAGCCACCACGCCCAGCCAGGAAACTTCTATAAGAAAAGAAGAATTTATTTTTTATTTTTAAAATAGGGCTCTGTCACCCAGGCTGGAGGGCATGGCACAGTCACGGCTCATTGCAGCCTCAACCTCCCAGGCTCAAGCAATCCTCCCGCCTCAGTCTCCCAAGTAGCTGGGACTATAAGCATGTGCCACCATGCCTCATTAACATTTTTAGTTTTGTAGAAACAGGGTCTTCCTATGTTGCCCAGACTGGTCTTGAACTCCTGGACTTATGCAATCTTCTCGCCTCGGCCTCTCAAAGTGCTGGGATTACAAGCATGAGCCACTGCACTTGGCTCTGTTAGAGAGTTTAAACTGACAACAACTCTTGTATCAAGGAAAATTTAACTAGTTTCTTCCCATTTGCCTTTTCTTTCTGTAATGGAGTTCCAAATGTAATTAGTAATAGGTATAGTAATTTGAGTTCTGAATGGTTTTAACAATCACACTTTTATTTCATTTGAAAACAGTATTAGTAAGAAATGTATAATGTACTACAGCCTGGATGACAAAGTAAACCTCCATCTCAAAAAAAAAAAAAAGAAAAAAGAAAGAAATGTATTTGATAGACTTGTTAGGTAATTGATTTTATAAATAACCGCTGGTTCTGATTAAGCACACTTTTTTTTTTTTGAGACAGGATCTCCCTCTGTCACCCAGGCTGGAGTGTAGTGGCTCCATCTGAGCTCACTACAACCTCTACCTCCCAGGCTCAAGTGATCCTCTCACCCCAGCCTCCTGAATACCTGAGACTACAGGCACATACTGCAAGGCCCAGCTAATTTTTGTATTTTTTGAGAGGCGAGGTTTTGCCTAGGCTGGTCTTGAACTCCTGAGCTCAAGAGATCTGTTTGCCTTGGCCTTCCAAAGTACTGGGATTACAGGCATGAGTCACCACACCCAGCCTAAGTATGCTTCTTATAAAGATAACCCACTAAATCATTCATAGTGTTTCTGTCTGACATGTTTAATTTAGATGAGTTGAGGTGAAGAATGAGTATGAGTTTCCTAGGGCTGCTATGACAAATGCCTACAAACTGGATGGCTTGAAACAGTTGAAATGTATTCTCCCACAGTTCTGGAGCACATAATTCTGAAGTCAAATGTCAGCAGAGTTGTGCTCCTTCTGAAGGTTCTAAGGGAGGAAGAATTCTTCCTTGCCTTTTCCTAGCTTCTGGTGGTTGCTGACAATTCTTACCATTTCTTGGCTTATAGCTGCATCACTCCAATCTCTGTCTGCACATGGCTGTCTTCCCTCTGTGTGTATGTCTTCAAATCTCCTTCTCCTTATAAGAACACCAGTCATCGGATTTAGGGCCCACCCTATTCCAGTGTGACCTCACCTTCACTTGATCATGTCTCCAAGGATCCTATTTCCAAATAAGGTCACAACCACAGGTATTAGGGTTTAGGATTTCAATTCAATACACAGCAGAGCGATGCTATAAGGCCTTGGACATAAAAAGAAAATTCAGAGGAGATATGCTAGAGAGAAAAACACAGAATAAAACATGCTTCAGGAAGAACAATTGGAAGCATGTGTGGTGTGTGGTTACAGCTTTGAAGACAGGCTGCTTCAGAGTGAGAAAATGCCTTTTGCAAATATACATAGAGAAGCTTAGTCTAAATATGTTTGACTTTAACCTTGAAAAGAATAATTAAGAAAATAAAAAACCCAAATCTTCAATATTAACTAAAGTACACTGTCAGAGAGAGTAAAAGTTTAAAGCATAATTGCAGCTGAACACGGTGGGATGTGAGAGGTGAGGTCTCACGACTGGTCACCAGTCAAGTAATAACGGGCAGTGAACTGCCTGTACCTTTATTTTTGTTTCATTTTGTTCCTGTTTCTGTTTTGCTTCATTATTGATTGATCAGGCATCTGGTAAACATTTCTCATCAACAGTATTGATTGGCATCTCACTCTACCATTTGCTCAGGTATCAAAAGTATTGGCTGTGCTGTCATGGCACACAAGTCACCTGGGGAGTGCAGTGGAGAGAAAGACCTGGGGTCTACACAAGGACATTGTGCCTTCTGAGTATGACTGAGAAGGTGGAGCTAAAACCTGCTGGTCTTGCAGTGTTTCAATTCCCTCACAGTGTTGGAGATTACAGTGTGTGGCTTTAAATGTCAAAGGTTATTAATTAATTATAGTAACGATGCAATAATTTATCATCTTTTGCATTGACAGATTTTTCAAATTCACTTATTAGTTCCAGTAGGGTTTATTTTTTTCTGGTCCCCCTATATCCGATTTCCACCTATGCCTTACCTATTATTTTATAGTGAAGACTTCCTAAGCTTCCTTATGAGGTAGGAGGCAGGACTTTATTTTTTTTTATTTTTTATTTTTTTTTATTTTTTTTTTGAGACGGAGTTTCACTCATGTTACCCAGGCTGGAGTGCAATGGCGCGATCTCGGCTCACCGCAACCTCCGCCTCCTGGGTTCAGGCAATTCTCCTGCCTCAGCCTCCTGAGTAGCTGGGATTATAGGCACGCACCACCATGCCCAGCTAATGTTTTGTATTTTTGGTAGAGACGGGGTTTCACCGTGTTGACCAGGATGGTCTCGATCTCTTGACCTCGTGATCCACCCGAGGCAGGACTTTAATATGGACCACATTGAAGACTGCCTGAAACAGGGAAGAGGTGAAAGCGCCTCTCCAGCCTGGGCACAGTTGCTCACTCCTGTCATCCCAGCACTTTGGGAGGCCAAGGTAGGTGAGGCTTGCTTGAGGCCAGGAGTTTGAGACCAGCCTGGGCAACATAGGGAGATCCCATCTCTACAAAAATACAAATGTTAGGCAAGTGTGGTAGCACGTGCCTGTAGTCCCCAGCTACTTGAGAGGCTGAGGCTGGAGGATTGCTTGAGCCCAGGAGTTTGAGATTGCAGTGAGCTATAATTGTGCCACCAAACTCCAGCCTGGGTGACAAAATGAGATCTTGTCTCCAAAAAAAAAGTAAAAGAAAAGAAACACCAATGCCAAATATTTCTAAAATTCATATGGAACCAAAAAAGAGCATGCATAGCCAAAGCAAGACTAAGCAAAAAGAACAAATCTGGAAGCATCACGCTACCTGATTTCAAACTATACTATAAGGCCATTGTCACCAAAACAGCATGGTACTGGTATAAAAATAGGCATATAGGCCAATTAAACAGAATTGAGAACCCAGAAATAAATCCAAGTATTTACAGCCAGCTGATCTTTGACAAAACAAACAAAAACATAAAGTGGGGAAAGAACACCCTTTTCAATAAATGGTGCTGGGATAACTGGCTAGCCCCATGTAGGAGAACGAAACTGGATCCTCATTTCTCACCTTATACAAAAATCAACTCAAGACAAATTAAAGACTTAAATCTAAGACCTGAAACTACAAAAATTCTAAAAGATAACAATGGAAAAATGCTTCTAGACTTTGGCTTAGGCAAGGATTTCATGATCAAGAACCTAAAAGCAAATGCAATAAAAACAAACATAATTGTTGGAACTTAAACTAAAGCACTTTTGCATGGCAAAAGTCACAGTCAGCAGAGTAAACAGACAACCCACAGAGTGGGAGAAAATCTTCACAATCTATACATCTGACAAACGACTAATATCCAGAATCTACAACAAACTCAAACAAATTAGCAAGAAAAAAAATCAAACAGTCTCATCAAAAAGTGGGCTAAGGCTGGGCGTGGTGGCTCACGCCTGTAATCCCAGCACTTTGGGAGGCCGAGGTGGGTAGACGAGGTCAAGAGATAGAGACCATCCTGGTCAACATGGTGAAACCCCGTCTCTACTAAAAATACAAAAAATTAGCTGGGCATGGTGGCATGTGCCTGTAATCCCAGCTACTCAGGAGGCTGAGGCAGGAGAATTGCCTGAACCCAGGAGGCAGATGTTGCGGTGAGCTGAGATCGCGCCATTGTACTCCAGCCTGGGTAACAAGAGCGAAACTAGGTCTGAAAAAAAAAAAAGTGGGCTAAGGACATGAATAGACAAATCCCAAAAGAAGGTATATAAATAGGCAACAAACATCTGAAAAAATGCTCAACATCACTAATGATCAGGAAAATGCAAATGAAAAACCACAATGTGATACCACCTTACTCCTGCAAGAGTGGCCATGATCAAAAAATAAAAAAAAAAACAGATGTTGGCATGGATGCAGTGAATGGGGAACATACTACACTGCTGGTGGGAATGTAAACTAGTACAGCCACTATGGAAAACAGTGTGGAGATTCCTTAAATAAATAAAAGTAGAACTACTGCTTGATCCAGCAATCCCACTACTGCCTATCTACCCAGAGGAAAAGAAGTCATTATATTAAAAAGATACTCACACACATGTTTATGGCAGCAAAATTCACAGTTGCAAAATTGTGGAACCAACCCAAATGCCCATCAATCAATGAGTGGATAAAGAAATTGTGGTATATATATGATGGAATACTCAGCCATAAAAAGGAATGAATTAACAGCATTTGCAGCCACCTGGTTGAGAGTAGAGACTATTATTCTAAATGAAGTAACTCAGGAATGGAAAACCAAACATCGTATGTTCTCACTGATATGTGTGAGCTAAGCTATGAGGATGCAAAGGCCTAAGAATAATACAATGGACTGTGGGGACTTGGGGGAAAGAGTGGGAGGGGAGCAAGGGATAAAAGACTACAAATATGATACAATGTGTACTGCTCCGGTGATGGGTGCACCAAAATCTCACGAATCCCCACTAAAGAACTTACTCAAGCCGGGCGTGGTGGCTCAAGCCTGTAATCCCAGCACTTTGGGAGGCCGAGGCGGGTGGATCACGAGGTCAAAAGATCCAGACTACCTGGTCAACATGGTAAAACCCCGTCTCTACTAAAAATACAAAACATTAGCTGGGCATGGTGGTGCGTGCCTGTAATCCCAGCTACTGAGGAGGCTGAGGCAGGAGAATTGCCTGAACCCAGGAGGCGGAGGTTGTGGTGAGCCGAGATTGCACCATTGCACTCCAGCCTGGGTAACAAGAGTGAAACTCTGTCTCAAAAAAAAAAAAAAAAAAAAAGAACTTACTCATGTAACTAAATACCACCTGTACCCTGATAACTTATGGAAAAAATAAAAATTAAAAAATCCATTCTTTTGGCTTATGCATACATTTTCCTCCATCATCATTGAGAATATGTTATCATAATTTTGTGTTTTTATTTAACACCTTTTTCTGATAAAATGTTGTAATAATATTATTTGCTAGATTAAGGCAAAAAGTGTTTCTGATATAATTATAGTGGCCATGTAAATTTACATGCTCTCTTCTCATACCTCCTTAAATCATAACAAATGGGAGAGTCAAGCTATTTCACCTTTTTAACAGTAACTTATACAAAATTCATTCTCTTTTGCTCATTTTACAGTGACAGATTGCTAAGTATTGTGCCAGATAAAGAGGATCTAAAAAAAAATGATAGGTTTGTGACCTGGAATACTTACAGTCAGGGACAAGGAATGGACACAGTCAATAAGCACATAATTTGCCTTGGAAGGTATGAAAAAAAAAAGCACATAATTACAGTTTTATATGTGAAGATATGATAGACACAGCTCTGAAAACATACTTACACAGTGTTATAAAAGTGCAGAGGAAGGCATGTAATCCAGAACCGGGGATGGGGCAGGGAAAGAGGACTCAGGTAACGCATCATAGAGAAAGTGACGTTGGAATTGAGTTTTGAAGGACACATTGTAGGGTGCCAAGTGAAGAAGTGGTGAAAGACATTTTAGGCATAGGACTGACCTGAGCAATGGCACAGAAGAATAATAATAAAGCACGATCCTAGAATTTCAGAATAGTCAGCACTACACAACACAGAACATGTGTTGGAAGCGTTGCAAGAGAAGTCTTTTTCAATATGTAGCTTTAAATCATTTTTTAAAAATCAGAAAGATTTTGTTGAATTATAGTTTTTAGTACTTGTTCTATTCTCTAATTTTTTTAAAAACCCTGGGACTCTTATTACACATATGGTGGCTCTTCTTTATCTTCAAGAGGAGATATCTTCGCTATTGGCTATTTTCTCTCAAATCCTTTTTTATCTTTTTATTTGCAAATTTTCTTTCTTTTCATCTTACAGCATCATCTGTTGTATTTATTCTCTCTTGTGTTTCTTTTAATTTGGTTTTCATTTATGAAACAATCTTTTATTTCTAATTATTTTCTGAATTTTGTCACTCACGCTGTTTTTCTAATTCTGATTTAGGGTTTTCTTTATCCCATGTATTATTTTATTTTAATGTCTTTTAGCTTGTTTTAAAGTAACAAGTTACAATTTTGATCCATTGTATAGGTTCATCCTGGTATGTGTTTGTTAGTTGTAGGCATGTTATTCTACATATTACTCCATTTTTATTATAATAATTTTGTATCAAATTGATCTCGATACTTTCTGTTGCAATTTTTTTTTTTTTTTTTTTTTTGAGACAGAGTCTTGCTCTGTCACCCAGGCTCCCAGGCTGAAATGTAGTGGCATGATCATGGCTCAATGTATTCTGGAACTCCTGGGCTTCCTGGGCTCAAGCAATCCTCCCACCTGGATCCCAAGTAGTTGGGGCTACAGGTGCATGCAACCATGCCCAACTAATCTTGTTTTTTTGGTAGAGACAGGGCCTTGCTATGTTACCCAGGCTGGTCTTGAACTCCTGGCCTCAAGTGATCCTCCTGCCTCAGCCTCCCAAAGCAGTAAGATTACAGGCATGAGCCACTACACCCAGCCTCTGCTATACTCATTTTTATCTGAGATTTGTTTTTCTGAACTTTTAGAAGGCAGTATGGTTGAGATGAGGTTTTTCCAATCTCACAGAGTTCTCTCTTCTGTTTCTGTGTACTGTTCAAATAAATTGCAGCTTATGTTCTGGGATTTTTCTGGCTCTATCTCCCTGTCCCTCCAAATTTCATTTTGTCCTTCCTTGTTTTCTGTGGTCCTGATATTGTCCCTGTCCTGCTCAATTTTAATTCCATTCCTCAGTTTCTCCTCAATGTGGAAGTCTTGGGAGGTCAGTCTCATGAGAATAAGGTGCTGTACTTCTACCATCTTATCAGACTTTTCTGGGGATGGCCTTATACTTGCCAGCTAGGGGAGTGAGCAAAACTCCTCCTGGTTTCTGTGACTATTCTCAGAACACCCTAGTTCACTTTCCAGTAATACTTTTTTGGGAGCACTTGGGGGTTCTCATTTTCTCAGGTTGCCCAGGAACACCATCTTTCCTCTGCTTCCTCTCACACAGATGCTGATACTGCGTAGGTTTGGGGCTGTTGTTTTGGCCTGCTCCCTGATATTTTCTGGGTTTGTCACCTAGTTTGGTTATAAGTATCATCTACATGGTTTTGGTTTCACTATCTAGTTACTCTGTTTTTATTTGAACATTAGAGGAAATTCATTATGCCAATCTCACATATTCTGTGATTCCATTTATATAACATTTTTGAAATGACAAAATTATGGAGATGAGAATCAGATTAGTGGTTGCCAGGGCTAAGGGATGTTGGGCAGAGCAGTAATGAGGAAGAGCATGATGGTGATAGAATAGTTCTGTATCTTGGGTGCAGTGCTGGTTATATGAATCCAAACATGTGATAAAATGGTACACACCATTTTATTTTTACCAATATCAAATTCCTGGTTTTGATATTGCACTATAATTATGTAAGATGTAATCACTGGGGGAAACTGGATGAAAGTTACACCAGACCCCTCTGTACTATCTTTGCAATTTTCTATGAATCTGTAATTGTTTCAAAAAAAATTTTTTTTTTAATTTTGAGATGGAGTCTCACTCTGTTGCCCAGGCTGGAGTGCAATGGCACAATCTCGGCTCACTGCAACCTCCGCCTCCCTAGTTCAAGTGATTCCCCTGCCTCAGCCTTCTGAGTAGCTGGGATTACAGGCATGCACCACTATACCCAGCTAATTTTTGTATTTTTAGTAGATGGTTGGTCAGGCTGGTCTCGAACTCCTGACTTCACCATGTTGGTCAAGCTGGTCTCAAACTCCCAACCTCAGGTGATCTGCCCGCCTCAGCCTCCCAAAGTGCTGGAATTACAGGCATGAGCCACCGTACCCGGTCAATTATTTCAAAATTTAAAAAACGTTTAAAAGAGGAACGAAGTATTGATACATGCAACAACATGGATGAGCCTTGAAAACAGTATGCTAGCCAGAGCAATCAGGAAAGAAAAAAGAAATAAAGGGTATTCAAATAGGAAAGGAGGAAGTCAAATTGTCTCTATTTGCAGACGACATGATTGTATATCTAGAAGACCCCATTGTCTCAGCCCAAAATCTCCTGAAACTGATAGGCAACTTCAGCAAAGTCTCCGGATACAAAATCAATGTGCAAAAATCACAAGCATTCCTATACACCAATAACAGACTTAAAGAGAGCCAAATCAAGAACAAATTGCCATTCACAATTGCTACAAAGAGAATAAAATACCTAGGAATACAATTAACAAGGAATGTAAAGGACCTCTTCAAGGAGAACTAGAAGCCACTGCTCAACAAAATAAGAGAGGACACAAACAGATGGAGAAACATTCCATGTTCATGGTTAGGAAGAATCAATATCGTGAAAATGGCCATACTGCCCAAAGTAATTTACAGATTCAGCGCTATCCCCATCAAGCTACCAATGACCTTCTTCACAGAACTGGAAAAAACCACCTTAAACTTCATATGGAACCACAAGAGAGCCCACATAGGCAAGTCAACTCTAAGCAAAAAGAACAAAGTGGGAGGCATCACACTATCGGATTTCAAACTATACTACAAGGCTACAGTAATCAAAACAGCATGGTACTGGTACCAAAACATAGATATAGACCAATGGAACAGAACAGAGGCCTCGGAGGCAACACACCATATCTACAACCATCCGATCTTTGACAAACCTGACAAAAACAAGCAATGGGGAAAGGATTCCCTGTTTAATAAATGGTGTTGGGAAAACTGACTAGCCATGTGCAGAAAGCAGAAACTGGACCCCTTCCTGACACCTTACACTAAAATTAACTCCAGGTGTATTAAAGACTTAAACATAAGACCTAACACCATAAAAACCCTAGAAGAAAATCTAAGCAAAACCATTCAGGACATAGGCGTAGGCAAGGACTTCATGACCAAAACACCAAAACCATTAGCAACAAAAGCCAAAATAGACAAATGGGACCTAATCAAACTCCACAGCTTCTGCACAGCAAAAGAAACAGTCATTAGAGTGACTTGGCAACCAACAGAATGGGAAAAATTTTTTGCAGTCTACCCATCTGACAAAGGGCTGATATCTAGTATTTACAAAGAACTAAAACAGATTTACAAGAAAAAAACAAACAAGCCTATTCAAAAGTGAGTGAAGGATATGAACAGACACTTTACAAACAAAGACATACACGAGGCCAACAAACATATGAAAAAATGCTCATCACTGGTCATTAGAGAAATGCAATCAAAACTACATTGAGATACCATCTCATGCCAGTTAGAATGGTAATCATTTAAAAATCTGGAGACAACAGATGCTGGAGAGGATGTGGAGAATTAGGAACACTTTTACACTGTTGGTGGGAGTGTAAATTAGTTCAACCATTGTGGAAGACAGTGTGGTGATTCCTCAAGGATCTAGAAATAGAAATTCCATTTGACCTAGCAATCCCATTACTCAGTATATATCCAAAGGATTATAAATCGTTCTACTATAAGGACACGTGCACACGAATGTTCGTTGCAGCACTGTTTACAACAGCAAAGACCTGGAACCAACCCAAATGCCCATCGATGACAGATTGGACAGGGAAAATGTGGCACATATACACCATGGAATATTATGCAGCCATCAAAAACGATGAGTTCATGTTCTTTGTAGGGACATGGATGAACCTGGAAACCATCATTCTCAGCAAACTGACACAAGAACAGAAAATCAAACACCACATGTTCTCACTCATAGGCGCGTGTTGAACAAGGAGAACACATGGACACAGGGAGGGCAGCATCACACACTGGGGTCTGTTGGGGGGAAATAGGGAGGGCCAGCACGGGGTGGGGAGTTGGGGAGAGATAGCATGGGGAGAAATGCCAGATACAGGTGAAGGGGAAGAAGGCAGCAAATCACGCTGCTATGTGTCTAGCTATGCAACAATCTTGCATGTTCTTCACATGTACCCCAAAACCTAAAATGCAATAAAAAATAATAAAATGAAAATAAAAATAAGAAAGAAGAAAAAAAAAACAGTATGCTATGTGAGAAGCGAAGTACAAAAGACCATATATGATGCAATCTACATGAAATGTCCAGAATAGGCAGATCCAGAGACAGAAGCGCAGATTAGGCGCTGCCTAGGATGGGAGATGGGGTCAGGGAAAGGAGAAAGTAGGGAATGAATGCTAACGGAGATGAGGCTTTTACTAAAAAATTAGGTAGTCATGTTGATTGCACAACTCTGTGAACATGCTAAGAAGTTATTGAATTGTATATTTTAAATAAGTGGATTTTGTGATATATAAATTATGTAACAATTCAATAAAGTTGTTTTAAACTATTAAAAATTACTGGCTGGGTGTAATGGCTCACCTCTATAATCCCAGCACTTTGGGAAGCCAAGGTGGGAGGGCTGCTTGAGTCCAGGAATTGGAGACCAACTTGGGCAACATAATGAGACCCTGTCTCTACAATTTTTTTTTCATTAGCCAGGCATGCTGGTGCATGCCTGTAGTACCAACTACTCAGGAGACTGAGGCAGAGGATCACCTAAGCCTAGATGTCCAGGCTGCAGTGAGCCATGATCACACCACTGCAATCCAGCCTGGATAGCAGAGACCCTGTCCCAAAAAGTTTTTTTAAATACTGTCCATACCAAGTATTGGTGAAGATGGAGGAAAGTTAGAACTCTCATTCACTGTTGATGGGGATGTAAAAATGGTACAACAGTTTTGGAAAACAATTTGGAAGTTTCTTTAAAAAAAAATGATCATAAGCCTGCCATATGATTCAGCCATTTCACTGCTAGGAATTTATCCAAGAGAAAGGCAATATATGCCCCATACTTGTTCTTGAATGTTCATAGCAGCTTTATTTGTAATGGTCAAAATATGAAAACAATCCAAATGTGTATCCACAGGTGAATGCATAAATAAACTGTGGTATAACCATACAATTGAATACTACTAAACAATGAAAAATTAACTATTGAAACATGACATGATATGGATGAATCTCAAAATAATTATGCTCAGTGAAATAAGCCAGATAAAACACAGTAATACTGTATCATTTCATTTGAATATCACTGGTTGCCAGTCAGGGATTCAAAGGAATAAAATAAAGGAATTACAAAAAGACATGAGCAAACTTCTGGAAGTGATTGTGTGTTCATAATCTTGATTGTGACAATTTAATGGGTATATACGTGTCAAAGCTTATAAATTATATACTTTAAACATACGCAGATAATTTTATACCAAGTGAACCTTAATAAAGCTGCTTTAATAAAACTATGCTACCATCATGTTCTTAAAATCAGCAATCATGTTTTTAATTCTCAAGAAATCTTTCTTGTTCTTTGTTACTGTTTTATAACCCAACTCTTTTTTAAATTAAAAAAAAGCTGTGTCTTTGAGAATACAAATTATTCGTTGTTGTTTTTAATCTATTTCCTGAATTGTCTCTGGTGTCAGATTTTTTTCTATTTTTTAATTTTGATTTTCCAGTTGTATACTATAGATCTTTCTCAATGTCTGGTGATCTTTGGTTTTCTACTCATATTGTAAAATAGAAAAGAGGACATCTCACTGAGGGCCAGGTACATGGGAGACCTGTGTTGCTTTGGGTAAGGTGGAGGAATCTTGCTTTACAATGAAGTTCTCAAATTCCAGAATGAGGAGGGCTTGGTGAGATGCCGACATCACACTAGCTGCCTCCAGACTTTGTGTTCTATTCTTTTTAGAAAAATATTCTGTGCTATTTGTGGTAGGATTTGGGTGGAAGGGATTGTCATTTCAATTACCCTCCTGTGTTTAGCTTCAACTTTATAATTCACTTCCACTTTAATCACCCACTGAAGCAGTCTCTTCTCCCTTACATGATGAAGCTGTCTCTTCTCTACTTGAAAACCCATCTATCCCCTTTCCTTGCAAGAGAAAGGCAATCCTAACTAAAGGCAAATTCCAGTAGGCTTTTAGAGATAAAAGTTCAAGTCAAATCTAGGAAAAGCTTTATACACAAAAATAAGTATAGGGATATCACCCATTCATAGCAGAACTGGATTCTGTGTCTACCCACCAAATGAGGAGGAATGTAGTTTTAGTTTGGGACTGAGTTTACTGATGTGGATGTCCTTACACTTTTGGATTCATTATGCTAGCAACAGGGAATAGTTCTAACAATTTGCTCAACTGGTTAACCAAAACCCAGACCCTGGTGTTCACTTAACAATGGACCACACTAAGTTGAGGTGCCAGAAGTGTCCTGAAATAATGCAGTAGTACATAGGAAGCTCCTTTGCTTAGCGTTTATGGGCCCGTGGATCCAACGGTGTTCCATAAATGAGTGTGGCAATTGTGAATGTCATATGGAATCTGTTGCAGGCCTCAATAGGAATTGCAGCAGAGGCCCGTAGAGTAATGGAGCAAAGCCATTGTCTCATAAGCAAGTGATTATTTTCATTTTGGAAAACTGCTCCAGCCTTGCTCTGGGGATCTGGGGAATGCACAAGTGCTAAGATCAAAACTGCCCACTGTGAATTGTCTCAGCTACCTAGCTATAAAGTTGGGCATTCTATGCAACATTTTAGCATTAGCTGTAAGAGGTATAAAATACAGAATGAGGCTCCAGCCATAGCTGAAAATACAATAAGCTATTGTCTGAATATAAGTAACACATGCTTCCACCATGCGTAGTCTGGCAGCTTGCCTTAGAGAATAGCAGAGGCCCTGCTGAAGAGCCAATTGTGCCTCCAACTGGGACAACACCTCATGAGGTTGGGGCACTGGCATGCAGGATGTATTATATGTTCTGAATCATGAACCAATGTGTGCATATGTGTTGCTTCTCCTGTAATTAGAATATACAGGTGTGGAAACAATGGGGTGGAAGTGGAATAGTACCTTTTGTGATTAAGTCTAACGTGTTTATTACTCATCAAATTGTTGCTTCTGCTGTCCATGATTTGGGGCTCTGTTGACTTGGCACTTGGGGATCCAAGCAATAACTGCTTCTATAAGAAGACAAGGCCGGGCGCGGTGGCTCAAGCCTGTAATCCCAGCACTTTGGGAGGCTGAGGCGGGTGGATCATGAGGTCAAGAGATCAAGACCATCCTGGTCAACATGGTGAAACCCCGTCTCTACTAAAAATACAAAAAATTAGCTGGACATGGTGGCGCGTGCCTGTAATCCCAGCTACTCAGGAGGCTGAGGCAGGAGAATTGCCTGAACCCAGGAGGCGGAGGTTGCGGTGAGCCGAGATCGCGCCATTGCACTCCAGCCTGGGTAACATGAGTGAAACTCCGTCTCAAAAAAAAAAAAAAAAAAAGAAGACAAAACAATGTTTCCACTGCTGGTCATTTTGGGCTCTTATACCACAGGCAAAAAAAAAAAAAGGAGGTCATGATTTTGACTGGGATGACTGATCCTGAATAATCTTGACCACCACGGGAAAGAAGGTTGCTGCTTCAAAGTGAGGATGGGGAAATCTTTATTAAATTTTTATATAGGGTCTCACTCTCTCACCCCTACTATCACAGCTCATTGTAGCCTCTACCTTGGGATGGAAAAATCTTAAGAGAACTCAGGTCTGCTACTCTGAAGCAGGTCTTAGCCACATCCAGAGGAAAAAGTTACTGGAAGACTGCTATATCCCTGTAAGGACAGAATTACCAAGGAAGTAATTCTTATGAGGTGAGTTTGGTAAGAAACTCCAACTTACTGAGTTCCTCTGTGAAGGCAAAGGGAACATGACACAAATTACAGAGACGAAAATTTATACATATCAACCACAGCCCCATAAGCAATTACAGAATAGGGACTGTCACCTCTTCCCATATTTCTTTCCCTGTTGGGTATATATTTATACATTTTAATGAATTTTAAAATCCTCTTCCTCACTTGTACTATTTATGTTTGGTATGTAAAAGTGATTATACAATTTCTTTTTTTCTTTTTAAAAATATCAGGTTTACTGAGGCCTAATTTTTTTTTTTTTAAACAGGGTCTCACTGTGTTGCCCAGGCTGGAGTACAGTGGCATAATCTTGGCTCACTGCAACCTCCATCTCCTTAGTTCAAGAGATTCTTGTGCCTCAGTCTCTCAAGTAGCTGGTATTACAGGTGCCCACTACCATGCCTGGCTGCTTTTTATATTTGTAGTAGAGATGGGGTTTCACCATGTTGGCCAGGCTGGTCTTGAACTTCTGACCTCAGGTGATCCACCTGCCTCAGCCTCCCAAAGTGCTGGGATTTTAGTCGTAAGCCACCGAGTCTGGCCAAATTTTTTTCAAATATTTTAAATCAGCAATCGGTTGACTCTGAAGATTCAGAACCTCAGAGGGAGACTATGTTGTTCAGAAGACTTACAGATTTGATTAGCTCAAGACATTTTAAAGTACACATGGTAAAAATTTTAATTTTAACCACAAAAGAATAAAATTAGAATGTATAATTTCCAAACCAATAGAGAGAAGATACATACAAAAGGAAGAAAAGGAAGGAAGGATTGATTGAGAGGCAAAAATCTAAAATGAGGCAAGAAATGTGTATATGTGTGTGGTGGGGGGAGTATAGTGAAAAGGGCACAATGCACAAAGCAAGGTGATGGAAATAAGACCAAATATATCATAATTACAAGAATGTTAATGAGCTAAATGTGCCATTTAGGACAGAGATACTTAAATTTGAAATAAAAAAGTCCAATAATATACTGTACAATAGGCTCACTTAAAACATAAGTCAACAGAGAGGTTGAAAGTAAAAAGATGTGAAAGACTAATCCAGATAAATACTAACAAAAGAAAGCTGAGGTAGTTATACAAACATTAGAGAAAATGGATTTTAAGACAAAAACATTATTAGGGAGGAAGAAGTTTTTTATATAATTTTAAAAGTATGCCAGGGAGTTATAACTATACAAAAAATTGATTAAAAATATACAAAAGATTTGAATAACACAATTAGTTTTATTTTGTTTTGTTTTTGGAGACAGGGTCTCACCTTGTCACTCAGGCTGGAGTGCAGTGGTATGATCTTGGCTCACTGCAACCTCTGCCTTGCAGGTTCCAGTGATTCTTCCACCTCAGCCTCCGCAGTAGCTGGACTTTAATAGGCATGTGCCACCATGCCTAGCCAATTTTTGTATTTTTTGGTAGAGATGGGGTTTCACTATGCTGGCCAGGTTGGCACGATTAATTTTTGATCACACAATAGAACTCTTCATCTAAAAATTAGGGAATATTCATTCTTTTCAAGCACATGTGGAACATTTATAAAAAATTAAATACTAGTCCATAAAGTGTCAGCAAATTTCAAATAATTGCTATATTATTGATAATATTCTCTGACTACACTTAATTTTCACTAGAATTAAGTTAGATGTTAATAATAAAGAAATAAGGCTGGCTGTGGTGGCTCACGCCTGTAATCCCAGCACTTTGGGAGGCTGAGGTGAGTGGATCACTATAGGTCAGGAGTTCAAGACCAGCCTGGCCAACATGGTGAAACCCTATTTCTACTAAAAATACAAAAATTAGCCAGGCATGGTGGCATGTGCTTGGAATCCCAGCTACTTGGGAGGCTGAGACACGAGGGTTGCTTGAACCCGGGAGGCAGAGGTTGCAGTGAGCTGAGATCGTGCCACTTCACTCCATCCTGCGTAACAGAGAAAGACTCCATCTCACAAAAAAAAAAAAGGAAGAAGAAACTATATATTTAGAAATTTAAAAACATACTTCTAAAAATATCAATACTCCCCAAATTCTTACATAGGTTTAATAAAATTTCTACTAAAATCCCAGCAAAGTTGTATGTAAAATACATATTTTAGGTAGAAAATTATTCCCAAATTTATACGGAAAGACAAAGGAACTAGAAAAGCCAGAATAATTTGGAAAAAAGAATAAAGTGAGGAAACCAGTATACCCAGCTTCAAGACTTTTTATAGAGTTACACTAATCATGACTGTGTGGTATTGGGAGAGGGACAGATACAGATCTGTATCCTGTATCAACAGGATACAGGTTACATGGAATGGTTACAATGAAACAGGATACATTGAATTGGTTTTGCACCTTTTTCAAAAATAAGTCAGACATTTTTATGTAGGTCTGTTTCTGAGTTCTGTATACTGTATACAGAAAATAGGCCTACATAAAAATGTCTGATTTTTGACAAAGGTGCAAAACCAATTCAATGACAAAAAGCCTTTTCAACATACGGTGCTGGAGTAATTGAAGATCCATAGGCAAAACAAATAAAAACCCATGAACTTTGACATAAGTCTCATACTTTCTACAAATATTAACTAAAAATAGATCACATACTTAAATGTAAAGCATAAAACTACAAAACTTTAAGAAAAAAAAAACAGGAGAAAATATTTGAGATCTAGCACTAGGAAAAATTTCTTAGACTTGACAACAAAACATAATTCATAAAAGGAGAGATTGATAAATTGGACTCTATAAAAATTAAAAACTGTTGGTCTGTTAGAAATCCTGTTAACAAAATTAAAAGAAAGGCTAAAAACTGAAGAAAACCACTTATCCAACAAAGGACTAGTATCCAGAATATACTCTTCAAAGAACTCTCAAAACTCAACAGTAAAAAATAATCCAATTACATGGGAAATGAGCACATATTGGGGTGTTTAATATCATTAGCCATTATGTAAGTGCAAATTAAGCCACAATAAAATATTAACATATACCTCTCAAACTAGTTAAAACAAAAAATTTTGACAACATCAAATGCTGGCAAGTATGCAGAGAAACCAAATCATTCATATATTGCTGATGGGAATGTAAAACAGTAGAGCTGAATTGAAAAACAGATTGGCAGTTTAAAACAATTAAATAAGTGAAATATGTAAATGCCATATGACTCAACAATTGCACTCCTTGGCATTTATCTCAGAGAAATAAAGATTTACATTCACATAATAGCCTGTACGTGAATATTCATAGCAGCTTTATCCATAAGTCCTTAAACTGGAAACAACTCAGATGTTCTTCAGTGGGTGAATAAAGAGTGATACACCCATATTATGGATTACGCCCTAGCAATAATAACAAATTATTGATCAAGGTAATAATCTGGATAAACCTCCAGGGAAGCATGCTGAATAAAAAAAAGCCCAAAAGGTTATATACTGCATAGTTCCATTTATATAATTCTTGAGATAACAAAATTATAGAAATAGAGAACAGATTAGTAGTTGCCAGTGCTTAAAACAGTTATAGGAAGGAAATGCATATGGCTGTAAAAGAACAAACACAAGAGATCCTTGTGGTGATTGAATTGTTCTGTATCTTGACTGTATTAATGTCAATATGACGGGAGCTGCATTCCGATTGGTGGGGTATGGATTGCCAAAAATTGATTTCTCCACAAAAGCAATGATAGCACTGGCCAAAAATTGTTAAAATCAACATTTTTAGAACTCTGAAAATTAACCAAAGACTCACAACAGTCTGGGGAGCATTTTCACACACACATCACACACACACACACACACACACACACACACATGCTAAATCTCATAAGAGCAAGCTTTGTGGCACTTTAACTTGTCCTATTGCCATCCCTCTTTCTGCAGTTCAATGGTAGCCTTGGAAACCAACAACCTTGCAATCACGGTAACCCTGAAAACCAGCAACCTAGCAGTCACTGAAGGGAGCAGAATGGGCTTGGAGTTCCCCTAAATGCTCATCTTCTATGAGTTATTCTTTGACTTGTCTGGCAGTTTCCTGGAAACCACAAGGGCTCTCAGAGCTGGTCTTTATTGGAACTGACTCAGAGGTCATTTACTGTGAACAGCCTTTTCTCTTCGGTGTTTATTGAAAATGATTAGTGGCAATTGTTTAACATCTCAGGTGCCTCAGGTGATAACAATTGGGGGAAAAAAGATTACAAGGAAAAAGTGAGGAATAAGATTTTTATTTTTTAAGATGGAGTCTTGCTTTGTTGCCCAGGCTGGAGTGCAGTGGCATGATTTTTGCTCACTGAAAACCTCTGTCTCCTGGGTTCAAGTGATTCTCCTGCCTCAGACTCCTGAGTCGCTGGGATTACAGGCACACACCACCGTGCCCAGCTAACTACTGTATTTTTAGTAGAGACGGAGTTTTGGCATGTTGGCCAGGCTGGTCTTGAACTCCTGGCCTCAAATGATCTGCCCGCCTCAGCCTCCCAAAGTGCTGGGATTACAGGCATGGGCTACTGCGCCCAGCTGGAATAAGAAGTTTGTAAGTGTGTTCAGAAAGCTTAATCATATTCCTGGAAATGCAGAAGACCACAGGCACGTATAGGCTGTGTCCCTGCCCAGAACTATGTGTGTACCCAGGAAAGGTTTAAGACCTCAATCTCTCACTATTGGCTGACCTTGAGGGTCTGCACAAGAAGAAAGTAAAGACTAAAGCAGAGTTTTCCAGTGTGTGGTGGAGCTTTATGGATACGTCCCAACACACACAGAGACTTTTGGCAAAGGCTAGAGACTTATCAATTCAAAGCATTTAAGAAAATATCTGTCCATTCATTACCTGATCACTAAGCTAACCGAGCAGAGGCTATAGTGGACACACATTACAAAGAATACAGACTTTACAGAATTAGTTTAGGAAAGTAACTAGACAAACAGCAGCAACAGCAACTGCAACAAGAAATTCTGGGGAGTAGGGAGAATCTGATTTCCAGAGTTGCCACATTTTATTATTTAAAACATCTAGTTTCCAATAAAAGCTTATGAGACATGCAAAGAAACAGGAAAAATAACCTATACACAGTCGGGGCTGGTGGGGGCCGGTGCGGGGGAAGCAATGAATAGAAACTGTCAGGAAGCCCCAATGCTGGATTTACTAGACAAAGATTTAAAATAAGATAGTATAAATATATTCAAATAAGGACAGGAAACCATATCTAGAAAACTAAAGAAGAGCATGAGAATACTGTCTCACTATAAAGAAAACATTGATAAAAAAGATACATTTATAAAAGAGGACCAAATAGAAATTCCAGAGTTAAAAAGTACAATAACTGAAATGAAAAAATTCACTGGAAGAGCTCAATAGTAGATTCAAGCTAGAAGAAAGAAAAAACAAACTGGAAGAAAGGTCAGTTGAGACTCCCCAACAGAGAGAAAAAGAATAGCGCTTCAGACATCTGTGAAACACCATGAAGTGTACTATCATACGCATAAAGGAAATCAAAGAAATAGATGAGACACCCAGAAAGAATACTGGAGGAAAAAAAGGCCAAAACTCCTCAAATTTGGTGAAAAACATTAATCTATACATTTAAGAAACTCAGCAAACTCAAAATATGATAAACTCAAAAAGATTTGCACCTAGATACATTATAATCAAATTGTTGAAAGCAAAGGACAGAGAATCTTGAAAGCAGTGAGAGAGAAGTAATTCATCACATACAAGGGATCTTCAGTAAAACTAACAGCTGACTTCTCATTAATGTCAATATCTTGATTGTGATATTTTCTTTTCTTTTTTTTTTTTTTTTGGAGAAGGAGTTTCACTCTTGTTACCCAGGCTGGAGTGCAATGGCGCAATCTCGGCTCACCGCAACCTCTGCTTCCTGGGTTCAGGCAATTCTCCTGCCTCAGCCTCCTGAGTAGCTGGGATTACAGGCACGTGCCACCATGCTCAGCTAATTTTTTGTATTTTTAGTAGAGACGGGGTTTCACCGTGTTGACCAGGATGGTCTCGATTTCTTGACCTTGTGATCCACCCGCCTCGGCCTCCCAAAGTGCTGGGATTACAGGCATGTGCCACCGCGCCCAGCCAATTGTGATATTTTCTATAGTTTTACAAACGGGAGAAATTTTACAAATTGGGAGAAACTGGGTCAAGTGTACACAGAATCTCTATTATTTCTTACAGCTGAATGTGAATCTATAATTATCTCAAAATTTAATTAAACATACTTCTGAAACAACACTTGAATCAAAGATGAAATTGTAACAGAAGTATAAAAAATATTTAGAAATGAACAATAATAAAAATACTATGTATTAAGATGTAGGAAACAATGGTGGTAATTCAAGGTAAATTTATATAGCTTTCTATGCTTATATTTTAAATTAAGAAAGCCTGAAAATTACATAATCAGACATCCAACTGAAGACAGGAGAAAATAAAGAATGAGCTCAAAGAAAGTAAAAGGAAGCATATAAAAATTATTAAAGCAACAATCAAGAAAATACAATAGCCAGGCACAGTAGTGTATACCTGTAGTCCTGACTACTTGGGAGGCTGAGGCAAGAGGATAATTAAAGCCCAGAAATCTGAGTCCAGTCTGGACTACACAGTGAGACACCATCTACAAAAGTAAAATAAAATGAGGTACTTTTAAAAATTAAGGTACTTTTAAAATTATTTTTAAGGCCGGGCGCGGTGGCTCAAGCCTGTAATCCCAGCACTGTGGGAGGCTGAGGCGGGTGGATCACGAGGTCAAGAGATCGAGACCATCCTGGTCAACATGGTGAAACCCCGTCTCTACTAAAAATACAAAAAAAAAATTAGCTGGGCATGGTGGCGCGTGCCTGTAATCCCAGTGACTCAGGAGGCTGAGGCAGGAGAATTGCCTGAACCCAGGAGGCGGAGGTTGCGGTGAGCCGAGATCGTGCCATTGCACTCCAGCCTGGGTAACAAGAGCGAAACTCCATCTCAAAAAAAAAAAAAAAATTATTTTTAGAAGTACAACAGAGGAACCAAAAAATCCAAAAGCTTGTTATATAGGGGAGAAACTAATAAAAATGACAAACTGTGGTGGCAGGGGGAGAAGAGAGAGGGAGAAAAAATATTAGTAATGCAAAGGGGAACATAACTACACATGGAGCAGAGATTTAAAAAATTTTTTTTTAACTTAGATGAACAAAATCCCAGGAAAACATACTTCAAGAAGAAATAAGTCCTATGACCAGTAAAGAAACTGAAGTTAATAAAAATCTTACAATAAAGCCATCGGGATTAAATAATTTATATTATCTGAATGTCCCCTAAAACTCATGTTGTTTCATGTTGAAACAGTCTCACCAATGTAATAGTATTAAGAGGTAGGTAATTCTTTTGTGTCAAAACAGGGGGGGATAATAAAAAAAAGAGGTAACCCCTTTAGGTAATGATTAATTCATGAGGTAGAGTCTTCATGAATGGGATTAGTGACTTTATAAAAGGGTCCAAATAACTAATCAGCTCCTTTTGCCCTTTCATCTCTTCTGCTATGTGAGGACATAGTGTTCGTCCCCTGAGGGAGGTAGCAACAAGGCACTATCTTGAAAGCAGAGACTAGATCTTCACCAGACACCAAACCTGCTGGCACCCTGATCTTGGACTTTCCAGCCCCCAGAACTATGAGAAAAAAAATTTCTTCATAAATTACCCATTGTCAGGTATTTTGTCCCAGCAGCAGGAACAGAGTAAGACAGTGAGTTCTACCAACTTTCCAAGAAACAGTTTATTCCAATCTTATACAAACTCTTACAGAAAATAGAAAAAAAGAAAATATTCCCAACTCATTTATGAGGTAAATAAAACTTGATTACCTAAACAATCAAATTATAGACAATCTCACTTTGGAGCCTATATGTAAAAATATTAAAGTATTAGCAAACCAAATCATTAAGATATTTTAAAAAGATAATAAATAATGACAAAGTCAGGCTAATCCAGGGATGCAAGAATAGTTTAATAGATATATTTTTTGTCAGCAGAATTTTCCACTGCTGAGAATGGTTTAATATTTCAGAAACAATTCTTCACATTAATAAATTAAAGGGGTGATTGATATGGAAGAAAACAAACTGTTTCTCCTACTATGCCCTCACAACACAGGACACTTCTGTGACTCCAGATGTGTAGGGGTTTATACCCAAACATCAAGCAAGCAATCAGTTCTACAGCAGATACTGAGTGTCTTTTAGTTCCATTTGATTCTGATACTATCTACCTGGAGTTCTATACCCATAGGTTAAGAGATCAGTCCCACAAGACTCCTCTCTACTTTAGATACCAGTTGCAAGCATAGATTGTGTTGTGCTTACATTGTGCAACCTGAGTTTCTGATCAACTGACTATAAATTGAGGGTTCCCATGACTCCCTCCTTGGGTTTGCTTAATTTGCTAGAACAGCTCCCTCAGCTCAGGGAAATACTTTACTTACATTTATCCATTTATTATAAAAGATATTACAAAGGATATAGATAACAGCTAGGTAAAAGAGATGCATACGGTAAAGTACGAGAGAAGGGGCATGGAGCTTCCATGCTCTCTCCAGGCCTGCTATTTCCCAGGAATCTCTACATGTTCAGCTATCTGGAAGCTCTCTAAACCCAGTCTTTTGGGTTTTTATGGAAGCTTCATTACATATGCATGCTTGATTAAATCATTAGCCATTGGTAATCAACTTAAGCTTCAGCTTCTCTCCCCTTCTTAGAAGTTGGGAGGTGGGGCTGAATATCTCAACTCTCTAATCATGCCTTAGTCTTTCCTGTGACCAGCCCCCAACCTGAAGCTATCTAACAACTGCCAGCCGCTAGTCACTCACTAGCATACAAAACATTCCCTTATCAATTATCATTATCACTGCCTTCTCATGAAATCCCCTCCAGAGATTTCAAGAGTTTTAAGGGATGCATGTCAAGAAACAAGAATAAAGACCAAATATATACTTCACAATATCACAAGGAGAAAGCTAATTATAATCTTAATAAATGCAGAGAAAGCATTTGATAAAATTCAACATCTGTAATGATAAAACAATTTAAAGTAGAAATTTTTTTCCTTAATCTACTAAAGGGTATCTAACATACCTTTACAGCAAACATCATTCTTTTTTCTTTTTTTTTTTTTTGAGACGGAGTTTCGCTCTTGTTACCCAGGCTGAAGTGCAATGGCGCGATCTCGGCTCACCGCAACCTCCGCCTCCTGGGTTCAGGCAATTCTCCTGCCTCAGCCTCCCGAGTAGCCGGGACTACAGGCATGCGCCACCATGCCCAGCTAATATTTTGTATTTTTAGTAGAGACGGGGTTTCACCGTGTTGACCAGGATGGTCTCGATCTCTTGACCTTGTGATCCACCCGCCTCGGCCTCCCAAAGTGCTGGGATTACAGGCGTGAGCCACCGCGCCCGGCCTAGCAAACATCATTCTTGATAGGGAAATGTCAGAGGCATTCTCTTAAGTGTGCAAACAGAGCTGGGCATGGTGGGAGGCTGAGGCAGGAGGATTGCTTGAGCCCAGGAGTTCAAAACCACACTGGGCAACATAGTGAGACCCTGGCTCTACAAAAAATACAAAAATTTAGCCAGGTATAGTGGCATGCACCTGTAGTTCCAGCTACTCAGGAGGCTGAGGTAGGAGGATTGCTTGAGCTTAGGAGGTCAAGGCTGCAATGAGCCATGATCATACCAGTGCACTCCAGCCTGGGTAGTAGAGCAAGACCCTATCTGAAATAAATAAATAAATAAATAAATAAATAAATAACAAGACAAGCAAGACAAGGATTTCAACTATCACTTTTTCTATCCAATACTGTGCTGAAAGTTAGAGAGGTGGGGGAGACAGGGAGAGAGAGAGAGAAAGAGACACACAGAGAGAGAGCGAGAAAGAGAGAGAGAGAGAGGCAATAATGAAAGCATATACATTCAGGGGACCCCAGTCTCTGGCTGGTCCCTTTAGACCCAGGCACCAGGCCTACCTGCCCATTGATTCAGGCACTAAGCCATGCTGCCCAGGGACTCCAGCAATAAGCCTTCTTGTAGGCCCCACCAGCTAGCCTGCCCAGAATCTCTGCACAAGCTGACTGGTGAAGGGCTTTCCCTGCTGAAGCCAGTGCGCAAAGACTGGAAGAGACGCCTGCTTCTTCAAATGTACGGACATCAACACAAGGCAATGAGAATCAAGAATAATCAGGAAAACATGACACCATCACCAAGCTAACAAAATAAATCACCAGTAACTAACTCTAAAGAAGCAGAAATCTATGAACTCCCTGAAAAGAAATTAAAAATAATAATTTTAAAGAAGATCAGTGAGCTACAAGAGAATATAGACAACTGAGCAAAATCAGGAAAACAAGACATAAAGAAAATGAATGAGATGTTCAACAGAGATAGAAACCATAAAAAGAACCAAGCAAATTCTGGAGCTGAAAAACACAATGACTGAACTGAAAAATTCCATAGACAGCTTCAATAGCAGATTTCATCAAGCAGAAGAAAAAAATCTGTGAGCTCAAAAACAGGACATTTGAAATTATTCAGCCAGGGAAACAAAAAGAAAAAAGAATGGAAAAGAATGAAAAAAGCCCATGGTGGGATACCATCTAGTGAACCAATGTATATATTATGGGATTCCCAGAAGAAGAAAAAGAAAAAGGACAGAAATAATATTTAAAGAAATAATGAGAGAGAGCTTCCCAAATCTGGAGAAGGAAATGAACGTCCAGGTCCATTAATCCCCCCAAAAACTCAAATAGTTAAACACAAGTTTTTTTGTTTTTTTTTTTTTTTGAGATGGAGTCTTGCTCTGTCACCCGGCTGGAGTGTAGTGGTGTGATCTCGGCTTACTGCAACCTCCGCCTCTCGGGTTCAAGCAATTCTCCTGCCTTAGCCTCCCAAGTAGCTAGGACTACAGGACATGCCACCCTGCCCAGCTAATTTTTGTGTTTTTAGTAGAGATCGGGTTTCACCATGTTTGCCAGGATGGTCTTGATCTCTTGACCTCATGATCCACCAGCCTCAGCCCCCAAAGTGCTGGGATTACAGTCATAAGCCACTGCGCCTAACCCATAAAAAGATTTTTACTGAAACACATTGTAATCAAACTCCTAAAGAGATAATTTTGAAAGGAGAAAAAGAAAAAGACTTGTCATATCCAAAAAAACTCCGTAACACCATGAGTGAATTTCCCAGCAGAAACTCTGTAGGCCAGGAGAGACTAAGATGATATATTCAAAGTGCTGAAAGAAAACAACAACGAAAACTGCCAACTCCAACAAAGCTATCCTTCACAAATGAAGGAGATATAAAGACTTTCCCAGACAAACAAAAGTTGAGGGAGTTCATCACCACTAGACCTGCCTTATAAATACTAAAGAAAGTTCCTCAAAGTGAAACAAAAGACATATGTCAAAGAGATATCTGCATTCCACTGTTCATTCCCACACTGTTGACAACAGCCAAGATTTGGAATCAAAGTTTCCATCAATGGATGAATGGATAAAGAAAATGTTATAAACACATACAATGAAACATTACTCAGCCTTAAACAGAAGAAAATCCACTGGGAATGATGACTCATGCCTGCAATACAGCAGTTTGGGAAACTGAAGTGGGAGGATTGCTTGAGCTCAGGAGTTTTTGAGTTCAGTCTTGGCAACCTCATCTGTACAAAAAATTAAAAAAAAAAAAAGCCAGGTGTTGTGGCTGACACTTGTAGTCTTAATTACTTGGGGGGCTGAAATGGGAGGATCACTTGAGCCCAGGAGATTAATCCAGCCTGGGCAACACAGTAAGACCCTGTCTCTAAAAAAATTTAAAGAAGGAGATGCTGTCATTTGTGACAACATGGATGAACCTTGTAGGGTCCCCAGTTTCCCCTGCTTTCTTCCTTTGTTTCGAGTCAGAGGCAGAGTACCTTGACCATTCTATGGCTTGGGCAGCTGTATGTTTTCTCCTGCAGGCTTGAACCCAGGCTGGGACCTTGAACATCTCCATGAACTGATAAATTTGTTTAGGATGTTGTCCAAAACACTGAAACATCAACATGCTGCTAAATATGTAAACAATAGCCTTGGCCCTAAGCCAAACTCCTTAAACCTCCATATAAACTTTATAACCCAACCTCTTCGTTGTTGACATACCTAGGTAGAACATCTTTTTTCTCACTGTCAATCAGAAGGACTGCTGAAGCACTCTGTATGTAAGTTTCCCTAATTAGTGCTTTGGACTGATCATTCTGACATTTAACACTTCTTTCTTTGGGATCCCCACTTTCTCCATCTCAGGATGGTTTGGTCAGTCCCTTGCAGGAACTTCTCTGCTGCTACTTTTGTGTCAACTTTAGCAGTGGACTTAACTGGATAGAACAAATGTGGAGAACATTATGCTAAGTGAAATAAGCCAGAGACAGTCTTGTGGTAATCATTTCACAATGTATACAAATATCAAAACATCACATTGTATACCTTAAATATGTACATTTTTTACTTGTCAATTACATCTCAGTCAAGCTGGAGGGGGGGAAATACATTTTTTTTTTTTGAGTTGGAGTCTCATCCCGTTGCTGAGGCTGGAGTTTAACAGCACGATCTTGGCTCACTGCAACCTCCATCTCCCAGGTTCAAATGATTCTCCTGCCTCAGCCTCCTGAGTAGCTGGGATTACAGGTGCCTGCCACCACACCCAGCTAATTTTTGTACTTTTAGTAGAGATGGGGTTTCACCACGTTGACCAGGCTTGCCTTGAACTCCTGACCTCGTGATCCACCCCCCTCAGCTTCCCAAAGTGCTGGGATTACAGGTGTGAGCCACTGCACCCAGCCTGGACCCCATCTTAAAAAAAAATTAGATTGTTTGAATTATTTTTTGTTGCTTGCAAGCACACATCCTGCAACTACATTATTTAATATTTTATAATTTATCATTTAATTTTGTTTATTTTTATTTCATCTGAGACAAGGCCTGTCACCCAAGCTGAAGTACAGTGCTGCCATCATGGCTCACTGTAGCCTCGACCTCCTGGACTCAATCGATCCTCCCACTTTAGCCTCCCAAGTAGCTGGAACTATAGGTGGATGCCACCATTCCTGCCTGATTTTTGTATTTTTTTTTTTGTAGAGACAGGGTTTCACCATGTTCCCCAGGTTGGTCTTGAACTCCTGGGCTCAAGCGATCTGCCCCTCTCAGCCTCTCAAAGCACTAGGATTACAGGTGTGTGCCACTGCACCCAGCCCTATTATTTTAATGAGATATTTGAATTACAACATGTGTGTTGGGATCCCCAAGATCATCCCCAAGTCCAGTGATTTGCTAGAAGGAATCACAGGACTCAGTATACAGCTGTACCCATGGCTGTGACACACTGAAAGGATATAGTGCAAAGTCAGTCAAGGGAAAAAACACATACAGTGAAGTCCAGAGGAAAGCAGGCCCAAGATTCCATGAATCCTCTCCCAGTGGAGTCACTCTTATCAGTTAGAGTGGTGGAGAACACTCCTAAAATCCAAGTCTCCAGATGCCAACTATGTGCCTGGTCTGGTCACCATCCTTTGAAGGATCTGCTTACAATATTGGCTTCACTATAACCTTGAATTCCTGGCTCAAGTGATCCTCCCACCTCAGCCTCCTGAGAAGCTGAGACTACAGGCATGCACTATCATGCCTGCTTAATTAAAAAAAAAAAATTAGATATAGGGTCTGGCTATGTTGTCCAGTCTGGTTTTAAACTCCTGGCCTCAAGTGATCCTTCCACCTTGGCCTTTCAAGGTGCTGAGATTACAGCATGAGCTACTGCACCCAGTCTATATTTCTTTTTCATGTGTGATGTGGTCTGGCTGTGTTCCCACCCAAATCTCATCTTGTAGTTCCCATAATCCTCATGTGTCATGGGGATGGACCCAGCGGGAGGTAACTGAATCATGGGGTAGTTACCCTCATGTTGTTCTTATGATAGTGAGTGACTTATCCTGGGATCTAAGGATCTAACATTATGTAAGGGACTTTTCTACCTTTTGTCCATTCTATTTCTTGCTGCTGCCATTTGAAGAAGCACATGTTTGCTTCCCCTTCTACCATGACTATAAGTTTCCTGAGGCCTCCCCAGCCATGCTGAACTGTGAGTCAATTAAATCTCTTTCCTTTATAAATTACTCAGTCTTGGGCAGTTTTTTATAGCAGCATGAAAACCGACTAAAACAATGTGAGTTATCTTTCTTGAAATTAGTAATTCTCTGATTTAAAATATTTATTTTCTATGTATACGTTATTAAATCCATCCTAAAACTTTCCATCAGTATTGAAAAACTTCCTCTCATATGGTCAAAGGCCATGTGGTAATCTATCCATTTCAATTGTTTCTGGAGTCCTCTGTCTTCCTACTCCAATGATTTCGTTCTAGACCTGCCACACAATTCTCTTCCTTGAATTTCACTTCATCATAATCCTGGGAATATCTTTTGCTTCTTTCTTATATGGAATCCTGTATTAGTCCATCCTTATATTGCTATAAAGAAATATCTGAAACTGGGTAATTTATGTTTAAAAAACAGGTTTAATTGGCTCACAGTTCTGCAGGCTATCTAGGAAACATGGTGGCCTCTGTTTCTGGGGAGGCCTCAGGAAATTTACAATCATGGGGGAAGGCAAAGGGGGAAGCTTGCACTTTACATGGTTGGAGCAGGAGGAAGGGTGGGGATAGATTCCATACACTTTTAAACAACCAGATCTCACAAGAACCCATTATTGCGACGAAGCACCAAAGGTAAGGAGGAAACGTGTCCCCATGATCCAGTCACCTTCCACCCAGCCCCACCTCCAACACTGGAGAGTACAATTTGACGTGAGATTTGGGCAAGACTCAGATCTAAACAATATCAAATCTCATTTCCTGGATCCCATATACTTTACTTTTCTTGTTTTTTTCTCCCTCATTTTTGTGAAAAATGTCATGCAGTTATTTCCTGAGAAAGTATAGATAAATGTGAAGTCTTGAATGTTTGAAAATGTCTATACTATTCTCACACTTGATATTTTGGCTCGGCATAGACTTTTCTATTGGAAACACTGTTCCTCAGGATTTGAAAGAGTTGTTCTATTGCCTTCTAGCTTCTTGATACCATTTTGATTCCTAGTTTTTTGTATGTGACCTGCTTTTTCTCTCCAAAAGCTTTAGGATTCTATCACTAGTATTCTTGGCTTAGATCTTTTTGCATTAATTGCACCAGAGCACTGGGGGAGCCTTTTATTCTGGAAACTCACAACCTTCATTTCTGGGAAAAAATTCTCATCTCTTTCTAGAACTACTGTAAATGGGATGCTGAACTTCTTAAATTCATCCTCAAATTGCCTTTTTTCTTCTCTTTTCTGTCCTATTTTCCATCTCCTTTTCTCTCTGGGAGAGTTGTTAAACCTCACCTTCTCTTTCATTACAACTTTAAAAATATTCAAGATTTACTCTTTTCTGACTTCTTCTTTCCCATTCTTTCTTCCTTCTTTCCTTCCTCCTTCCCTTTCTCTCCCTCTCACCTCCCATTGCCATCTTTATTTCTTGAGACAAGGTCTCTGTCATCTAGGCCAGAGTGCAGTGGCGTGATCTTGGCTCACTGCAGTCTGAAACTCCTGGGCTCAAGCAATTCTCCCACCTCAGCCTCCCAACTAGCTGGGACCACAGGGACATGCCACCATACCTGGCTAATTTTTTTTGTATTTTTTGTAGAGACGGGGTTTCTCTATGTTGCCCATGCTGATCTTGAACTCCTGTGCTCATATGTGCCACTCACCTCCGCCTCCCAAAGTGCTGGGATTACAGGTGTGAGCCACAGTGTCTAGCCTCCCCATCTTTCTTAATGGTATCATGTTCCTGTTTCATGGATTTTTTTTTTTTTTTTTTTTGAGATGGAGTCTTGCTCTGTTGCCCAGGGTGGAATGCAGTGGCACTATCTCTGCTCACTACAACCTTCGCCTCCCCAGTTCAAGTGACTGTCCTGCCTTAGCCTCCTGAGTAATTGGGATTACAGGTGCCCACCACTATGTCCAGCTAATTTTTTTTGTTTTGTTTTGTTTTTTTAGTAGAGATGGGATTTTGCCATTTTGGCCAGGCTGGTTTCGAACTCCTGACCTCAGGTGATCTGCCCACCGTGGCCTCCCAAAGTGGTGGGAATACAGGTGTGAGCCACCATGCCTGGCCTTTTCTTTTTTTTTTTTTTTTAAATGGAGACAGGGTATTGCTATGTTGCCTAGGCTGGTCTGAAACTCCTGGCCTCAAGTGATTCTCCCACTCTGGCTTCCCAAAGTGCTAAGATTACTAAGCATGAGCCATTGTCCCTAGCTGGCTACTCTTTGAGGCTCATAGAGATTTTTGTTTGTTAAGACTTCTTTGGTTCTCTATATTGCCTGTTTTCCCTGTTCTTTTTTCTTAGATTCTGACCTTCATGATACTTTTCTCATATACCTGTTGGCTTTTGTCTATTCAATGTTAAGAGGTAATTTTTTTTTAACTGTTTAAAACTCGGCCAGGCGCGGTGGCTCACGCCTATAATCCCAGCACTTTGGGAGGCTGAGGTGGGTGGATCACGACGTCAAGAGATTGAGACCATCCTGGTCAACAAGGTGAAACCCCGTCTCTACTAAAAATACAAAAATTAGCTGCGCATGGTGTTGTGAGCCTGTAGTCCCAGCTACTCGGGAGGCTGAGGCAGGAGAATTGCTTGAACCCAGGAGGTGGAGGTTGCGGTAAGCCGAGATCGTGCCATTGCACTCCAGTCTGGGTAACAACAGCGAAACTCCGTCTCAAAAACAAAAACAAAAACAAAAAACTACGTCTGTTGGGGTAGGGGTGGGGAAAGCCTGATGCCCGGTAAGCTTCAGTGTAAGGCAAAAAAGGTGACAAGCTGGATGTTTTAGTCAAGATGTTCCAACGCATGTGTTCATAAATAGGTATTTTTTCCATCTTCAGAGAGGAATCATGGTATTCTCTAACAATCTGTAATCCACTGCTTCTCAAACCTTAATATGCATATGAATCATATAGGGAGATCTTGTCAAAATGCAGATTATGGTTTTGTAGGTCTAGAGTAGGGCCTAAGATTTCATATCTTTAACCAAGCCCCAGGAGATGTCAATACTACTGGTTCTTGGTCAATAATCTAAGTAGCAAGGTTCTGACTGGGGGTGGTGGCTCATGTCTACAATCCCAGCACTTTAGGAGGCCAAGTTGGGAGCACTGCTTGAGCATAGGAGTTCCAGACCAACCTGGGCAACAAAGTGAGACCCTGAATCTAAAAAAAAAAAAAAAAATTATAGAGGCAAGATGCTGTGCACCTGTAGTCCCAGCTACTCAGGAGGCGGAGGTGGAAGGATCGCTTGAGCTTGAGAGGTTAAGGCTGCAGTGAGCTGTGATCACACCACTGCACTCTAGCCTGTACAACAGAGCAAGACCCCATCTCAAAAAACAGAAACTAAAACAAACAGTAGCAAAGTTCTAAAATAAACCTGGCTTCCGCTGTTTTGCATTGTGATTGGGAGAGGAGGCAGGATCACTAAGAATTTTGATCTATTAAACATTTATTTCAACTAAAAGGTTGGACTGACTAGAAATGTTTTCATGGAATTTTCTCTTAGCTGCCTTCTGGACCACCAGATTCCAGCAATTTGTACTAGATTTCTCCTCCCTCATAAGCCTAGGGAAGGATATGTGATGGTGATGATCGGGGCGGGGCGGGGGAGCATCTTACTATTTAGTATGCAGAGTTTCACTTTAATTTCCATTTCCAGTATACTTCATCTCTGTCTTCATTGGTTTCTGGTGGCCCCAAGACTAGAATCTCTTTAGTTTAATTTCTTGAGATGGTAAATCTCAGCTGCTGTTGTTTTCCCTCATTGTCTTTGTTCTTGTGGATTTCATTGTCTTGTGGATTTTTTTATCCTTTACTAACAGTAGTGAAATTAGGGGAGGAAGTGGGGACAAAGGCATGTGTTCAAGCCAGACATTTTAACCATCCAATCACTAAACTTTTCCAGGAATGTCCCACTCATTGTGGACTACTATTTCTACAGTGTATAAAGTAAATTATAAATTGAATTTAAATTTGCCATCATTTCATTGTTTTCTATGCTTCATCTTTACTGTATTTCCTTTTCTTTCTTTGACTTCTTTTAGGTTGATTGAATTTTTACTCTTTTCTTCCTTTCTACTAGTTTGTGAGTCATATCCTCATTTTTTCATTCTTTTAATGATTAGTCTAAAAATTGCAACAGGTATGCTTTATCAACTTAATTGTGGTAAAATCTATGCAAAATAAAAGACAGCTACTCTGTACAGTTTCGTTAAGTTTTGACAAATGTATATACCTGTTTCTCTACCACTGCAATCTTACAGAATGTTTCTATCACTCCAAAAAGTTTCCTCACGCCCTTTATAGTCACTCCTCCCCTCCATAACCAGGAAATCACCAATCTGCTATCATTATAGAGCAGTTTGCATTTTTCAGAATTTCATATAAATGGAAACATTCATTACTACAAGTATTCTTGAGTAATCAAAAGTTACTATTAATTCTTTAACTTTGCCTTTTTCTCAGACAGTGTTTTAATCCTGGAATTCTCTAAAATCCTCCAGTTCACTGCTTCTCAACTTTAATTTGCATATAAATCACCTACAGAAGAAATCTTGCTAAAATGCAGGTTCTAGTTTAGCATGTGCTATTATTTTTGCGTATTTTCTCTCCTTTTAGTAAAATTATGCCAAGAAGATAGCTACTTTTAGGGTTGGTACTTCTGCTAAAATATGGAATTATATTTTATGGTGTCCTGGCTTCACTTACAGTTAAGAGTTTAGGACTTAATAGAAATTCTAATTAAAGGTTGAAATATCAAACATTAGATCAAGCTGAACAATTTATACCTGTCACATACTACTTGCTTTCATGCTTACTTGGTTTAGCATTCCGCTGAATATATGGTAAAAAGTTCTAGCTAGAATTCAAGTCCAAAGAGGATAATGCAAGCCATACTGGATAGCTAATTTAAACCATACTGTATCACACTCTCTTTCCTGACTAGAACTTAAAGCATGGAACTATTGAAGTCATTTCCCTGTTCCAAAAATCATCAGGGTCTCCTTCCTCTTCATGTCTAGCTCCCTACCCAACAGCCTCCATGCTCTGACTTTACCTTGCTTTCTCTCTCATATCCCCCATTTTTTGGTTGAGGGGGTAGCCCACTGCTTCCTGAATCAATCTTATGGCATTAGAAAAGACAGCAGTCCCCAAATGGAGTCATTCATGCTGAGAGGTTCCATGACACCAAATCAAAACATGTATTTTACTGTAAGATCTGACCCTTCAAGAAATCAGGAAAGAGATGATAGTCAAATTCTATTAAACCAACAAGATTTCTTTTACATTCCTATGAGAAAAGTAATCCTGAAAAGACCAATCTGCTATTTGCTCACTGTTCCTGATTTCTTTCACTTTTTTCTGCCTGTAAAACTCACCTACTTGTCTAGTTCATAGGAGCTCCTGTTTTGCAGACTGGATGTTGCCCAGTTCATAAACAGCTAATAAAAGCCAATTGGATCTTTGGGATTCATTTGTTGAAATTTTATTCTTTGATGCGTTATTTCTCTTTGCTTATGCTGTTGGCTCAGCCTGGATCACACTCCCTCTACCATCTTTCTAGCTGACACCCTACCTGAGAGCTTTAAGGTGGAGCTCAGATGGCACCTTCTTCACCTAGCCTTCCCTTTTCTCCCAAACGGACGAGCTCACTTCCTCCTCCAAACTTTCTCACTTTGTTTGCATCTTTCTTGAGGTGCTTATATTGTAACACATTCCAGTTATAAATATCCTTGCTTTATTCCATGATTAGAATGTAAATGCCTTCAAGTCTGAAAGCATACTCTTCACCTTTTTAGCCTTTGCAGGCATAAAATAGAACCTTACCAGCAGCTTACAAATAATAATTGAATAAATACATATTTTAGTGTGACCAAAAGAGGTTCCAGAGAACTTAAGCTGATCTCATTTCCACAATCCTCAGATTCCCACCTCCAATAGGAGCTCCCAAGCGACCCTTTGCCACCTGTTAATTAGCAAGGATTGTATCAAACTGTGAAAACCTCCCAAGTTTGAACTAAGATTCTTCAATCTTCTCCCTTGTTCTTATGTCCAATCGGACAAAACAGTTGCTTTGTTGTGACTCAGATTTTCCCTTCCTTTTCCTCTTTCTCTACCACATTTTCCATCATTCTGTTTAATGCCTTTTTATTTTCATAATGCCTAATTACCAATAGTAAACTTTTCCAGGTTTACTGGATCTCCTGTTCTACTTTCTCCAATACATAATGAGGATAACAATGAGTTAGTAAGTTGATAAATGAGATACGGTGTGCATACTGGACCTAGTTTGTACATGTACCTACTATCTTTTTGTAGAATGTTCTGCTCATGTCCTCTGGTTTTAGGAGTTGATACATGACAAGTAGCATGTCCCTTGGGCCATAGTTATTGGTTCAGGATGGCTGAGAAATCGCAAGATACAGGATGCTGATGACATAATTTGAGTCCCTTGACTTGATCTAGATATACCCCAGGACTTTCTGGTTATGAGAGTTGATTTCCTTTATTAAACTCACTTGAAAAGAGTTGGTTTTCTGCTAAGTGCAACAAAGATCTTTGATAAATGGAGTATATAAAGCACTAAGCACGGTACCTTGCACGTGTTAGGTATTATTTTTATTATCCCTGTCCCCTTGCCATACCTCCTACCCAATTCAACCTTTTTCTTATCATCTTATCTTATCATCTTTTTCTTATCATCATACCAGCTAGAATAATTGCCTTATTATTCCCTGCATATTGTCCCTTTGCCTGGACTGCCTTGCCACCAACCCAATGTTATTTTATACTCTTTTCACCAATTCATATCCATCATGATTTAGAACTTGGCTTAAAGAAGTCTCCCATTCTCCAAGAAGCCTTCTTTGAATAATGGTGGCTCCACACTCTTTACTGCTTTATCTATTTTTTTTTTTTTTTTCTGTATGTGTTTTCTACTTATTTCTACCGTTCTGGATTGCACACTACTTAAGGCAAGAAAAAATATATTCTATCTATACATATGATTATCAGTCCTTTTCTAAGTTGAGATTGTCATTATTTTCCAAAGAAACTTACACAGTATTAGACACACTCTAAGTGGTCAATGAATATGTTTTAGAAATATATAAATGGAATTAAATCTAGAGGGTTTGGTATCTTATTCTATTTAAGACTTGTTTTTAACCTAGCTAAACTTTTCCCATTTTCTAAGCAAACTTTATATTCTTAAACCATTTTAATTAGTGTAAAAGTATCACAATGATTCCAGCCTCAAACATTCCTCCTAACTGTGGTTTCAGAATTCTCTTAGTCAAGTATCTAAGGAAGGAATATTCTATTAAAAATAATTTTACGATCAGTCAAGGCCTATTTTTTTTCTCATCATCCACATGTCATTAATCCAGTGGGTATTGCGTCTGACCCTTGAGAATTTTCTTGGCCTGAAAAACTAATGACAATAGTGAAGCATTAACAAAGACATCCTGAAATGCCAGGAAAAAAAGTGTAAGGGGGAAGTGTGAAAGAAAGAGATGGGGAAATGATGTTTTTTTTAAATTCATGTTTGTTAGTTTTAAATAGTAAAATCTTCCCCTATCCCAAACAAGTTGGTTTCTACTTACTTGATTTTTAAAAACAACTATTTGGAATCAAAGTCCACGCCCCTGTTTGTTGAATTTAATTGCTGTATGGTTTATCAGAAAGGCCAGGGGCTGGTGAATTTAAACTATTTAAAATAGCAAAAGATTAAAGTGAAACAAATTTAGTGCCTCTGGGATTTTTGATATATGTTACAAATTTGTTTTTAATAACATAATTGCTCCATGTTACATTTAAGATTACATCACAGGGAACTGGTTACGTGTGCAGTTATGCTCATAGAAACCAATTCCAAATGTCAAAAATGACAGTGAGGGCAACTGTAATGTTACCATTAAAAAAGTAGAAGTTGAAAACGGAAGAGAAACACTTAGGTTGAATAAGGTCTTAATATGAAAGCTTTAAACAGAAAAACCTGAAAAAAATAACACGCATTAGGTTGATTTAATGCTTTTTCAACAGCATTTAAGTCATTATTTTACTTTCAAGTGGAAGACAGTGCAATTTCTCAAGGTATTTATTCATTCATTTTAGTGGAAAAAGATAGTTCCTGATTACACAAATGGAAATTGTGCTAAATAAATTTTGAGAACATCCATCAAGAAATAAAAGTTACTAGTCATATGTATAAATGGTTATTACATTTCATCTTTTCTAAAAGAACAAGAAACTCGGTATCGTTTCTTTTAGTTTTCAGACTTTTTTCCCTTAACTAAAAGTACTGTAATTGTAATATTCTCTTGCCTCTGGGGCTTTCCCTTCCACAATTAATCATCTTTTCTTCCACACCTTCCCTCCAAATGATTATTCCCCTTAGTTTCAGAACACTTGACGTTAATTCGTACTATTTCATTTTCACAGCTTTCAAAACATTGCCCTGCCCTTGCTTAGTTCCACGAGCCACCCCCCTTGCTTTCAAAAAATTGGTTAACAGAAGCATTTTTGTACTATCTCTTTGCCAGAATATGCTACCATTTATTTGGGAACAACTTTGAGATATTAATTAGCTTCCTAAGTCAAACTTTTGAATTTGAAACTCTCTATATTTAAATTCCTTAGGATAACAAACATCTATACTTCAAAAGTAGCAGTATGTTCACTTTAAACATTCAGAAAACTTGGATCCTAAGACTTTATCCTTCATCCTCCTGACTCTAGAATACACGTCCTTGATCATCAGAATCAAGCAAGAAATTGAGTCTCACCAGCTACAACCCAAGTGTTGGCAAAGGAAACACTTTCAAATTGTCATTCATCTGCACATTTACAGGCAGCTTACCCATACATCCTTTATAAACATTATTACGCATTGGTGCTTAAGACTTCAGTCATATGAGGTAAGCTTTCCAGTTTATAGGCAAAAGGGGGTGGCAATGGAGCCCTTTTATTTTTTTGTTTTTTTAATCAAAAATCCAGTTTGGTCTGATGCTGCTATTTGTCAAGCATCTTTTAGAAAGCCGCCTAGTGCATTAAATTAACCAACTCCTAACCAAATCATGTTTAAAGTGTTTCCCATGCCCACGGTGACAGACGAGTTACTAGGCATACTTAAGTAGACATTCAAACTTTTATGTTTACTCTTTTAAAAAGGGAAAGTCTGTTTATTTATTTATTTTTTTTTTTGCTTTTGTTTTTTTTTTAAGGATGTCTGGTGCGGAACAAGACGCTCACCTGTACACAACAAAGGCAGGTCTTTCCCGGCTGTCCTCATGGGGGAGGGGCTGGACAGTCTCTAGACCTTTGTCCTCAGGTATTGGGCATGGGGGTTGGGGGAGACGTGACTTTCTGGGAGTCGTGTAGGCACCGGCACCCAAGAAACTACAGACTGGCTTTGGCCTCAGTGACTGCCCTGGCTTAACCTTTGGAGGGGCCCTTTAGTTTGGGGAGGGGGCTTGCTGCCCCAAACCGTAGCCACATCACCTATAAGCATTGGGGAGGAAATGACTGACCACTCAAGAGTGAGGGATCCCTGTCTCTCCCAACTGGACCCGAACGTCCCCAGCCCTCTCATTGGGCTCGCCCCGTGGCGGGCAGGGCCGCGGTGCGCCGGGATCGCGGCGGGCTCAGACCAGGTCTCTGCTCGGCGCCCCCGCCGCGCCCGCACCGCCACCGTGAGGCCGAGCCGGGGACGGTGCCCCGTGGCGGCGGCGGCGCCTCCGCTCCCTTCTCCGCACCGCCCCGGCCGCCGCCGCGCCGGGCACGGGTGGGGGGATTTTTTTTCCCGTTTCCCCCTCTTTCGCGCTCTCGCTCCCGTTCTGCGGGAGAGCCCGCAGAGTCAGGGAGGGAGCGAGGGAAGGGGTGGAGGTGGCGGGGGGAGGCCGGAGGGGCGGATCCTGCCTGGGGGCTGATCCCTCCCTCCCCTCGGCCGGGCTCCGTGGCGGCAGCGGCAGCAGCGGCGGCTCCATTCCCCCTCCTCCCCCGGGAGCGGCGGCGGCGGCCGGGCAGGGGCCCTAGCGCGAGCCGGGAAGGGGCACGGCGGAGGCCACGGAGGCAGGCGCGGGAGGAGACCGCGCTCCGCTTCCCGGGCCACGCCAACCTGCTCGGCGGCCAGCCCGCCCGCGCCCAGGGGCCCCGAACGGTGGGGCCGGGCCGGCGGCTGAGGTAATGGGGGCGGCAGCGGGGCCGGACAGAGCGGGGGCGGGGGCAGCGGGGCCTACGGGGACCAGGGACTGCACGGGGGTAAACCGGAGAAGCGGGTGGCTTTCCGAGCAGGGCGGGGGCGGTGCGAAAGCTCTCTCCTGGAGCGAGGGCGGCGGCAGGGAAGGAGAAGGCGGGTGAGCGGGGGAGCTGAAAAGCGAGGACCCCCTCCCGCAGCCGCCATCTTGTCTCCCCCCAGCCCTGGAAGCCGTGCTGCCAAGCCCCGCCCCCGCCACGCCTTCCAATTGGCCTGGCCAGAGGAGAGTTCCGCCCCTTGAGCGTCCCTTAGTCCCCCGGGTCCCCCTGACGGGCAGGTGGGGCGGCCAATGGGCTCTCGCGCCTCTGTCCCGGCTCACTCACTGGCGCTCGCTTTCTCTGTCTGAGGGTCGGACTTCGCGTCAGGCTGTCTCTGGTGCGCTCGCCCCCTCCCCTCTGAGGAGATGTTATTTCTCTCCTTTCTTCTCCGAGGGGTCAAGATTCTTCTGGAAGAGGTGCCCCCTTAAAGGGGCAGAAGCCTTGGCTGGGGGCCTCCCTTGTCTCCTGAGTATCTTGTGTGGGGTGCAGGGGTTACAGTCTAATTGCAGAAGCTCTTCATTCTTCGGGGACCTGGGTGGGTGAGCGAGCGGGGGTTTAGGGGGTGCCGAGAGGAAATCTGGGGGGCGGGGGATGTTGGAGATATTTTGGAGGTGTGTATGTGGGAACGGCTGTGTAGGTTGAGAAACTCCCGCCAAAAAGCTCGTCTAGACTGTAAGCTCCTTGTGGGCGAAACTCATTTCATTTCCCTCAGCAGCAGCCCAACGCTGTAGAGTTTCTCCCCGGTGTCTGGAGGCGTGGGTGGGCACAAAACACGTCTGTGTAGAGACTTGCGTGGTCGAGAGATGCCTGAGCAGCCGAGGAGGTGGCAGGTGGGGAGGGAGAAGATGGAGCGGCTTTCAGGAAAGGGGGCGCCGCACCGCCTGTCTGCTGTTTGGGGTCGGTGTGGAGGCAGATGTTCTCACCTCCTAGGTCCTCCGTTCCTTTGGAGGGGTGGGTGATGAAGCAGGTCTGTTGGCCCTGTCTGCCCCCAGGTACTTGGCATTTGTAAGGAATCCAGTGGCCATGGGCCTCTGGAACCCGGACAGAATTGCTGCAATGATTCTGTTTCCTTTGGCTCCAAGTGGGGTGTGTGCCAGCCCGCCTCGCACTGCTCCTCAGCCAAATTTTTTGTTTGTTTCAGTCACACTTTGGGATTGGAAGCCCTTTCAAATAAGGATGATGATAATACCTTATTAACAAGTAGCACCTTGAGAGCTAGATTGTATTACTCTCATTTTACTGATGGAGTGTGGAGGCATAGAGAGCTTAAGGGACTTTCTCCAGGTCACAGAGGGCCAAGATTAGAACCTAGATTGCCCCAGAGCCTCTTTTTGTACCAGACCACAGCACCTCTGTGTTGTTTTTAATTCCCACTGAGATGAATTGAGCATTGGAAGATCTGGGTTCAAAGTGTAGCTTTATCACTTACTAGCATTAGGTTAAGTGACATCTTTCTGAGCTTCTAGGTAGATGATGGTAGCTATACCATCTCCTAAGGTAGTTGTGAGAAATATTAAAAGTAAGTGGGCTTTGTAGTTTGGAAAAAGTGCTTTTATTATCACAGTCTCTACTTTATAAATGAATTGTTTTCTCTTTGAAATCTTCTCCCTGTTCATATCCTTCCAAGTCTGCCCACACCATGGGGCCCTGTATCCCCAAAGGTCTCTTCTGGTGGTGACAACCTTGATGACTACCTATAGTTCCTCATGAGCTTGTTGTAGTTCCCTTCATCCAGAGAATGGTGTGGGAAACTAGGGCTTTCTCTTGGCTATACAAGGATAGACTAGATATAAGTGTTCTGGGAGAGACTTTTGAGGTAACAGAATGCATTGAGAGTTTACCTCAGATACTGCCCAGATCATATTGACTTTGGGTCGAATGAAGGTCCCAGACAGGCCACTACAACTTCAGAGATCTCTTGGAGCCACTTCAGAGCTTCTAGGGTTTGTTTCTGCCTGGAAATGTGCTAGCTGATATATCTTGGATCATGGGTCCCCAATCCCCCAGGCCATGGACTGGTACTGGTCAGTGGCCTGTTAGGAACCAGGCCGCACAGCAGAAGGCGAATGGCAGGCGAGTGAGCATACCAGAGCTCTAACTCCTGTTAGATAAGTGGCTGCATTGGATTCTTAAAGGAGCGCGAACTCTGTTGTGAACTGTGCATGTGAGGGATCTAGGTTGCATGCTCCTTATGAGAATCTGACTAATGCCTGATGATCTGAGGTGGAACAGTTTAAACAACCACCCACCCTCATATGTGGAAAAATTGTCTTCCATGAAACCAGTCCCTGGTGCTAAAAAGGTTGGGGACCACTGTCCTGGATGCCGCTTTTTGTAGGGAATACCCTGCATACTATAGTTTGAAGCCCTTAGACCATGTGTTATAGGCATTTCAGATCCCCTCACCCCTTCACCCCTAGGCAGGATCAAGGAGTAGGGTTTCTGATCATGGTAAGATGTATTGAGAGAAGACGCTAGACTTGTGAAGTTTTGATTCTCTGATGGGGCCTGTTGTTCATTTACAGAGCTTGACAGTGGTTGCTGTTCTTGTTTTCTTCTTTTCTAAGCCCTTAACTACTCATGCCTTTTCCATAGTTAGCTGTCGCATAGCTTTATGTACATCATTAGAACATGAGATCGTTCCCTATGTTACGTTGTAATAATCTGTTTACTTTTCTGTCTCTTGAGTTAGTCAGGGCTCCTTGAGGGCAGGGATCATATGTGTTTGATTTTTCCTTTCATTCAACTAATACTTATTGAGTGGTTATTTAAGAACTAAGCACTGCTCCAGCAGTGAACAAGGCAAACAAAAATCTTCTTCATGGAGCTTACATTCTAGTGGAAAGAAGGAAACAATAAACATAGTAGTAGGTAAATTATGTAGCATGGTATAAATGGTGAGTGTTAAAGGGAAAAATATAGCAGAATGAAAGGTAGATTGCTGGTAGAAGAAAAGAATTTGCAATTTTAGATAAAGTGGTCAGAGAAGGTCTCACTGAGAAGGGTTGTTCGCTTGAAGAAATGAAAGACTCAGAGGAGGTGAAGGAAGGAGCAGGCCATGTGGATGCGTGAGAGACAGGTTCTTCAGAGGGAACAGCCAGTCCTCTTGGTGGATGCCTTCTCATATGGGAGGATGAATGGGGGCATAAGGGCATGAACATCCAACTCATAGTCTCCTGGCTTTCTCTCCTTAGGCCTGACCCCTCAGTTCCCAGGTGCCATGAAGAAGCCTCGTCGGAAGTCCCGGCAGAATGCCGAGGGCCAGCGTTCCCCGTCCCCCTACAGTCTCAAGTGCTCACCCACCCGGGAAACACTGACATATGCCCAGGCCCAGCGGATTGTTGAGGTAGACATTGACGGGCGCTTGCATCGTATCAGCATCTATGACCCACTCAAAATCATCACTGAGGATGAGCTAACTGCCCAGGATATCACTGAATGCAATAGTAACAAGGAAAACAGTGAACAGCCTCAGTTCCCTGGCAAGTCCAAGAAACCCTTATCCAAGGGCAAAAAGAAGGAATCCTGCTCCAAGCATGCATCTGGTACTTCCTTCCACCTCCCACAGCCCAGCTTCCGTATGGTGGACTCAGGCATCCAACCAGAAGCACCCCCGCTGCCTGCTGCCTACTACCGGTACATTGACAAGCCACCTGAAGACCTGGAGGCAGAGGTAGAGTATGACATGGATGAGGAGGACCTTGCTTGGCTGGACATGGTGAATGAAAAGCGGCGAGTAGATGGGCACAGTTTGGTGTCTGCAGACACCTTTGAGCTGCTAGTAGACCGGCTTGAGAAAGAGTCATACTTGGAGAGTCGCAGCAGTGGTGCCCAACAGTCACTCATTGATGAAGATGCTTTCTGCTGTGTGTGCCTGGATGATGAATGTCACAATAGCAACGTTATTCTCTTCTGTGACATCTGCAACCTGGCAGTACACCAGGAGTGCTACGGCGTCCCCTACATCCCTGAGGGCCAGTGGCTATGCCGCTGCTGCCTGCAGTCTCCCTCCCGGCCTGTGGATTGTGTCCTCTGCCCCAATAAGGGTGGCGCCTTCAAACAGACCAGTGATGGGCACTGGGCCCATGTGGTGTGTGCCATCTGGATCCCTGAAGTCTGCTTTGCTAACACGGTGTTCTTGGAACCTATTGAGGGCATTGACAATATCCCACCTGCCCGCTGGAAACTAACCTGCTATATCTGCAAGCAGAAAGGGCTGGGTGCAGCCATCCAGTGCCATAAGGTGAACTGCTACACAGCATTCCATGTGACATGTGCACAGCGGGCTGGGCTCTTCATGAAGATTGAGCCCATGCGTGAAACCAGCCTCAATGGCACCATCTTCACAGTGCGCAAGACTGCCTACTGTGAGGCCCACTCGCCACCAGGTGCTGCCACTGCTAGGAGGAAGGGTGACTCTCCCAGAAGCCTCAGTGAGACTGGCGATGAGGAAGGGCTGAAGGAGGGTGGTGGGGAGGAGGAACAAGAGGAAGAAGTCGAGGAAGAGGAGCAGGAAGGCCAAGGTGGGGTGGGTGGCCCCCTCAAGGGAGTGCCCAAGAAGAACAAGATGAGTTTGAAGCAGAAGATCAAGAAGGAGCCAGAGGAAGCAGGCCAAGACACACCCTCCACTCTCCCCATGGTCACTGTCCCACAGATACCCTCTTACAGGTAAGCATGCCCAGAAGGGTTCCTCAGGGACTGATGGTTTCTTCTTGGGTTGGTGTTGGCCCTTGCCAGGCCTTCCCTAAATACAGTTGGACACCATTCTCCTCCCCAAATTTAAACTTTTCCTTATAAGCCCAGGTTCACCTGGCCTGGTTTGTAGTTTTGATTATGCTCTCAGAGTAATGTATTTCCTTTAGTTCAAAGTGAAATAAAACAATTAAGTTACTTAGAAACGCAGGTGATAGGATATCTAAGGCAGTATTTTCTAATAGGGGCATTAAGTGACATTTTGTAAAGAATAATTGTTCATGTTACTTAGAAACTCAGGTGATAGGATATCTAAGGCAGTATTTTCTAATAGGGATGCTAAGTGACATTTTGGACAGAATAATTCTTCATTATCAGAACTGTCCAGTACATTTCTAGATGTTTAGTATCTGTAGTCTTTGTATATGCCAGTTGCATCGCCTTCCCCATTGCCTGGTCTTTGTGACAACCTCAAACACTCCTCACGCATGTTTTAAAAAACCTTGGGGAGGATAGAACTAATTACCCAGTGAAGAACCACTGTTTCAGAGGATTGGTAGGGCCATCTGCTGTCCAGCAAGTTCTGTCCTGGGTATGAGGGGATGATGGTGTGGAGAGAATACGCTATTCCTCCTCTTGAAGTTTAGGGATAAGAGGGTCATTCAATTTATCTGTGTAGCTAAGCCGTCTGGACTCCTATTGAGTCTGTAGAGAGCACATGGTCCCTGTTTTAAAACATCAGAGAGGTATCTGGAGCCATTGGAGGGATGGGAGCTTGGTAGAGAAGCAAGAGATAGGGAAGATTTCCTAGCAAAGGCTTATCTCAAGGGTGGTGTTCATTAAAACAGTATAGGAAGGAGTCTTGGAGATTGTTCATCTGATATAGTCCTTGCACCTTCTCCCATACCCCCAGATGAAGAAACTGCGGCCACGGGAGGTAAAGTTGTTCACTCCTTTATTCATTCAATTATGTATTTATTGAGCACTTACTACATGCCATGTCCTGTTCTAAGGGATGGAACCGGGTGGAAAGTGGCAGACCTTATACCACAAGCTGGGCCTAATGATGCCTCTAGGTTGCATTCCTCTTGTCCATCTCTCTTGATGAGAAGGGTAGGGAGAAAGGAGCCCTAGGGAAAGAGTTGTATGCGAGCTATGAATAGGCAACCAGACTTGCCAGGCTGGGTAGAAGACTTAAGGGTGCGATCAGGAGGGGAAGGGTCTTATTGTCGGCTATGACCCAAGTTAGAATTTCAGTGACTCTGAATGTGTTTTCTAGTCACAGAGCTGTTCTAGGTTATTTTTTTTCCTGAAGTAAGTGGGTGGACGCTTAGTTCCATCTGTAGGGTGGTTACACCCTGAGGCTAGAATCTTTGGTTGTCATGTATGTTGTTCTAGATGTCTCATGCTGGGGCCAGCAGAGCTTGCTGGCTAAGAACCAGACAGACCTACATTTGAAACCCATTTCTATCACTTAGTACCTGTGTGACCTTTGGCAAGTTGCTTAACTGCTCCAAGCCTTAGTTTATTTGTAAATGAACGCATCACATAGAGTTGTGAGAAATAAATAAGATAATATAAGTAAAGCACTTAGCACAGTGTCTGGCAAATAGTGAGTGCTCAATAAATTGTGGCTACTGCTGCTGCTGCTATATTATTATTACTATTCTTTTCCCTACCTGCACAAATGCTATTGGGATCCTCCAAGGCCAAGAGGTTGTAGAGGGAGGATGCCGCATACATCTGGGCAGGTGTGCTTGGCATGGGCATTGGTGGGGATCTGTTCTTTGGGGAAAGCCTAATTCTTGATTTTATAAGCTTGGCTTTGGGGCAGGAATGTTTGACTGTGGAGAGGAGCAAGGCCTAGGTGAGCAATGTCCTGCCCAACATGTCCATCCTTCTAAGGTTTCACCTTCTTGTTTAGCTGTGCTTATCTTTGCATCAGTGGAGTGGGATGAAGAGAAAAAGCAGAGGAAACACCACAGAAGTACCGAGACCTTGCTTACCCTGTGGATAACCAGTTTGGGGATGTACCGTGGTATAGCAGAGAGATCGTGAATTCAGATCCCTCCCAGATCCACCATCTTATTAGCTGCATTAGTTACTTTGACAATTTATTCAGCTTCTGTTCCTATGCTGCCTTTCCATCTTTTGTAAAATGGAAATAATGATACCCACCTTGCAGTATGGATATTAAGATAGAGATTATAGGCTTGCATTAGTTCCTCCCCTACCCGTTTTCTTCCCCCAAGGAGTTATTGGCTTAAACCCTGACCTTAAGACATTTGAGTAGTTTAGCCAGCTGGGTTTTCAGATATCTCATCCTCTACATCTTTAGATCAATTTTTTTTCGTTTAGTTCAAAATTAAACAACATTTTTAGGCTGCTGAGGTTTATACCATGAAAAACCAGAGGTCAAACAACTCTAAGGGGTTGTGTTGCACTTAGCCTAGGTGTGGGCTACACCCTGGTCTGATGGGACCCTCAGCCACAGAAAGCAGGAAATAGTGGCCACATTACCCATAGCTTACTCAAGTTCCCGTTCCTTTTTGCTGTTTTTATACAGAGGAGGGTGGGGGTATCAAGGCACAGCCTTGTTTCTCAGTCCATACCTGCTACAAAGATATCCATGACCATAGGAAATAGGATTCTGGGAGAGGGTTCTTTTGGAGGATTAGGACTGCAAGGCAAGAGGTGGAAAAGCAAATGAAATACCTCATGCTAAATCTGAGCTGCTTAACTTTTCTGTCCTTTTCAAGCCTTTCTTTGAGGTGAGGTATTTGGCCATTTTATTCTGTCTTCCTGTGTAAGGTTCAGAAATGAACCAGGATCTGGATAGGATGCATGGGCTATAATCTGGGCTGCCCACTGACCCTGTCTTTCACTTCCGTGTGCCTCTACTCAAGGTTGAACAAGATCTGTAGTGGTCTCTCCTTTCAGAGGAAAAACCAGTTTATGCAGCGGCTTCACAACTATTGGCTGTTGAAGCGTCAGGCACGGAATGGTGTCCCTCTTATCCGGCGCCTGCACTCCCATCTGCAGTCCCAAAGAAATGCCGAGCAGGTAGGTGCAGTGGTGATTTGAGACTGGTAGAGGGAGGTGGAGAGTGAAGGAAAAGGAATGATGGTTGGGGTGGGGCTGGCACCCCTCCTTGATCCCTCCATGGAGCATTTTCCTACAGGGGATCACCCCTCTGGGTGGTCTATCCCAGGAACAACCCCCAGCACTACAGAGATCTTCAAGCAGCTCTTCCTGGATAGACGAGGCTTGACTTTGTAGAGAATTCTAGGGGAGAGTGGAGAGCATGCCCAGCTTTCCATATATGTGGGGAAAATCCTCTAAATGTGGCAGAAAGTGAGAAGTAGGCTGAATGAGAGCCAGGGTGGCCACATTGTGTTAATTAGGAAAAGGCGCCCTTTCCTCAAGACATTATGCTGCCATCTGCCAAAAAATGTTTCATAGTAAATACACAAATTTACGATCTACGTTGTAACACACAGCCTGTCCAATTGTGGTGGCTGTTTAGCCATTAGCACCTGGAGTTGCTGCATGTTTGTTTTCTGCTCCTAATTTCTCTTAACTTTTTAGTTCTTTCTCCCCCTTTAACTGTTCTATTCCTTCTGCCTTTAAGTGTTCCCATACTGCTGCTCCAGAGATGAAGCAAAGCTTCATGTGAGTCTGGTGCCTTCTGCATTCTGTCTGATCTCGCTTTTGCCTTTTATAACTAAACTCCTGAAGTACAAACCTGTATCTGACTCCCTGTGAATCGTTTGGTCCACCTGCTCCCCTGAAGCCTCCCCTAAAACATCAGCTATCTTCTCCCAGGAAGTCTTATATTCTCACCTGATTCATCACTGAGCTGCATTTGAGCACAAATCACTTTGTCTAAGAGCTTCTCTGTAATACCACTTCCTGCTTCTTCTGCCTCTCTGACTGTACCCCATGCTGACCCCACTTCTTTCTCTTTAACGGTAACATTCCCAGTGGCTCTGCTGTCCTTTTGTTTGCTTGGAGAACATGTCCACTCTTATAATTGACAGTAACTGTGTAATAGTAGCTCCAGACTTTTTGCCTTGTCCTCATCCCTTTTTTATGCCATCAGCGCCTCAGGGATGTTTCCATGTGCGTGTTGTTACTTATAACTCAAATATTGGAAATTAATTGTCTTTTTTACTCTCAGTAAACTTGTTTCCCCATTATTATGGAACTCCTCTCCCTCCAGGACTCATATCAAGACTTTCCCACCTTGGAGTTATTTTTGACTCTTTCCTCCCTAATGGGCCACTGCTAATCATCCTTTAAGCTGCTTTGGGGGCTTTATCAACGTGGCCTTTTGTCTTCATTCTGCAGCTCTCCTACTCACCCATGCCCCCTTAATCTCAGCAATAGCTTTCTAGGTGATCTCCAGCGTCTAATTCTTTCTTTGTTCTACAACTGGTAGTGTCTTATTCACATACTATTTTCCATTCTCTCACTTCCTCTTCCATAATATACTCCTCTTTCTAGGCAATCCAAGTTAAGGCTCTTTTGTCTTACATTTGAAGCTTCTTAGCTGTGTCCTGGATCTTCCTTGGCTTTTGTAGTTTTCCAGCGTGTTTGCTCTGGCCAGCTTGTTTTGCTTACCAAGCAAGGAATCAGTAATTCGGCCTCTACATTTTTGCCCCTTTCATTCCTTTGGTTCCAGAAGAGATCTTCCTTACTACTTTGCCCATCCATGTCTGTCACCTACCTGTATGTAAAACTCTAGTAAGACTCTTCACCAGGAAGCTTCTCTGATCTAACCTCCACCTACTCAGATCTTCTCTCTATTTTATATTCTCTTAGCATTTTATTTCCAGTTTATGTTATTAGTTTTTATTATATTTATGCTAATATGCCCTTGTGCTTCAAGCTCTAGGTCTCTTCCCTTCGCCTGACTCCAACTGTAATTTTTTCTACAGCAGGAATTGTGATTATTTTTTTGTTGTCTTACCAAAGTATGTTGAAGCTTATAGTAAGAACCTCACTTTGTTTTCTAGCCAAGTGAAAGCTCTAGGGTGAAATTCTTTTTGCCCCTGAGGTCAGTTTTCTTGTGAAATTCTTTCCGGCCCAAAGGGCCGTAGCTGCTCTCTGGTATACCTGGGGGTGGGAGAAGCAGTCCCAGATCCTACTCCAGCAATGGTTACTGCTCTGTAATGAAGAAACATTGCTATAATACTGGGGCAGCTCAGGAGGAAGGCATGGGGTAGAGAGGGGTGGAAGGGCTCTTGGAACTGTGGGTCAAGGAAGGGGACAAGACTTTTACCTGCTGCAGCCCCATGAGGCTTGAACAGGGGGAGGACTTTGGGCAAGAAGGAGGTTCCTAGTTCCTCTTTGCTTCGCTCCTGCAGCGAGAGCAGGATGAGAAGACAAGTGCAGTGAAGGAAGAGCTGAAATATTGGCAGAAGCTCCGGCATGACTTGGAGCGGGCGCGGCTGCTGATTGAACTGATTCGGAAGAGAGAGAAGCTCAAACGGGAGCAGGTAAGGAGGAGCCCCCAGCCCTAGGGCCCTAGTTCAAGGTCACTTTCTCCCACTATTAGTCTAGTATTGGGAAATCCAGGAGTCCCTGCCTTATGCTAGCTTTTTTCCCTCCCTACCCAGCATTGTGGGCTCCAAGATCTGCCTACTCTGTATTGGGTATAGTGGTACTGATGGTTTCTGTATTTTGGGTTTCAGCTCCTGGTGGCCTCATATGATGTGATATTATATGCCTGGTCCTGTTCCTGGAGTTTCTGATTCAGGAAGTCTCAGAGGGAGCCTGGCCTTGAGGATTTTGGAAAGCGTTTTAGGCCATTGTAACGGGCATCATCAGTTGAAAGCCTCTGGCCTGGGAACTTGAGGGTTCTCGCTTTAATCTTAAACACTTATGGTCTTGAATCATTTAAATTTTATTTCTCCTCTGTTCTAGGAGATCCTAAGCCCCTGAGCATAGGAAATGTTGAGGTAGGTAGTATAGCTTAGTGGTTTAGGAACGTGAGCTATGGTACCAGACTGTCTGAGTTTAAATCCTGCCTCTTCTGCTTATTACCTGTGTGACATTAAGCAGGTTTTTAATCTCTTAATACATCAGTTTTCTTAACTGGAATATGGGGGTGATTATAGAGCCTACATCATAAGGTTGTTGTGAGGATTAGATGACTTAGTCTATGTAAAGAGCTTAGAATAGTGCCTGGCACATAGTAACAGCCAGAGAAGTGTCAGCTGCTGTCATTATTATTATCAATACTCTTTGCTTCTCTGAAGTATCTACTGCACATGGCAGAGAGCAAATACTATTAATTGCGTGGTTAAAAAGCCAAAACTGTTCTCTCTGGTCCAGGAATAGCAGCCGTCACTTGCATGCTTCCGAGGCCCAGGCTAAAGATGTTCCTTTCTTGCTGGGCACGGTGGCTCGTGTCTGTAATCCCAGCACTTAGGGAAGCAGAGGCACGAGGATAGGTTGAGTCCAGGAGTTTGAGACAAGCCTGGGCAACATAGCAAGACCCGTTCTCCACAAGAAAGGGGGGGAAAAAAAGATGTTTCTTTCTCTTTCTCTAAATTCTAATTCAGTGTTCAGCCTTAGCACGACCCCTTTTCTAGAAGGCCAGTAGCCTCAGTTTCCATCTCACAGCCTGGGCAGCTCGTGCCATATTTACCATGAATGGCCATGGAGGACATCTCAGGACCTTCTTCCTGAGCTCAAAATGTCTGTGCTATCCCAGGCATGATCCCACAGCTGAACTTCTCGTCCCACCTCTGGTTCAGAGAAATGAGAGAGAGGGAAGGAGGCCCTGGTCCTGGGGAAGTAGGCAGGCCTGTTCTGATATAGCCAAGAGGTGGGAATTTTCCATATCTAATTTGTGGCTTCCCAACTTTTCACCTTAGGGCATATGTATAAAATAGCATTTGTACAGCATACTACTGAAATATATGAGGCTACTTGCCATTTGTGGGGGTCAAGTCTGGAGGCCCTGGTGACCCCATGCTGACCTAGATGCATCAAGGGCTGATGGGATTAATATTTCAGCACACTGGATGGGAAATTCTGGTTCAAGCACGTTTTACATCATCATTGTGCCCCTGGGACTAAGTCAGACCTGGCTTCAAGTCCTGCCTCTATTCTTTTCTAGCCAGATGACCTTAAACTAGGAACTTTTTCACTATGCTCTCTCTAAACTTCAGATTCCATATATATTTTTTTAATTTGTATTTTTTTTTCTTTTAGTCCTTGGTGATCTTTTTTCTGATCCATATTTGTAAAATGGGGATAATAATTTTGTTGCAGGGTTATCATGATGATTAATTGAGGTATTACAAGTACAGAGGTAGTGTGGCATAATGGTCAAGAGCACTCACTGTAGAACCAGTGTCTGGGACTAAATCCCAACTCTGCTGCTTACTAGCTATGACTTTAGGCCAGTTACTTAGTAATTCTGTGCCTTGGTTTCCTTTTTGTAAAATACCTCATCTGTTCCTACTTTATATACTCATTTATTTTGCTTAAAATGTTTAGAACATTACCTGGCATTTAGTAAGGGCTGTAGAAGTATTAATTATTGGAATTGTAGTGATAATTATTATCGATACTGTAAATTTTGGTATGGTGTTTGGCACATAGGAGACACTCATAAAATGGTAGCTGTTGGTATCATTGTTCCTAGGCTGAAGGTTGGGTAATAGTTCCTTATATACTGTTCAGCTTAATATCCTATGAAAATTTGTTGTACATGATTGGTAAAAGTCAAGCTATCAAGAAAAAGTTTCAGTACATCTTTGCAGGGGCCGTCCTGATTTGATCTCACCCCACTTTCCCCACAGGTCAAGGTCCAGCAGGCTGCCATGGAGCTGGAGCTGATGCCATTCAATGTTCTGTTGAGGACAACACTGGACCTGCTGCAGGAGAAGGATCCTGCACACATCTTCGCAGAACCAGTCAACTTGAGTGAGGCAAGTTCCCCCTACTTCCCAAGTAGTAAATTCTTCCTGAACTGGAACACGGTCTGAGTAGGCTAGGAAGGAGTTGGGCCACAGGGTGTACGAAACCAGGGGTAGGAGGGTGGGTCTGGCAAAGCTAGTAGACTTGCCCTTGATGAGAGGTCAGCAGGCCAGGGTGGCCAGGCCTGTAGGGCTCTGAGTTAGCCTGGCTTGGCCAAATCAGAAAATGAGGCCAAGAGTACCAGTGAAGGGTGTGCCTGTTTGGCTAGTAAATGGTTGTTGTAATTGTACAGGTTTTATATGTTTAGGTTCCAGATTACCTGGAATTCATATCCAAGCCAATGGATTTTTCTACTATGAGGCGGAAGCTGGAGTCCCACCTGTACCACACCTTGGAGGAGTTTGAGGAGGACTTTAACCTTATAGTTACCAACTGCATGAAGTATAATGCTAAAGACACAATTTTCCACCGAGCAGCTGTCCGCCTGCGGGACCTGGGAGGGGCCATCCTACGGCATGCCCGGCGGCAGGCAGAGAACATCGGCTATGACCCCGAGAGGGGCACTCACCTGCCCGAGTCACCCAAATTGGAAGACTTTTACCGCTTCTCCTGGGAAGACGGTGAGAGGCCTGGATGGGTGGGGAGGAGAGGGACCAGAAGGAGGCACAGGAACAGAGTCTACAGAGTGAGGGATCAGGGTGGTCCTTGGGGCTGTAGATAGACTCCAGGAGCAAAGCCGAGGGTGAGCACAGACTGAGGTATACCTTTGTGGCTGGAATAGTTCTAAGGGTTAAAGTTTAACTAATGCACTGAACACTTGTTAAATGGTAGAAAAGGGGAATCAGGTACTAGCAGTCTGTTTGAAAAGCTTAAAGCCTCATCAGAGGTCTTCCTCTCTTGGATCCCCTCTGTATGGCATTGGAGCATGGGGCAGGGAGAGTGCATTGCTGGTGTGTGTCTGGTTCATTCAGAAGATTGCAGGTGGAGGACCAGAAAAATGGAATTACCTCTGAGCCCCACATGCTGCCTGTCCCTGCTCTCTTTCTCAGTGGCAGCAGCCAGTCACTCAGGCCAGGGCATTGCCAAGCTGCCTCATGCCTGCTGCATGGAGCCCATAATCGTGACTGTGAACTGCTTCCTGCAGACATTTCCCAGATTCTGACCTTGTCCCTGTGGCTGCCTTCTGGGCAGTGGTGTTGCAGGGCCAAGGCCCACAGTGATGCTGCTGGAAGCTGCTGGCCCAGGCATTCCAAGAGAGTGTCTTGCATCCGAAGGATTCGGCCCCTTTCTGTTGCCCTGTGCTGGGCAGGTCCTTCAGCCCCTTCTGTCCTCCCTTCTCCCTGGCAGTGGACAACATCCTCATCCCAGAGAACCGAGCCCATTTGTCCCCAGAGGTGCAGCTGAAGGAGCTGCTGGAGAAACTGGACCTGGTGAGCACCATGCGGTCCAGTGGGGCCCGTACCCGCCGTGTCCGCCTGCTACGCCGGGAGATCAATGCCCTTCGACAGAAGCTGGCACAGCCACCACCACCACAGCCATCATTACTAAACAAGACATTATCCAATGGGGAGCTGCCAGCAGGGTCACGGAGGGATGCAGCTGTGCTGGAGCAGGCCCTGCAGGAGGAGCCAGAAGACGATGGGGACAGAGGTGAGAGACAGTAACAGGAAGGCAGGGGGTTGGAAGGTAAAGAAGGACAGAGGCTAAGCTGAAATCTCATATGGGGGTATCCTTTCTGAGTTTATATCTGACACTTGTGGGCAAGCAGAAGGCCCTGAAAGGGCCACACTTCCATGTGTACTCAGGGATGATGTTCAAAATATTTAACAATCAATAGAGACCAAAATTTATCACAGTAAATATTGGCTATTGTATTGGAGTGGGCTCCTTCCGAAGGCCCCTGATGTGGATAATCCATTGCTGGATTGTGGGGAGTTTCAGGTGGTGTAGCCCAGCAACTATTTATTAGCCAATTAAGTATGTCAGTATTTTGTACCTGATCCAGCTGTATTGTACATATCAATTAAATATCAGCTTACCTTATATCACCATGTGGAGAGACTGTTAGAGCAGGTTAGGTTGGGGTGTGAGCAGATAGCAAAGAAGGAAAGACCTTAGAGTTTTGAGCCACCTCATGGTTTTTACCCCATCTGGCTGAATCTACAGGCCCATCCCAAGTAGAGAGGCCAGACTATAAAAGATAGTCGGTTTCCACAAATTTTCTTAATCTTGAGAAAAGACAAAAAAAGAAAAGAAAAAAGATAGCTGGGAAAGTGATTCTCAGAAACCGAGTAACCTTATAAGCTAAGCTGCTTCTCATTCTTCTCCTTCATTGGGAATGGAATTGTCTCCATTCGTACCTGCCTTTGGATCTGAGCCTACAGCTTGGGAGGGCCTGTCACGCACACAGTCCGAAAGATTGGGAGTTATTTCCAATGGATAGGGGCCCAAAGGGCAGGTAACAGCCCATTTTATTTTAGGTTGGCAGAGAATGGTGACATGGCTGAGAGATCACATTTGACATTAGAGGGCTTTGTGTCCATTGCGTGCCTCTGGACTCCCCATGTGACAGTCAGCATGCCACTTGTATCCCTACTTCTGGGGCTGTGGCAGTACAGAGTTGTGCCCAGTGGGCCAACAGCATCACCTAGAAAATTAAAAAAAAAAAAAAAATCACAGCCTCACCTCCTGTAGATTCAGTTAGGGATGTCTGGGCTTTGGCTTGGAAGTCTCAATTTTTAAAAGTTTCAAGGTGGTAGGTGAGCAGACATGTTTGGCAACCACTGATTTAACTTACTTGGTCTCTGTTTTTCCATATCTGTGAACTTTTTCTGCCTGCTGTACTTGCTCTCACTTGGGTGATGTGAAATAAAATCAATTGACAGATGAGAAAACTCTTGAGTCCAGTGAGCATTGTGGACACCTAATCTGTCAAGCTGAGATTTAACCTATTTATTGATTAAGCATGTGGCTTCCTTGGGTGTAGAGCAATGGTTTGCAGTCCTCACTTCATTAGACACACCTGGTAAGCTTTAAAAAACAAATACTCCATCTTTACAAACTTGGTTTCAATTGGTATGCGATGGGCCTAGGCATTAGAATTTTTAAGAAACTTCCTATGTTACTCTTATTAATAGCCAGGATTGAGAACTACTAGTGTAGATAAAACTTAGTTCTCCTGGGGATGGGTACAATGGCTCATGCCTGTAATCCCAGCACTTTGGGAGGCGGAGGCAGGAGGCTTGCTTGAGGCCAGGAGTTTGAGACCAGCCTGGGCAACATAGGGAGACCCTGCCTCTACAAAAAAAATTTTTCAAAATTAGCCAGGCGTGGTGGTATGTGCCTGTAGACCTAGGTACTTTAGAGGCTGAGGCAGAATAATCACTTGAGCCCAGGAGTTGGCAGTTGCAGTAAGCTGTGATCAAACTACTGCACACCAGCCTGGTCAACAGAGCAAGATCCTGTCTCTGAAAAAAGACAAACAAACTTAGTCCTCTCTCTTGCTTCAGATCTAAGATCTTGTATGCGTCTCAAGCCTTATAATAGCTCCTGCCTTTGGTTTTTGGTTATCAGTGTCAGTATCTAGCTTATAGGAGCAGACTCTTTCTAAAATGTTCAAGCAGGTTCTCTTTTTTTCTAATAGATGACTCCAAACTGCCTCCTCCACCAACCCTGGAGCCCACTGGGCCTGCACCTTCATTGTCTGAGCAAGAATCCCCCCCGGATCCCCCGACTCTGAAACCCATCAATGATAGCAAATCTCCAAGCCGATTCCTTAAGCCCAGAAAGGTGGAAGAAGATGAGCTCTCGGAAAAATCACCACTGCAGCTGGGGAGTGAGCCTTTGCAGCACTTGCTCAGTGATAATGGCATCAACAGACTGTCCCTCACGGCCCCTGATACCCCTGCCGGTACCCCTCTTAGCGGTGTGGGTCGCCGCACATCAGTCCTCTTCAAGAAGGCCAAGAATGGGGTTAAGATACAGAGAAGCCCAGACAGGGCCCTGGAGAATGACGAGGACCATGGTATGGCAGGCTCTCCTGCCTCTGCAGCCAGCATCGAGGATGAGCACCACTCCCGGAAGCGGCCAAGGAGCAGGAGCTGTAGTGAGAGCGAAGGGGAGAGGTCCCCCCAGCAGGAGGAAGAGACAGGTGACCCTGCCTGTGACTTCTCTTGCTACTTCACATCTGCTTTTCTGCTTTGCCTTGCCAGCCAGCACCTTCCCCAATTGGCCATCTCCCTAATGGCCCTGTTGGACAGCAGTGGTAGCATTGAGGGCACCATAGTTCACAGTCAGGCCTGGCATGTGAGTAGCAGCCAGGGGAAATAGGCTTTGAGCAGGTATTTTCCAGAGAGCCAGATTACGTCTGGACTCTCACTGGCCCTGAGGGGAATGCAGTGTTGTATAGAGTAAAATGATTCCTACCTTTGTTTCAGTTCATTAATCAAATATTTGTATCAGGCACTGTTCTAGGCACTGGGGGAAAAAAAGCAATGAACAAAACAGACAAAAATCTCCTCTCTTATGGGGGAAATAGATTAAAAGCAAATGAGTAAGCACTATCTTGTATTAGAAGCTTTGGAGAAAGATCCAGCAGGGAAGGAGGATAGGGAATGCTAGGGTGGTCTTAGAGAGGGTGGCCAGATCGTCTAAGGAGATGATATTTGAGTAAAGATCTGAAGGAATTGAAGACATGAGCTATTTGTGTGTCTAGGGGAAGAACGTTCCAAAAAGATAGACTAGAAAGTACACAGGCCCTGGAAGTGGGAACATGCCTGCATGTCTGAGGAACGGTGAGGGAACAGTTTGGCTACAGCAGTGTGGGTGGGGTGGGGTGAGGTGGTGGTAGAGGTAGGTGATGGAGGCTGAGACTCCATCACTAAAGAGAGGTTTTTTTCTTTTTTCTTTTTTTTTTTGAGGCGAGTCTTGCTCTGTCGCCCAGGCTGGAGTGCAGTGGCATGATCTCAGCTCACTGCAGCCTTTGCCTCCCAGGTTCAAGTGATTTTCCTGCCTCAGCCTCCTGAGTAGCTGGGACTACAGGCGCCCACCACCTGCCTTGCTAAGTTTTGTATTTTTAGTGGAGATGGGGTTTCACCGTGTTGGCCAGACTAGTCTCCTGACCTCAAGTGATTTGCCTATCTCGGCCTCCCAGAGTGATGGGATTATAAGCGTGAGCCACTGCTCTTGGCCTAAAGAGTTCTAATACACATCCAGCAGGAGCTGGTCGTGAGTGGGGATGGCAAGTATTAAAGTAAGTCAGACTTCATTCCAGCTCTGGAAGGTTCACAGACCAATGGGCAAATGAATCTCTCAAAATGTAGAGGAACCACAGTGGTGAACAATGTCTTGTTATTTGTCACATGAGGTAGCATTGCTAGAGGTGTTCAGGGTATTTGAGCTGTAGTAGTTGGGTTGAGCTGGCCCTGTGGGATGAGGGCAGAAAGGAATAGTTGTGAAGGCCTAAGGCCAGGGTGTGTGGGAACAAGGAAGAGGACAGACTCTCTGTGAGGGACAGCTTAGAGAGGGGGCTTCCCAGAGCATCAGGAGCCAAGACTGGAGTGAGATGGGACTGAATGTGAAGGACTTTGAATGCCAGGCAGAGTACTTAGGTCTTGTTGGGATAGGGAAGACCCACTTTCTTGGCAGGGAGGGGCTGCTCTTGGCTTTTGCTCTTTGCATTCCTCATGTACTTTTATGTGGTGACTTTGGACTGTGTGGCCAGCACTTGCTTTTCTGTCTTCCTGCCTGACATTTTGTTTTAAACATACCTTTCCATCCCATCTGGCCAAAACTTTTCTGTATTAGGGGAGTAAGTTGGTATATACAGACAAGAGATTTGAGGCCTGGAGTTAGGCATACCTGCATTCAAATCCCCAACTTCTTACTCTCTGTAACCACAGGAAAATTAATTAACTTCTCTGAGCCTGTTTCCTTATTTCTAATGTGGGGCTTCTGATAACTACCTTGCAGGGCTCTAAGAACTGGAAATAACCTTTATGAAGCACCTGGCATATAGCAGTAGATGGTAGCAGTTATTGTTGTCATCCTCTCAGCTGTATCAGGCTTAACCATACAGTGCTGAGAACACTGCATTAAAAGAATGAGAGATTCTGCTACTGGGAAATAGCTCTGTACATGAGGCCCACCCAACCTGAGGTGCCTGCTATTTGGAGATACTGCTAGAATCCTGTCTCTCTCTCACCATCCCAGTTGCCTGGCACCCAGGAATATTTCTATACAACCTAAGATGAATCTCACAAAAAGAGATGTTGATCCTTTATAAGTGAGGCATCCAAGACACAGATGACTTCAGTGATTTAAATTATGGTCGTAATGTTAGAGGCAGAGCCAGTTCAGAGGATAGACATTGTGGCTCAGACACCTGCTTTTACAGGAGGGACTTGCCTCACAGTTTTCTAGCTAAGGTGTCTGATTTACAGCTTTCAAATTGGGTGCCTGGCCATTCTCTGCACCCCTCTTGGCTCAGCTATTAGAATTACAGGACTTTTAGTGTTGCTAGCAATTGGATAAAGGCCAGGCACAGTGGCTCATACCTGTAATGAGCCTTTGGGAGGCTGAGGCAGGAGAATTACTTAAGCTCGGGAGCTTGAGACCAGCCTGAGCAACATGGCAAGACCCTGTTTCTACAAAGTTAAAAAGTTAGTTGGGCATAGGGTGCATGCCTATGGTCACAGCTACTCAGGAGGTTGAGGCGGGAGGATCACTTGAACCTAGGCAATTGAAGCTACAGCGAGCCTTGTTTATGCCACTGCACTCTAGCCTAGGCAACAGAGTGAGACTCTGTCTCAAAAAATAGAAAAGTAAATTGGATAATAGGAGAGTGGAAGCCCTCACTTTAAGGTCATATCCCTGGAATAACCAGTCTTCATTTGCCTCTGAAGGGCTCCCCACTGTAAATAGACCTTCTCTCATTCATACTGAATAGTAAGTAAGATATTATCTTCACTTTACAAAAGGAGAGGCCAAAGAAAGACCTCAAAGAAAGAGAAAAGGAACCTGTGTTTCAGAACCCAGCCTAGAATGCCAGGTTCTGACTCTCCCAGGAATTTCTGGGCTGCTTTAATTCCACTGAAGAGTACCCCCCAGTCCTCAATTTAGATTAGCCCTGTGAGATAATTCAGGGTGTGGTTGACGAAGGGCCCTTATCCTTCTCTAGTCTTTCTTGATACCATCCCCAGAGAATCAAACTAGCTGTTGCCAGCTGCGTGATGGATAGGGTATGGGAGTGTTTATCTGAAGAGGCAAGGCAGGTGGGTTCCTGAAAAGGACAGAGAAGACTCCCTGATAATTGAGGTTTGAAATTAGAAGCAGATCCAGGGACTTAGAAGCCAGGCAAGGTGGGAGAAGTCTCCCTTTGTAGCTGAATGACAGTAGCCGAATAAGCTGTGTGCTATGGTTTCCTTAAAGTAAAAGCAGAAGGATGGGAAGGAAATTGCAATGTCTGCTCCTTGCCTTAGCCAGCAATATTTCCCCCCAAACCTTTGTCTTTATCAGATCTTCTTTACCACCCAAGACCCATTCTTAAAGGGAAAAGAATAGCCATCCTCTCTCCACTCCTCACTGAGCCCTCCTGAGGTGGCTGCCTCACACCGTAGCATATGTTAGGAAGGGGGATTTCTGCACTCAGACTTACTGTGTGTGTCCTTGGCAGGCATGACCAACGGCTTTGGAAAACACACCGAAAGCGGGTCTGACTCGGAATGTAGTTTGGGTCTCAGTGGTGGACTGGCATTTGAAGCTTGCAGGTAAGAACACATTCCCCAAAGCTTTGTCAGCAGCTCTGCCAACTCTCCTTTTACTCTCCATTCAGATATAGATTGAACCTCCTCCTGCTTACCTGTTTCTTTCTTTTCCCACTCCTGCTATTTCCTGAGGCCTCTGGTCTGTAACTCTGGGAGTTCCTAGGAAACAGGGTAACCCTTGACTCTCAGGTATGTTCTAAGAGAGGAAGAGTAGTACTGATGCTTTACAGGGTTTGTGGGGCTGAATTTGGACTCTAGAGGATAGGGAAAGCTAAGTCTCTCATTGCTCAGTGAAGTTAACATTTGAGCCAACGTCCCCTCCTGCCCCTACACACGTACTTAGACAACCAAGCCTGTTACAGACTTGGTTTTTGCTCTTTGCCTTTTGGGGCATCATAGCTTCTTCATAGAGGTGTGGTGTAGGTATATGAAATGAACAAGTAGGAAATTTGGAATTGCCTTTTTTTTTTTTTTTTTTTTTGAGATGGAGTCTCCCTCTGCTGCCTAGGCTGGAGTGCAGTGGCGCAATCTTGGCTCACTGCAACCTCCGCCTCCTGGGTTCAAGTGGTTCTCCTGCCTCAGCCTCCCGAGTAGCTGGGAGTACAGGCATGTGCCACCATGTGCAGTTAATTTTTGTATTTTTAGTAGAGATGAGATTTCACCTGTTCAGCCTGTTGGCCAGGCTGGTCTTGAACTCCTGACCTCAAGTGATCTGCCTGCCTCAACCTCCCAAAGTGTTGGGATTACAGGCGTGAGCCACAGCACCTGGCCTGGAATTGCCTTTTATTCGGACAAAGGCCCCAGCTCTTCTTCTGTCCTTGAGCTGAAAAGGGATGAATTTCTTCCCATTCTTTTATCTGAAGGGAGGATTTCTCAGACCAGAACCTTAAAGTTTCTTCCAGGCCCAAGACTTTATGGAGCTCCTTCTCTGTGTTCTTCCATGTCTCCAAGACATCAGGGTGGGGAGGACTCTTGGAAATGAGAAACCTTTAGTACCACAAAGGAAGAGTGACTTGTCCTGAAGTCACTTGTCTTGGCCCCACCATATGACTGCTGAATGGATCCTAGGTTCAAAGTAGAGGAGGAAGGTCCCAGGGCAGCACCAGAAGACTATATATTTGTGTTTGAAGTGCTCCCAAGGCAGATTGGGCATGTGTTCTGTTATGCATTCAGTTTACCTGGGCAGTAGAACTACTGGTAGGGCTGAGGGGGTCCCCAGCTACTCCTTGGCCCTGGAGTGGTTCCCTGCTGTGGTTTCTTTGAGATCCCCGTACCCCCAGCCAATCCTCAGAGTTGACCTAGCTTCCTATTGCAGCCTCCAGAGATACAGGGGAAGTAGATGGGAAAAAAGTTATCAGGCACAGGAAAGGAAAAGAGATTTCAGAATCTTACAAAATGCTTCTAGCCTGGCCCTGGGTTGAAGTTCCTGACTCCTTTCAAAGATAAAGTGCCTGGAAGCCCAATTTATTGGGGCCAGGGCAGGATTGGACCCATCAAACTATCCTTTTCTAGCTCTTGACTAAAGGTGGAAGGTGTGTTGGCCTCTTCTATGAAGGGCATTCTTTTCAGCTCTGAGCCACAGGAGTAAGCCAGTCCGGGCTCTGGTTAGCCTGCTGATTCAGATGGTGTGATTGCCTTTCTGTAGAACTCCAGTGCAGTGCCCTTGATTTATCTGGGGTCCCCTGGAGAAAGTGTGTATTAATATTTCAGGGTTTAAAATAGGAGATTCAAGGGTTTCAACTGCAAGGGTTGTTTTCTTTTTCTTTTTCCCCCTGTACTGTGGTAATAAGTACATAAGGGAAGATCTTGTTTATTAGACCAGAATTAGAAATAACCTTGAAACAACTGGTCACTTCACTAACCCATCCCCCACCCCCTCTTTTTCACTTACCCCTTGGTTTATCTTTTCTGATAATTTTTCTGAGCAGGTTTTATAGGTCACTCGTTCAACTATTGATAATTCAATACCTACTGTATGCCAGGTATTGTTCTAAGCAATAAGATGTCTGTTCTCATGGAGATTTTCTTCTCAGGTGTCTATTCTCATGGAGATGGATGTTAAACCAGTAAATAAGATAATTATAGGTTGGGTTGTGTTTTTAGGCTGGGGTAACTTGAAAAGAGGGCTGAAATAGAGGCCATGATTTAGTCAGTTATGCTTTCTTCTATAAATCAGAAACATACAGACCATTTTTGGTGTTGCATCCTGTTTTATTGACTCATCCTTCTCAGAGCTCATCATTCTATAGTAAAATATTAGCAGTTTGCAAGACTTTAAGTAAGACATTAAAATTTACTATCCTTCATATGACAATAACTACAACTGCCGTTTATTGACCTCATGGTACGTGCTGTTCTGAGGGCTTTATGTGTTCATTCATTAATCCTTATAGCAACACATGGGAAGTGCAAGTCTTGGAGAAGTTAAGTAACTTGCTGAAGGTTACAAAACTGATGACAAGAGTTGGGTTTTGAACCCAGATTGGCTCCTGAGTTTCTTAACTATGCTGTGTTCTGTTCTGTTGTATTTGAAGGTGTCTCCCCAGTTTTTTGATGTGAACTGTGATTTTTTTTTTGGTCTTGATGTGAACTTTGAGAGGCTTTTCTGATAAAATTACTAGCACTTTACATTTGTACAAGGCCTCAAAGTCTAATATGTTGGTGGATTTTTGTAGGGTGAATGGGAACTGAATCTTAAATGTAAACTGGGTATTTTTTGTTTTTTTCCCAAATGGTTCCTATTTTGACTAGCAATAAAAAACTACCAACCTAACTACTGGTTACTGAAAAATTATGATTCATTGGGTTTTGGTTAAGCAAAGTTTTCTTAGCATAAGGTCCTCATAAAGTCAGTTCTGATTCAATAAAACAGGAGTACCGTACTCTCCATCAAGTTCCTACTCCTGGCTGTTTCTTATACCACCAAGGGTTTCTTCAAGCATTTCTGCTTTTCTACAGATTGACAACCTATTCTTTTTTTTTTTTTTTTTTTCTTAAGACAAAGTCTCGCTCTGTCATCTGTGCTGGAGTGCAGTGGCATGATCTTGGCTCATTGCAACCTCTGCCTCCTGGGTTCAAGCGATTCTCCTGCCTCAGCCTCCCAAGTAGCTGGGATTACAGACATGCCACTCCATGCCCAGCTAATTTTTTTTGTTTTTATAGTAGAGACGGGCTTTCACCATGTTGGCCAGGCTGGTTTCAAACTCCCGATCTCAGGTGATCTGCCCTCCTTGGCCACCCAAAGTGCTGGGATTACAGGCGTGACCCACCACACCCGGCCAACAGCCTATTCTTTAAGCATTTTTTAGTAGAAAAAAACTAAAATTATATAGGAGTAATATATTTTGAAGTTTGGATGGAAAAAAGCCCTAGCCACATAATTTTTGCCCAGAAACTGTGGTCATGCATTAGAATTGCATGGGGAATAGTTTGAAAATACTGATGTGCAGTTAGGCTTCAGTTGTAACATTGCTTTACTATTGCTATTCTCATTTTTGCTTATCACTTTTTAGTCTTTGTTTAATTTATATTTTGCCTCTTTGCAGTAACCATGAAAAAAAATTGGTCCACTTTTTTTTTTTTTTTTTTTTTTGAGATGGAGTCTTTTGCTGTGGCCAGGCTGGAGTGCAGTGGCATGATCTCACCTTACTGCAACCTCTGACTCCCTGGCTCAAGGGATTCTTCTGCCTCAGCCTCCTGAGTAGCTGGGATTACAGTCACGTGCTACCACACCCAGCTAGTTTTTGTATTTTTAATAGAGACAGGGTTTCACCATGTTGGCCAGGCTGGTCTTGAACTCCTGACTTTGTGATCTGCCCGCCTTGGCCTCCCAAAGTGTTGGGATTACAGGTGTGAGCCACCATGCCAGGCCCACTTTTCAGTTTAAAAAATCCACTTCTCTCTATCCAAGAAAAACTTCACATATAAACCATTTGGAAGTGAGAAGTGATTTTTTTTTTTTCCAATTTAAAACTGTCTTTTCTAATTAAGGAAGTATGATATGTCCACTTTAGAAAATTTGGCAAAGAGGCAAATTTTTGAATCTCAAAAATAAATTGGTTTCTAAAGAAGTGATGTGAACCAAAGCAAAGAATTCTGGGCAGATGTAAGATGGCCCCTTTTCATGGCAAGGCTGCTGAGACTCTGGAAGGATTGACAGATGACTGGGGTGACCTTTCCTTTGGATGAAGTCCAAGGTTTCTGAGCAGGGAAGCGAGCAACTCCCTCCAGGTTCAGTCCTTACATGTAGATTAAATGGTTCCTCAAAACCTCATGGGAACTTTTCAGTGAAAAACATGGGTTAGTGTGAGTTTTTAGGGGAAGATGGAAACTATCCTCCCTGAAGAGTTTTTGCAGCTCCACTCCTGTCAGAGATGGGAGAAGGGAGAAGGGGAGTGGGCATTTTAGTCATTGAAATTGCTCATTTCACCCCTCTCCCTGCTCTGTGTGCAGTGGTCTGACGCCCCCCAAACGCAGCCGTGGAAAGCCAGCCCTGTCTCGAGTGCCCTTCCTGGAAGGTGTGAATGGAGACTCTGACTACAGTGGCTCAGGTGAGGAGCAGTGTTCAGGCAGAGCTCAAGGGGCCAGGCCTTCTGGGGAGCCAGCTCTTCAGGCAGCTGCACTGCTGGGCTCAGAACCAGGCAGCCAGTCCCTGAGCTCCCCAAAACTCTTGGGCCAGTGGGCAGGGAGACGGCCTTCTCCCAGGCCAATCATACCCTTTTTTTTTTAATTGCATCTTAAATTTGAATAGGTTATACATGCCCATATTAATAAAAATCAAAACGGTACTAAAGGGTGTATAATGAAAGCTACCATCCCCTTCCTGGAACATCAACTGTTAGCATTTTCTTTTGTATCTTTCCAGAGGTAATCCGTATGTATACAAGCCAAAACTTGCATGAATAATTAAGAGAGTGAATGGAGAAGCCTAATATGCACATGTTCCTCTAAACCATTTCTCTTTTCCAGTTAATAATATATCATGGAGATCCTTCTGTGCTTTTTATTGGCTTCCTAGTGTTCCATTATATCGGAATGCCATCATTTGCTTAGCCAGTCCTCTAAAGATGGACATTTAGATTGTTTTTACTTGTTATTATAACCAGTGTTGCAGTGAGCAATCTTATGCGTAATTTTATATCCATAGGGAGTATATCTATAGAAGTGGAATTGCTGAATTGAAGGAAGTGTGTGTTTGTAATTTTTATGGATACTGGCTGTCAGCATTCACTAACGTACTGATAGCCTGTATCACTGAATCTCATACATACATAACCCTGTAGTTTTATGGGCCTTGTCTCCTTGGACAAAAGGAATAAAGGGCAGGGCAGGACCTAGGGGAGAGGTCTGGGGTGCTCAGGTGGGGCAGGTGCAGAGCAGGCTGTTGTCTGCGCTCACCTCTGTCCAGCCCTGCTGTACAGGGGTGTGCACTCCCTAGATGTCCTGTCTTTGAAGTTTCCATCTAACACACAGCCTGCAGCGTTTCTCTTCCTTCTTTCCTTTACCCAACTGCTTTATTTTCCCATAGCATCAGTTTCTTTCTCGTATGTGTGTTGATGAATGCATGCCTGTGTGTTTCATTGCTTTCTGTAACTGTCAGTGCCCAAAAGGCAGGGCTCGTGTCTAGATGAATTTATACAGCATCTCGCACAAAACCAGGAGTGGATTGGCACACTTTGTGCTTCTGGTGGTGACATCTTATTCTTTACTTTTAAAACCACATGCTCATTAAAATGACGCCAAAGGATACTGACCTCCCATAGTTCCATCACTGTAACATGATTGTCTTCATTTCTCTGTGTTGCCTTCTGTTTATTTTAGGCACATTTTTAACAAAATGCTAATCCAAACACACGCACTTTTGTATTCTACTTTTTTCAATGTTACTTTATACTTTCTTCATGTTGACACATAATCTTTATATATCTCATTATTGGAACAATGATCTAACAATGGATTATAATTTACTTAACCATTCTATTGTTAGGCATTTGGGTTGTTTCCAGCTTTTAACATCATATGTAATGTAGTGAACCCATATTTTTGTTTAAAATTCTTTTATTCATCTTTAAAGTTATTTTTCTTAGAATAAATTCCCAGGGAAGGAATTTACTGGAACAGGTGGTTCATACATTTTTTAAATGGCTCTTCAGACACACTGCCAAATTACATTCCATAAGGATGGATTTGGTCTGCAGTTGCATCAGTAGTATGTGATTGCACCAGTTTCCACTCAGTCTACCTCTTTTGTATTGGATTTAATCTTTTTATTGTTACTGCTATTGACCAAATAGGAGCAAAACAGTATCTTATTATAATTTTTGAACATTTTTAAAAATTACAAGTAGAATTAAGCACAGTGGCTCATGCCTGTAGTCCCAGCACTTTGAGAAGCCAAGGCAGGAGGGTTGCTTGAAGTCAGGAGTTTGAGACCAGCCTGGGCAACATAGTGAGATCTTATCTCTACAAAAAATAAAATAAATAATTTTTTAAAAAAAGTGAGATAGTAATATTTCCTTAAAAATAATTTCCACTCTGTTAGATTTGGACTTTTTTCCTTGGTTGAGTGTGGTCACCTGTGCATTCCAGTGTATAGACGTGGGGAGGGAAAGAGAGGTTCTTTTGTGTGTTCAGAAACATCTGTGAAGCACTCATTCACATGTGCCTAGTGCACTGAGTGCAGAACAAAGCAAGATGAAAAGATGCAGTGCCCGCCCCAGGGATACCCAGTCTAAGGTTCTGACAAAAGAAGGCATGTGAAGGACTTGCGGACTGCTTGGCTCTACTGAGTACTATGCATCCGGGTGACCTAGATGGCCAGGTGTGACCGTCAGAAAAGAACTCATTTAGCAAGTAATTTTACCAAGATGTCCTCCCTGGGATCTTTGTCCATGAAGCCTCCATCATGAGGACTCCCCACTCAGGGAGGCCCCGAGAGCAGTATGTAGCATTGCCCAAGCTGGACTATGGCCCTCCTTCCCTAGGGCCCTGAGGATGAAGCAGTTACATTTTTCCAGGGAAAGCCGTCTTAGGGTTCTAGTTCAGAGGTCGGTGAACTATGGCCTGTTACCTGTATTTGTATGGTCCATGGGCTAATAATGGTTTTTACATTTTTAAATGATTGAAAAGAAAAATCAAAAGAATGATACTTTATAACATGTGAAAATTATATGAAATTCAAATTTCAGTGTCCAAAAAATAAAGTTTTATTGGGACATAGGTATTCATTCATTTATAGATTGTGTGTGTGGCTGCTTTCATGCTATACCAGCAGTGTTGAGTAATTGCAACAGAGTCCATGTTGCCCACAGAAGCTAAAATACTTACTATATGGCCCTTTACAGAACTGGTTTGCCGACCCCTGATCCAATCTAACTTCTAAGGAAAGGAGAGGGAAAAGGAAGGGTGGAGGGGATGTTGTGATTCATTCCTGGGTTGCCCCAGTCAAATGGAGGCCACAGGCAGGTCTTTTGGGCACCATTCCAAGTCCCCTTTGGGTGCTGTCTCCTCCCCTCCCCACCACCAGGCAGAAGCCTCCTGCTGCCCTTTGAAGACCGCGGAGACCTGGAGCCCTTGGAGCTGGTGTGGGCCAAGTGCCGAGGCTACCCCTCCTACCCTGCCTTGGTGAGTCTGCCCCAGACACCACCGTCCTACCTCCCCTGGGCGGTTCTGGCCCCCTGCCTTGCCTTGGGGACTTATCTGATTGGATTAAGCCAGCAGAGTGTGGTGGGAGTCAGGGTGCCTTTAGCTGTAGAAGGGAGGGGGTTTTGCCCCAGCCTGAGTGGGTCAAACTAGCAAGGCTCCTAGTTTGGGGCACTAAAAATAGACTAAAAGTATGCAGATCAAAGCTAGGGTTCTTAGAGTTTTAATACCATTTATTTATTTGTTTATGCATAAAAGTAACAGGGCCCATTATAGAGAATCTTTAAAGCTACTGATAATGCTTAGATGTTTTATTAAACATTTGTCATGCTAAGTCCTTGAAATACTGAGGAAAGTATGATTATTCCATTTTGTAGGGAAGAAAACTGACGATTTGTGGTCATCCAGCTAATAAATGACAGGGTTGGAATTTGAGCCCAGGGCTTAAAATGTGTGATGTCTAAGTCTGTGTTTTGAGCCACTGAGTTCAAAATCATCCACAGTCCTGTCTATTCAGGGATAACTTGGGGTGTATAGCCACTTACCCTTTAATAAAAATTTTATAAGTATGCATATACATGAGACCATACTGGTTTTAGCCTCCTTTTAACTTAACAGCATATCATGAACATGCACATCTTATGTCATTAAACATTCTTTGTCAACATCACTTTTAATGATTGCATCCTCTTCAGTTGTATGCATGTACCATATTTTAACCATTCCCTAGTTGATCACTTAGATTGTTTTGAATTTTTCACTATGATAAACAGTTGGCAATAAACATCATTGTAGCTTTACCCTTGTGCACATCCATGATTATTTCCTTACAGTGAATTCTTAGGAGTGCCTTCTTGGGGCAAAGTCTATGCAGAAATCTGACACAAGTTGCTGGAAGTTCATTTCGGTTTATACTCACACCAGCAGTAACTAAGCTTTTCACTTCTTTCATAGTAACAGCAGCTAAAACTTCAGTTCTTACCACCTTGATTATTATTTCTGAACCCTTTCTCAGTTGGGGAGGTAGTGTCCACTTGGCTCTGAAAGATACCACTGATACTAAACCTTTGCGACATGTGAGAATAATCTGGGGGAATTTTTAAAACAATACCCATATCAAGTCAGCTCCACCCCAACACTATCAAATTGGACTCTCTGAGGCCAGACTGAGGCATGAATATTTTTTAGAAAACATCCCAGATGATCTGTAGCCAGGGTTGGGAACCACCCCACCAGCCTCTTAATGTATACAGGACTCTGGGTTTCTCCAGCCCCTTCATATCTGTGACTCTTAACAGCAGCCTTTTAAGATAAGAAGAGGAGGAATTCTGATCCTGTTTGGTCAGATAAGGAAACTATGGCCCAAAGAGGTTATATTAATACAATTTGTCGGAACCATATTGGAAACCACGTTGCCTACTCTAGTCCCTCCTTAGCAGTATCAGGTGGGGAAAATCCTTGCTGTACTCCAGCAGCTGAAGAGTTAGGGCCTCGGGCTGCCTGCCCTTCACAGGGCTTTGTGCCCTGCCAGTGGTGAAACCACAGGACTCCAGCTCAGTCATTAAAGAAGTGATTAAGCTGTGCAGGTTTGGATTTAAAAAACAAACAAAATATCTCACAATGCAAAAATGCTCATCTAAAACTTGTCTTCTTTTTTTTTAATTACCTTCTTAATTATATACTTTCTCTCATGATTAAAGAAATTCAGCCACCACCTGAACACAACCTGTGTTTTTATTTTGGTGTATGCTCTCCTAGTCTTTTTCCTATGCATTCTTCGGTGTGTATTTGCATCCATAGATAGTGGGTATGCAGTTTTTAATTTTTTCTGGGTCTTGTCTTGTTTTTTCCTTGTCTTTTAAACATTTTTTCTTTTCTTTTTAAGAGTAATATACCACATTATAGAAGTTTGGAAAAATAGAGGGGAAAGAAACAACACAAACCCCACCATTCTAATGTTGACTCCAAGTATTTTGTATCGTTCTTAGTGTTCACATATTCATATTATAGTTGTAATAATAGTGTATGTACACGTATTTTAAGTTTTGTTACCATGTTGTTTTACATTTGCATAGTATTCTTGTTTTACATTTGTATAGTATTCATTGAATGAATGGACCATTTATTATTTTGGGACACAAAAGCTCTCCTCAGATGGCAGACTTATCCACCTTGCTTTTGCCTCCAGGGGAAATTTTTCACAATCTGTCCTCTACAAGAATGCTGGGTTCCAGGGCAGGAACCAGCATGCCTTAGTCAAGAGGAAGCCTTGTCAGAGTAGCCTCTTTGTCTTGTTTGGTAATCAGGGAAGCTTACAGGGGCTTGTATGGTGGTTCTCGTTAGAACCGTTTACTTCAATCCCTGGGAGATTGACAGACAAGCTGGGAGAGAGAGTTTTATCAAATTACACACCTGGTGGGTGGGGTAAGGTGATTTAAGATGGTAAGTTTACTTCCTTAGAGTAAACTTCTAACCAGAACAGCTGCTTTGAGCTGCTTGAGAGGGATGTAGTGAAGTTGGCAGACATGCGAAGGTAAATAATGAGAGCAGTTTTTTATGAGAAGGGGCCCACTGGGACAGCGTATAGGAAGTAAGATTGCTGTATCTCTGGAGAAGTCTGCTTCCTCAGTAAGTTCCCAGTCTTTGCTCCCAGAGCGATTAGCTGCCTGCTCTGGAAGCAGGGGCTGTGTAGGAGGCAGTCGGCTGCAGAGGCCCAAGCCTCATCTGGTTTTAGTCCCAGTGTGGTTTTAGCCAGCTACATCCTGCCTCTGTGCTTGGTGTTTTCCTCTGTCAGCTAACACCTGTCAGCAGACTTCTCAGCATCAGCAAGAGATTGAAATGAGATGCTGTGTGAATAATTAGCTTTGGAAACTTTGAAAGTGCTCCCTAGTCCTGGATTTTGATTGTTGTGTTGATGCTGCTAGGCCTTTTGCTGAGCACCTACCTTCTCTGTGCTAGGCAAGGCGGGGCTAGATGCCAGAAGCAGACCTGAAGAAGAGGGGCCCAGCTGCTGCCCTTGTGGAGCTTGTTGCCTCAAGGATTAATGCCTCCAGTGGCCCTTGTTTCTACCCCCATCATACCCCCGCTCTTCATCAACTTCTAAGCTCATTCTCTAGCTATACACTAAGATCTCTGATCTTACCATGGAGGTGTCACAAATGTATCTGGTCCATATATCAGGAAGGATTGTAGTCAGACAGAAAGGTAGTAGATAACCAGAGACCTTGTTAGACAGAACCAACTGGATGGCCTTCCCAGTGCAGAGCCTTCTTCATAGCCATGGTACCTAGGGAAGGCCCCCGAGCATTTGAAGTGAATTGCAAAAGTACTAAAGGGAAATTGACAGGAAAAAAGTGACCTCTGCTCTTCTCTCCTAAGGGATATTGGAGGAAGGGGTTTGCCTGTCTGGTCTAGACATCAAAGATATCCCACTCAGGCCTGATACTCTCCTGGTGTGGTTGCTTCAGCAGTTGGTCCTGCAGCAGGGGCGCTGCTCACCCTGGCCTCCCTCACTGAGTACCCATCTTCTATTCTGCCTCCAGATCATCGATCCCAAGATGCCCCGGGAGGGCCTCCTGCACAATGGCGTTCCCATCCCCGTCCCCCCGCTGGACGTGCTGAAGCTGGGAGAGCAGAAACAGGCAGAGGCTGGAGAGAAGCTCTTCCTTGTCCTCTTCTTTGACAACAAGCGCACCTGGTTAGTGGGTGCTGCTGTGAGGGGGCTGAGGGGCACACCAGGAGTCTGTGCCAGTACCGCTGTGCTAGTGAGATACACAGGGGCCATGGATACAGTTACCCTTGTCTCCACTCAGGTGAAGGGGATGGTGTTAGTTGCCAGCAATTGGCCTGCACTTGCCACATCAATAGTAACTGAGGGGTGTTGCAGATCAGATTCCCTGGAAAACACTCTGAGGTCAAGACCTGCATCAGAAGGCTTAGTGAGGAGAGCTATAGGGTGGGAGTGATGCAGCACTGGGCAGAAGTTGAACTACAGCCCACTTGCTGCCTCTGCTCATCCACTGGGCACATCTGGAGCTGAGTGGCTCAACAAGATAGAGACATCAGGAATTGGGGCTGTGCCTTTTTACCCTGTGCCAACTAGTTATTGAATGCCACTGCCCTGAGACGGGTGTGGCCCTGAGCCAGAGGCTTCTTTGGTGGAGGGTATTTTCTAGAGAGGGACTCAGATGAGAGCCTGTCGGCTTCTAACACTTCCTGTAGCTTCTGGGGAGCATGTTTCCATCCTGGAGGGTTCTGGCCAGTGCAGTGTCCACTATAGGGGACTTGCTCATTCATGGTTTACAACACTTAAAGTTTCTCTTAGCACCAGCAAGAGAGTCCTTTCACCTTAGCTTCTATAGAGTGAGGAGGTAGGACTAGCTAATAAAAATAGTGATGATAGTAGCTGCCATTGAGTGTTTACTCCATGTACTTACACAGATCGTTTTATAGATCTGATCGCTTTTAATCCTCATTTAAATCTTCATTAATCCCCCTCATAATCCATTTTGCAGATGAGGAAGTTGAGGCTCAGAAAGTCTAGACCCTGTAGTCAGAACTGGGATACAAAACAAGATCTTGCTTCAAAGCCTGTGTTGTTAGCCACATGTTATATTCACTTGGGGGAGCTTTCAAAACACACACACACAGGGTATAGGTCCCACCACAGATCAGTTTATCAGTTTCTGGCATCAGCTCTACTTCCTAGCCATAACTCTTTAATTCTCTAAAGCAAGGTGAGACTCAGAGCCCTCCAGGGTGGCTCATCTGGCCCCAAAGGGCAGCAGGTGGGCCTCTCTTAGCCTATGGACCCTGACACCTCTCCAAACAGAGTGAGGCCCCAGAGAAGGACCTAGCTGCAAAATGGATTCCATGCCATTCCCCCACTCCACTTCTGCATATCCTGCTTGCTGCCCTAAACTGCTGGGTTCTTGGTGGCCTCCTACATGGAGTCTCCCAATTTGCGTCCCTCTGCCCTGTACCCTCACCCTGGCTTTGCTGGTCCTGGCCAAGTGGGGCCACAGGAGTCCCCTGTGAGACCCACTACTGCCCAGTGTCTTACTGTGCTTGCATTTCAGGCAGTGGCTTCCAAGGGACAAAGTCCTGCCCTTGGGTGTGGAAGATACCGTGGACAAGCTCAAGATGCTGGAAGGCCGCAAGACCAGCATCCGCAAGTCAGTGCAGGTGGCCTATGACCGTGCGATGATCCACCTGAGCAGAGTCCGGGGGCCCCACTCCTTCGTCACCTCCAGCTACCTGTAAGGGCGGGGCTGGGCCTATATCTGCTTGCCCTGCCTCCGTCCCACGGGGCACAGAGAAGCCTCTTCTGCCCTGCTAGATGTATGGCTGGCAGCTTCCCTCTCGTGGCAGGCCAGGGACTGGGCTCTCGCCCCACCATGGGCAAGGCCCCAGTTTTGACCAATTGCATGGTTCCCCTGGCAGGCCTGCTGTGTGCCAAAAACTCCCACCCAAGGTCCCTCAGGGGATATTTCACTAAAGAACCAGTTAGAAGTAGAAACAGCTGTGGGGCTTGGGCCTAGCTTAGGAGATAGACCCAGCCCAGATGGCAAGAGGTCCTGGGCTCCTTCTTGAGGGGCTGTTTGGCCCCCTCCATCCTACTCCCACTAACTACACCTCAGGGCGGGTGAGGTTCTGACACTGATCCCAGAGATGCTGTGGATACGCCAGGGTCCCGAGGGGAATCTCCCCAAGTTCATTCTCTCTCCCCCTTGTCACCCATTCTCACACTTCTTCCCTGTCTCATCTTCTGCACCCATTGCCCAGTCTTGCTTTCTCTTTCCCATATTCCCTTTTCTTTTTCTCTTGTGCCAAACTGACAGAAACCGTCACCACACTGGTCTTTTTCTTTAATGTCTCATTCCCCTTGAGGCCAGCTGCTATGCCAGGTCGGTGTCTCTGCCAAGTTCCTCAGGGCCCAGAGAGAGGCCAGCCCACAACCTGGTGACCCCCTCCCCCAGGACACCACGTCCCACCCACAGACCTTCCCTTTTGCTGACGACATAACTTCCCGGCTCTGTGAGTATGTCCCCTGGATTGAGGCGGGTCCTCTCTTGTTTTTTCCTTTGCTGCCGCAAGGTGGGCCAAGCCTCCCCAGTGGGCTCCTGTCACACTGGGTGTGTGAGCGTCCATCTGTCCACGTAGATGTTGAGGGTAGTTGGGGTGGAGCTGTGCCCATCAGCTGAATCTGCCCTCTTCCCCCTTTTCTCCTCATGGACTTTTTCTGTAATTGTAGTCTTAAGTTTCACTCTCTACCCCCTGGATGGCATGGCGCCTGCCACCAAACATCTTCCTGGCCTGCGCTCTGCCGTGCCCTGCTTAGCCTCTGCTACTCCCACTTCCCAACTCCAGGGAATGCATTACTTTTATTTCAAACCCTCTGCCTCCTTCCTTCTTTCTCCTCAACCTCCTCCCCACCTTCACCTTCTCAAAAATGGAAGGAAAAAAAAAAAACAACTGTGAACGGGGAATGCTGACTGACCAACACAACTTTCAGAGGCTTCAGTGTCTGTTCTCTGGACATTTCTTTTCACCTTCTGAGCACCAAAGTCGCAGGGCCAGTTGCAGGCTGCTGATTGCCATGTTGATTTTTAATCTGATGTTATTTTTAATTGTTTTAAACTTTTCATAGGGGAGTTTTGGACAAAACAAAGTCACTGGGGAGATCACTGCCGTTTTTACACACTTGACTTTTTAAAAATACAACCAACCAACCACAACTTCTTATACATTTGGGACATGAGCCAGAGTTTAAAAGGGAACCAACAAAACACTATAACTTAAAGGATGGGGTTTTGAATTTTGTACAATAATAAAAACATAATACAGCATATGGCTAGGGAAGGACATGGTGTATATAATTGTAAAATACTGTTCTAAATTATTCAGGCCTATAGTTTCCATTATTGGAGTCCTCCATTGTGTGGCCACACAGTGTCGTTGATTTAAAGGAGCCAGTGCTTCCCTTCTCCCCAGGTAGTTGGTCAGCTGTAGACTCTGTGACCTTTGTCTAAACCTGTGTTGTAACATCTTGGGGCTTTCTCCCTCTTTCTATGTATATCTTTCTCTTTCCCCCACAACACTTACTCTTCTTAGTCTCTCTCTTTATTTTTCAGTCTCTGAATCTTTCGGTCTCTCTCTCTGAGTCTCATTTTTTAAAATGCTCTTTTAGAACGGGAAATGGCTCAGATCCTGCTGTGGCATGGGGCCTATGTGTCTCTGTCGCGTCTGCTGTGAAGCACATGATGCTCTATTTATTGTAGAAAGTGACTTTATTTGCTTTCTAGAATTGTTTATAACAGATGGTATAAGAGAGGTAATAAACAGAAAAATCTATGCTTGTAAAGAATACAAAAGTTAATTTTACCTACTATAATATGACTGTCTGAAACTTATTTTCTCTCTGAGAAATAAATGTTCTAATGGGCAGTAGTTGCTGTGCTGTGTTTAATGTGATCAGTAGGGGCCTACACCTGTCTTAATCTCTACAGCCACCACCTCAATAGATGAGGACCATTAAGAATGGGGTTGTCTAGCTAGCTATTGCAGTTTCCTAGCTAGTGAGGGCTCTTTCTATCTTTTTTTTTTTTTTTTTTAAACAGGATCTCACTCTGGCTCAGGCTGGAGTGTAGTGGTGTGATCATAGCTTACTGCAGCATCAATTTCTTGGGCTCGAGAGATCCTCCTGCCTCAGCCTCTCCAGTAGCTGGGATTAAAGGCACATGCCATCATGCCCACCTATTTTTTTTTTTTTTTTGAGACGGAGTTTCACTCTTGTTACCCAGGCTGGAGTGCAGTGGCATGATCTCGGCTCACCGCAACCTCCGCCTCCTGGGTTCAAGCAATTCTTCTGCCCCAGCCTCCCGAGTAGCTGGGACTACAGGCATGCACCACCAGGCCCAGCTAATTTTTTTGGTATTTTTAGTAGAGACGGGGTTTCACCACATTGACCAAGATGGTCTCGATCTCTTGACCTCGTGATCCACCTGCCTCGGCCTCCCAAAGTGCTGGGATTTTAGGCGTGAGCCACCGTGCCCAGACTTTTTTTTTTAATTCTTAGCAAAGATGAGGTCTCACTATATTGCCCAGGCTGGTCTCAAACTCCATTGCTCAAGCAATCCTCCCGCCTTGGCCTCTCAAAGTGCTAGGATTACAGGTGGGAGCCACCATGCCCAGCCTCTGTCTGACTCTTGGACCCCTGGGAGGAGGGTGAAGATGGTCTCTTGACTTTACTTCCCTCCCAGACAGCACTGCCACCTTTAGGGAGCTGTGGAAGGTCCATCCTACCTTCCCATGCCTCACCTCCCTGTGGTCATGTCCCTTTAGGAGCCTCTGCTCATTGAGAAGGAGAGTAACCCTTTGGACACACCTGGCACCTGTTTACCAAGCTTGCTGAACTTGACACTCTAGGATGCTCACAACCCCTGTGTCATTGCTGCTGTATTAATTCTGTAGATGGGTAGCTGGGACACACAGAGGGAAATATGGGCCTCACTCCTCTTAAAGCTGGAAGGCATCCTTGAGCCTACGTAGTCTTCATTTTACAGACAAGGAAACAGACCAGCAAAATTAAAAGACCAAGGTTAGCCAGCTAAGAAATGGTGGCAGAATTCTGGGACAAGGATCTGGCCAAGGCATTCTTTAAGGGCGCCACAGCATTTCAAGACTCCACTGGCCTGTTCTGTATCATGCTTCTTTCTCAGGGGCTGTGGCTCCAGCATTTCTGGATAGGAACACCCTGAAAGGCAGTAGCAGAGAGGGGTTCCCAGAGACAAACTGCTTAGTTGCTGGGCATAGAATGGCTTTTTCCCTGTCCCCACCCCATCCCATTCTGGTGCTACCTGGCTCCTATGCTTGTCTCAGTGGTGTGGCTGAGGATGCAGGGGTCTTCTGATTACCTCCTCCACGAGGCCTTTGACAGCCTTGTCTTTGAAGTCAGAGTTCTCATTTTGGCATAACACATTAAGTACTACCAATGTGCTAATAATCCTTGTATTATGTGTTGGGGCTGCAAAGACACACATCCCTGGTCTCAAGACACTCACAGCCTGATTTATAAGACACATCTCACATAACTCCACATAAGGCCGGTGTGAGGGTCACAGACGTGGAGGAGTTTGGGAGAGACACATGTTTGGTTGGGGAGCAATGAAAGCTTTCAGAAGAAGCAGTTAATTCAAGCCTTGACAAAGGCGGTTAAGAAAGACCTTATATATGAATTGTAAGTTGAATTACAAAGACATTTTCAAATTATTTACAAAGTAGGGTGAAGTTACGAGCTCATTCTGTAAACATTTTAGAAATAAAGGAAAAGTGGCCAGATGGGTAGGATTTTAGCAGGCGAGGCCGAGAAGAGGAGGCAAAGTCATGGCTCAGAGAGAGACTGTGTATTCCAGCTCCAGTGACTAGCTGACCTCCCGTGTGACTGGAAGCCACTGAGGTGGTGGGGCGGTGTGTTGGACTTAAAAGCTCTGTCATTATCACTCACTGTGTCACCTTGGGCCTCTCTGAGACGATGTAGTAAAGGACCCTGAAGACAGGGCAAGGTAGATGTCATTCGGATGTGGCAGGTAGCAGCATCCATTGAAAGATTTGAACAGGGCAGAGACCTGATTGGAGCTTGGCAACTAACCAAACATCAAAGTTAAAAAGCAGGAGTGTTAAGACAGGATGCCGATTGGCTACTGGAGCGATCTCTGTGGGTTTTGAAGGGAGGAGAAAGTGTAGTTTTTATGAGTTTGTGTTGTCTGTGGGACATGTAAGAAAAACCTCCAGCAAACAGATGGGAGTTGAGCCCAGAGTTCAAGAGAGAGATGGGAGCAGATGACAGAAATGTGGGCACACTGGAACCCACCTAGGCAGTTAGAAGAATGGCTGAGGAGAGCAAGGAAGGCAAAGGACAGACCTGAGGAAAGCCCCTTGCCTTTAAAGTCGTGTTGGGGGAGGGGTGGAGATAGCACCTTCTGAGAGGTCTGTTCTCCAGGGAGGGCCTCACAGGGAAGGTCAGCCCTCACCCCACTGACTCATGCCACAGATGGAGGGGAGAGGCAGGTCAGATGTGCTCAGCATCACAAAGCAGGAAAAGGCAGGGCTGGACCAGAACTCAGCACCCAGCCCTTTCTACTGTGCACAGACCTGCATATTACTCAAGGTAGGCAAAAGTGTCCTCAATGAATTTTATCAATGTTGTTTTAAAATTCATGAGCTCAAGTCTAAAATGATACTTTAGTATTGGGACGTGTGTTGGACACGCTAACTTCGGAACAGAGAATCCCATTCTCCTAACAAGTTTAAAAATATCACTGAAAGCATTTGCCAAAATCCCTGGTCAGCTTGGCTGCTTCCATTAATGTATTAGATGTCATTAGCACCTGAATGTGAATGTGCCTGCCAGATAGGCTCTCCTGAACTGGCTAGGCTCTGAGCTTCACTTTGAGAGAAGAAGGGGCTAGTGGCAAGACTGCCAGGCTTGGAGCAGTGCTGAAGGAGAGACGGAGGGTGTGGGTCTTGACTACCCTAAGTCTGCAGGCCTCCCATAGTATCTGCAGTAGGGCAATGAGTGTGCGGGTCTTTGGTCCTGCTGGCTGCAGCCATCTGGCCTCTACTGGGGCTGGGATGAAGGAAGGAGGTCTTTGGAGGAGGGAAGTGGTTTCTCCAAAAGGTGGGGCAGAAGCTTCTTACTGTGTGGTGAGGAAGAAGGGCCAGAGAAATACTGCTGGGCTAGAGCTGGAGGGGAGTGCTGGCTCCACCCTGGTGATGTGGGAGCGGGGCGGGGAAGTGCTGGGTAGAGAAGGGTGGGGTCTCTGGTGAGGGCTCCACCCTCAGGCCTGTGCCCATGAACCTAGGTGAGGACAGGCACTCTTGGTTTTGAGCCCAAATGTTGCATTTGCCAAGACCACTCTGGCCCACCACACCCCCAATCCTGTGCCTATAAAAACCCTAAGACCCTAGTGGGCACACACACACAGAGGGCTGGAAGTCCAGAGGAACAGAAGAGCACACTGAAAGGCACCAGCAGACGCCTGACAGGCCATCGACCCAGGCAGGACGTCATGGAATTCGGTAAGGGATGGGAAGGGGGCGGGGGCATCGGGGTCCAGGCAGCCCAATTCCAGGGGAAGACCACCTTCCCACTCCATCCCCCTACTGGCCTCCCCATTCACCTCACTGAGAGCTACCTCCACTCAATAAAACCTTGCACCCATCTTCCAAGCCCACATGTGATCCTATTTTTCCGGTACACCAAGGCAAAAATTCAGGATACAGAAAGCCCTTTGTCCTTGTGATAAGGCAGAAGGCCTAATTGAACTGATTAATACAAGCTGTCTGCAGATGGCTAACTGAAAGAGCATATTGTAACACACACCCACCATGGCTTCAGGAGCTGTAAACACTCAAACCTTAGATGCTGCCGTGGGGTTGGAGCCCACACTCCTCACAACCTGTGTGTTTGCATGCTCCCGCTAGGGGTTTGAGCTATGGGGCACCGAATCGAGCCACACCCCCAATCGCATGCCCAGCGAGGGGAATAAGGGAACTTTTCCCATTTCACTGGCACCTGGGGTGACCTTCTGTTTGCCTTTTTCCTTCAAGGGTGGCAGAAGGTAATTGGGGACAGAAAAAAAAAATGTGTGTGCGTGTGTGTGTGTGTGTGTGTGTGTGTATACAAATACGTAAGTATTCTCTTCAACTTTAATACTCTTTTTTTTTTTTTTTTGAGACGGAGTTTCGCTCTTGTTACCCAGGCTGGAGTGCAATGGCACGATCTCGGCTCACCGCAACCTCCGCCTCCTGGGTTCAGGCAATTCTCCTGCCTCAGCCTCCTGAGTAGCTGGGATTACAGGCACGCGCCACCATGCCCAGCTAATTTTTTGTATTTTTAGTAGAGACGGGGTTTCACCATGTTGACCAGGATGGTCTCGATCTCTTGACCTTGTGATCCACCCGCCTCGGCCTCCCAAAGTGCTGGGATTACAGGCTTGAGCCGCCGCGCCCGGCACTTTAATACTCTTAAGAGTCAGGACTCATGGACTACATGAAGTCAAACACTCTACCACTGAGTTCTACTCCCATCACAGGCTACACAGAATCAAAAAAGTTAATTGTCCTCAAATTTCAGAAGGGCTGTGGTGCTACTTCCAAGAACATTTTGTGTCCTTTGCTCGGCACCTGTAAGGCTAGATGGAAGAGGCTGGATTCAATTGAACTCCTGAAGCAGTGTCTCAATTCCTTCTTTTTCCTTTCTGTTTGGTATTCATCCCTTTGTGGGATACAGAAGCCTTATTGGGGATGCAACATTGATGGTTCCTCATGGGCAGGGAGTGCCACATAAGGGCCCAGGGGTAGCCCCTTCCCTCCAGCTTCACAGTCCAGAATGACACCTGAAGGAGATTTTATCTAAACTGGTCATGAAAGATTATAAAATGTGTGGGGACTGTTTGTCTGTAATGGAGGATAATTTTGTTTTTTTGTTTTTTTTTTGTTTGTTTGTTTGTTTTCTTTGGGACAGAGTTTCGCTCTTGTTGCCCAGGCTGGAATGCAATAGCGTGATCTCAGCTCACCACAACCTCCGCCTCCCAGGTTCAAGCCATTCTCCTGCCTCAGCCTCCCGAGTAGCTGGCATTACAGGCACGTACCACCATGCCCAGATAATTTTGTTGTATTTTTAGTAGAGACGGGGCTTCTCCATGTTGGTCAGGCTGGTCTTGAACTCCTGACCTCAGGTGATCCGCCCACCTCAGCCTTCCAAAGTGCTTGGATTACAGGCATGAGCCACCACACCCAGCCTACTGCGGGATACTTTTTAAGTGCAAAGGAGAAATTAAGAACTACCCTTATTCTGACCTTATTCAGAAATTACCCTTATTCAGAAATTACCATTTTAATGTAATTCCTTATAGCCTCTTGGTTTTTCTAGGTAGAGCATGTATTTTAGTTTCTTGTACCTGGTAGTTGAGAAATCTCTTAGCTCTCTGACATCACTGTGGAAGTTCTTGGTACAACTAGAATGCAAGTCCCCACGCCTCCTCAGCCTAAATAAGTCTTGCTTTTTCTCACTTGCTGTGTGGATCGTGGACAGGCCTAAACCAAGCATTGCCTGTTTGTTCCTTTATTTTGTTAAAATATTGGTAGTTTCCATAGCATTTGAAATTAGATGGGTGCTATATCTCTTCATTCCAACAACTTTGCCCTCTTGGGGTAAATTTCCATGGAATTAAGTCCTAGACTAAATTCTGCCCCCCATACAAACACCTAACGAGGGAGGAGGCCACCATATGGCCATATAATTCTTCTCTTGATTGAGAAGTTCCCACCTCTGCTTTCAGATACAGCCACCAGCATCAGGAACAAAGGTCTCTCCACAGCAAATACGACACTCTTCTGAGGACATAACCAGTTAGTCGGGTAGTCAGGTTGGCAGCAGGAGGAACAGAGCCTGAACTTTGAATATTTTTATTTTTTAGATCTAGTTTTACATAAAGTAACTCTGGCACACAAATCTTAGGTTTAATCTCTATGAATGTTTATACATGTACTCATCCATGAAATTGCAACCCAGATCAAAATACAGAATGTTTCCAGTGGCCCAGAAGGTTCCTCATGACCCTCCCCAGTCAGGACCCTCCTGCAAGGGTAACTACCATCCAGACTTCCATTGCCATGCATTAGTGTTGCTTGTTCTTGAACGTCACATAAATGGAATCACACAGCCTGTGCTCTTTTGTGTCTGGCTTCTTTCATTTAACATTATGGCTCTGAGCTCCACCTTGTTTTGCATGTAGCTATAGTTTGCTTTCTGTGTTGCTGAGTAATATTCCATCACACAGACACACCACAGTTTGTGTATCCATTCTCCTGATGATGGACATCGGGTTATTTCTGGTTTGGGGCTACTGTAAATAACACTGCTGTGAACATTCTTGTACATGTCATTTGATGGACATGATAAGTGCTTGTATATCCCAGGAGTGGAATTACTAAGTTACAGGTCAGATATATGTTTAGCCTTAGTGGATTCTGCCAGTTTTCCATTTGGTGTTCAATTTATATTCCCATCTGTATTAGTCTGATCTCACACGGCTATAAGGAAATACCTGAGACTGGGTGATTTATAAAGAAAAGAGGTTTAATTGGCTCACGGTTCTGCAGGGTGTATAGGGAGCATGGCTGGGGAGTCCTCAGGAAACGTGGAATCGTAGCAGAAGGGGAAGGAGAAGCAGGCACATCTTACATGGCCAGAGCAGGAGGAAGGGAGCAAAGTGCGAGGTGCTGCACACTTTTAAACAACCAGATCTGAGCACTCACCTCACGATCGTGAGAACGGCAAGGAGGAAATCCCTCCCCCCATGATCCAATCACCTCCCACCCAGCCCCTCTCACTTGCTGTGGATCTTGCACAGGCCTAAACCAAACATTGCCTGTTTGTTCCTTTGTTTTGTTAAAATATTGGTAGTCTCCATAGCATTTGAAATTAGATGGGTGCTATATACGTTTAATTCCAACACTGGGAATTAAAATTCAACATGCGATTTTGATGGTGACACAAATCCAAGCCATGTCACGACTGCAGTGTGCGAGAGTGTAATTGCTCCACGTCTCTGCCAACATACCCTACTGCCGGCCTGTGACGTTTGCTCCAGACTTGCTTGTTGAATGACTTCCAGTAAGCTCCACTGTGCTGCAAGGCTTCTGTCTTCCTTTACAGCACTGTCTGGCTCTAGATGGAGAGTTAGGAACAACTACCAAGGTGCTTTTCAACTGGGGAACCCTGATTGAGAGGAGGTGAGGAGGGAGAGCTCCCTGGAGTGGATTTGCTGCTGATCCTGTCCTGGACGCCAGGGCATGTACACACCTGGCTATGTAGCCCAGGCTTCTCTTAGAACCCACCTCCGTACTATGGTGCCACCCAGATCCCTGCATGGGCTGTTTGGGAAATAGGGTCGTACTGGGAAGTCCTTTTTAGTTCAGAGTAACAAAACCTCTCCCACTTTATCCTCCTCATCTCCACCATTGGGCTCCGAGGGACCCACTTCTGCGGAAGGGTTGCTTTTTTTATTTTCTGGTTGTTTCTTTTTCTTGAGATAGGATCTCACTCTGTTGCCCAGGCTGGAGTGCAGTGGCTTGATCACAGCTCACTGCAACCTCTGCCTCCCGGGGCTCAAGTGATTCTCCTCCCTCAGCCTCCCAAATAGCTGGGACCTTAGGTGTGTGCACCACCATGATCGACTAGACTAATTCTGGTATTTTTTGTAGAGATGGGGTTTCACCCTGTTGCCCAGGCTGGTCAAGAACTCCTGGGCTCAAGGGATCCACTGGCCTTGGCTTCCTAAAGTGCTGGGATTACAGGCGTGAGTTACTGTGCCTAGCCTGAGGGACCCACTTTTGAATAGAGACCCCAGCCTGTGTCCTGAGGTGTCATGGTTACTGATGAGGCAGAAGGAAGCCCTGCACACCGTGTCCATTGTGTTCTTGTCCACTGGCTGACGCCCAAAATTCTACCCTTAGTGCTTCATGCTTTTACCTCTCAAGGGTATGATCCTTGGGGACATGGCAGTGACCCCAGTTAGATTGGGCCTGTTTCCCTTTAAGTGACTGGTATCCCAGTGTGAACAAAGGATGTGTGAGCAGGTTTTGATAAGGCAATACAGCAAGGACACTGAGTCCTTGAGGGGAAGGTTTAAAAGGGGGATGAAAAGGGCCTACTTGCTGTTGCCTGACCTTGGTGCCACAGACGCACATTTCAGAGTCGTCGGGGATGTAGGCTCAGAAGACTCTGAAGCAACTTCAGAGGAATCGCTTGGATCACAGGTGGGGTGAAGGTCGGAGATAAGAAGGCAGGGCCAGAGAAAGAGATCCGAGGGATCTTCATTTAGAAGCAAAGCTCTGGAAACAAAAGACTGCAGAGCCAGGGTCAATCAGGGCAACTATTTGAAGCCGGCCCGGTCCTCAGGTGCAAGAGCATGATCTGGGTCTAAGCCTGAGTTGTGCAGGGAGGACTCAGGCTTTGCTGGGTGGCCCGCAGGCTTCTGGCCCCACTCGTGCCTGTGGGCACACACAGGTTTTGACAGCCAGAGCCTGGCCAGTCCTCCTCTTCCTGCTCCCTGTCCCTCCCGGGACCAGAATTTGGCCTCTCCCCTCCATCCTCCCTACTCTTCCTCCTTCACCTCTTTGTCTCCCTCTCTTTAAATTTTGTGATTTTTAATTTCAATTGATTTATTGTCCCTCCTTGTCCCCAGCCTACCAGTTTTCCTCCCCAGGGAAAACCAATTTCACCAGTTGCATGTGAAACTTTCCAGAGACACTTTAATTATGCACAAGAGTGATGTGCATGTCCCCCTTTTCTATACAAATGGTGGCATACTTTTTACACTGTTCTAGGCCTCATTTAAAATTTTTAAATTCAGTATCTTATAATGGCTGGGCGTGGTGGTTCACGCCTGTAATCCAAGCACTTTGGAGGCCAAGGCGGACAGATCACCAGAGGTCGGGAGTTCAAGACCAGCCTGACCAACATGGTGAAACCCTGTCTTAAAAAAAATAAAAATTAAAATTAAATTAAATTAAATTATCAAGTAGATACAAAAATATTAGTTATAGACTATATATACTTTTTTTTTTGAGATGAAGTCTCACTCTGTCGCCCAGACTGCAGTGCAGTGGTGCAATCTCAGCTCACCGTGACCTCCACCTCCCAGGTCCAAGCAGTTCTCCTGCCTCAACCTCCCCAGTAGCTGGGACCACAGGCACGTGCCACCAAGCCCAGCTAATTTTTGTATTTTTAGTAGAGGCAGGGTTTCATGGTGTTAGCCAGGATGGTCTCGATCTCCTGACCTCATGATCCGCCTGCCTCAGCCTCCCAAAGTGCTGGGATTACAGGCACGAGCACCGCGCCAGGCCCGAGAATATATATACATTTTTAAAACACCCTTAATACAATAGAACAGCATGGATACCCACACCCTATTCTAGACAAAGAAGCTGGGCTTTTAAAGTCCTCTCTGTGCCCCTCTTCAGCTCCACCTCCTCTTCCCCTAAATACTGCCATGAATTTTATGCTTATCCTGCTCTTTTTGTTTTTTTTAATAATCTTACCAGTTGTCTATAATAGATGATAATAAATATGCTATATTTTTATACTCAATGAGATAAATATAATAGACGTTGTATATACCAGACATAAATATATATAATCAATTAATATGATATACTGCTTCACTTTTCTGGATTTTGAATAGGATAGTTTTCTACAGCTTGCTTTTATCCCACCCATAATTATAGTTCTGAAGTTCAGTGTGCTGTTATGCATGGCTGGAGTTAGTTCATTTTCACTCTTGTAGAAAATTCCGTTGCATGGAGATACAATGATTATTTTCATTGGACTGTTTTATTTATTAATAATAATTATAATTGTTTTCTAATTTAATTTTATTGTTTGAGACAGGGTCTCACTCTGTTGCCTAGGCTGGAGATCAATGGTGCAATCATAGCTCACTGCAGCCTCAACCTCCAGGGCTCAAACAATCCTCCTACATCAGCCTCCCAAGTGGCTGGGACTTCAAGCATGAACCACCACACCTGGCTAATTTTTAAAACTCCTTTTATAGAGACGAGGTCTCACTTATTGCCCAGGCTGGTCTTGAACTCTCGGTCTCAGTAATCCTACTGCCTCAGCCTCCCAAAGGGTGGCTCATACCTGCTGGGATTACAAGCATGAGCCACTGTGCTTGGCCTCGTTGGACTATTTAAGGACATTTGGGTTGCTTTCGATTTTGGGCTTCTAGGAACAGAGCTGGTGCAAATGTTCTTCATTGTTTCTTCTGGTGTGTGTTGGGAGTGGGGGATTGGGTAAGAACTTCTCTAGGGCATTTGCAAGGCCATTGGGAAAGTACATGGTCAACTTCAGTAGATAATGCCAAAGGTTTAAAAGGTGGCTATAACCATTCACACACCCGCTAGCAGTTTGAGCATTCGCCTCGCTCCGCTTCCTCACAACACCTGCAATTATCAGCTTTTTAATTTTGCAGATGGATCTGTGTAAAACTGTAACTCACTGAGGTTTTAGTTTTCATGTCCCTGATTATGCATGCTGCATTTTTTTTTTTTACTTAAAATATGTCTTGGTGACTATTCTGTATCAGAGCAGTGGGGACTTCCTCCTCCTTTCTTGGCTGGAGAGTGTTCCATCCTCATGAAAATCTCCTGGTCGATTTAACCCATTCCCTATTGACAGACACTGAATGGGCTCCAGCCTTTCACAGTCAATTCTGCAATGCATAATTTTGTGTATAGACAGCAGGATGCAGCTGCACATGGGGCTGTGTACACGTAGATTTTTCACAGGAGCCTCCTGAGATGTTTAGAAGGAAAGGAAAGAGAGTGTTTGCTCTGCTCTGGCCCTGTGCCTGCCTGTTTTCAACAAATGCCCTTAATTCCGTGAGTGTCCCAGGGTCAGAGTGGTATCTGCCCTGCCCTGTTTGCACCACACCATCTTTCTTCCCAGATGATGCTGTTCATCTCCCGACCGCTTCCCTTTGAGCCACCCCACCTCCACACAGCTCCTCAGGAATTGTCTCTACCCGACTTCTCTCACCTTTTCTTCTTTTCTTTTTTCCTCCTTCCTCTTCCTTTCTTCCCTCCTTCCCTCCCTCCCTTTCTCTCTTTCTTTTTCTATTTCTTTCTTTCTCTTTCTTTCTTTCTCTCTCTCTCTCTCTTTCTTTCTTTCTTTCTTTCTTCCTCTCTCTCTCCTTCCTTCCCTCCTTCCATTCTTTTTTTCTTTCCTTTTTTTTTTTTTTTGGAGATGGAGTTTCACTCTTGTTACCCAGGCTGGAGTGCAATGGTGCAATCTCAGCTCACCGCAGAGATGAGCACCTCTGCCTCCTGGGTTCAAGCAATTCTCCTGCCTCAGCCTCCCAAGTAGCTGGGATTACAGGAATGCCCCTCCATGCCCAGCTAATTTTGTATTTTTAGTAGAGACAGGGTTTCTCGATGTTGGTCAGGCTAGTCTTGAACTCCCAACCTCAGGTGATCCACCTGCCTTGGCCTCACAAAGTGCTAGGATTACAGGCGTGAGCCACCGTGCCCAGCCTCTTTTTTTCTTTTTTAATTAGGGTCTCGCTGTGTCACCCAGGCTGAAGAGCACTGGTGCGATCACGGCTCACTGTAGCCTCAAACTCCTGGACCCAAGCAATCCTCTTGCTTCAGCCTGCCAAGTAGCTAGGACTGCAGGTGCTCACTACCATGCCCAGCTAAGTTTTATATTTTTTGTAGAGATGAGGTCTCGCTATGCTGCCTTGGCTGGTCTCAAACTCCTAGGCTCAAGCAGTCCTCCCCACTCGGCCTCCCAAGTCATTGCCAGAGAGCTTTCTTATGAATACTAACCTGGATCCCCATCTCAAGAATCCAAGTTAGCATTCACTGAGGGATTAGACTTTCCCTGGCCCTGAAAGAGAGAAAAATAAACTGACCACCACCTAGAGAGTGTTCAGTCTCAAAACTGGATGCAGTAACACACACACACACACACACACACACACACAACCAGGTAAAGGCAGACAAATCTCAACCAACCACTATGTGCTATGCCCTGGGCAAACCCTCTGACATCCCTCAACCTCAGCTTCTTCTTCTCTGAAAAGGGACAGTAACACTTCTTGGAGGTGTGGGGCAGATGAGGGCCAATGTTAACAAACCACTCACATTTCATGCACTCACTAGTCAAAGCTTTCATTGTTATCAAGGATAGTTCTAATCCAAACAACATATGAAGAGGCTATGACAGACACAGAATCAGCCAGAGGGGAGCCCCCATTGGAGGGCAGCCCGCATTGGAGGGCTTCCTGGAGGAAGAGATGGTTGAGCTGCTCCTATCAAGGTAGGTGTGGTTTAGGCAAGTGAGAACATGTGCTTGAATGCCTGGTGGGGGGTGGTGCGAGGATTCTTGAAGGAGAGAACTGCAAAATCAGAAGCATGGAGAATGAGGGAGGAAAGATTTGGATGTGCTTGAGAGCCAGTGTGTAACTGGGGAGAGAGGTGGATTGTAAAGTGTGCGGGACCTACAGCCTGAGAGCTGGCAAGAGCTCCATCTTAGAGAACTCAGTGGGCAAAATGAGGTCCTGGGCTGGGCCCAGGAATTAGCACTGCACCAGAAATTCACATGCAAGCTTGTGTTTGAGAATTGCTCTTTTCATCTGACGAAGGAGGTGCAGCCTGGGATGAAGGAATGTGGGGTTCAGTAGAGCAGGACCCTACTACCAGAGGGCCCAGCAGTTAGTCTGCAGGGGGCTTTGCTCTGGGAGGAAGCATAGGGGCTGGTATTGTATTTGACTCAAGACACTCACCTCCCCCATCTCTGCTTTGATGTGGTATCACGCAGGCACAGGGGCTGCCACGGGCTGGTGCCTGGGGCATTGCATTTGCCCTCCAGGAAGTTTGGAAGCTGGTCTGGGGAGTGGGAAGCCAGGGCTGGTTAAACATCTATAGCAACCATTTCCAGCCAAGAGCTTTAAACTCATGAGTCTCAATCTCCCTACAGTCCACGTAGGTTGGAGGCACTACGTAATTGTCATGCCCTTTTCCTGCACAGATGGAGCCCCAGAGAGGTTGAGTAACTTGGACAAGACCACACAGCTGAGAAGTAGTGGAGCTGGAATTCACAAGTCTATCTGATTCTAGGGCCAATGTACAGTGTTTCTTTCTCTCCTTTCTTCTTCGCCTCCTTCTTCTCCTCCCTCTTCCTCTCTCTGTCTTAGATATTGCATTGACATGGTCTCAAAATCAAAGGGTACAAAAGGATATACCATTTCCCAGTTTTCCTTCCTAGAGACAGCTAAGGGTACTAGTTTCTTGCAACTAGCTTTAGAATATTCTATTCATATATATGAGTATATTCCATGATATTCTTCCCCATTTTTTAGACAAAAAAAAAAAAAACAAAAACGGTGGCATCCTACATGTACTGTTTGGCACTGAGTTTTTTTCACTTAGTACTTCTTGGCAGTCTTTCCATGTCAGTTCATAAAGAGCCTTTCCTTATTCTGCTTTCTCATCTGCATATTCAACTCATCCTCTATCTGGTGGATGCAGAGGAGGCTTCCGACCTTATGCAGTTACAACCCATTCTGCGTGAGCATCCCTGACCTTAGGTGCAGAAGGCATGAGCAGCACATCGCTCAGATAACACCCTAGAAGGGGAGCTGCTGAATACACTTGGTGCCATTCATGACCTTGTCCTCAAATCTGCTCACAGACTTACCCATAATGACGCTTTTTTCTTCTACAATCTGACTGCTCCAGCATGTTCCTCTGACAGCACTTTCTCCTACAGACTCTGTTGCCAAACTAGGGTCTGCCTACCTGGTGCAGCAAAGCCAAGCACTGACACTGGGATTTGCAACAAGAGAGGCATTTACTGCAGGGCGCCAAGCAAGGAGAATCGGGCAGCTCATGCTTAAGACCCGAACTCCTCCGTGGCTTACAGGTAAGGTGTTTTTGTTTGTTTGTTTGTTTGAGATGGAGTCTTGCTCTGTTGTCCAGGCTAGAATGCAATGGCCCCATCCCAGCTCACTGCAACCTCCGCCTCCCGGGTTCAAGCAATTCTCCTGCTTCAGCCTTCTGAGTAGCTGGGACTACAGGCACCCACCACCACGCCTGGCTAAGTTTTGTATTTTTAGTAGAGGCGGGATTTCACCATATTAGCCAGGACGAAAGTCTTGGTCTCCTGACCTCGTGATCCGTCCCTCGGCCTCCCAAAGTGCTGGGATTACAGGTGTGAGCCACCATGCCCTTACCCAGGCCTAGGTAAGGGTGTTTAAAGGCAGGGAGGCAGAGTTTACAGGCAAAACATAAACCAATACATGGAGGCTGTGCATTGGTTTGACCTAAAAGGGTGGGACATCTTGAAGTGGGGCCTGCAGATCATAGGTGGATTCAAAGATCCTCTGATTTGTGATTGGTTAAGGGGGCAAAGCTTTCTATAAAAACCTGCGGTCAGCAGAAAGGAATGTTGAGCTCTGGCCTTAGGGTGTGACTTCCTCCAGCCCCCTCAGGAAGAAATGTTGAACAAAAAATGGTGGGCTGAGTTAAGTCCTCAGCTCCCAACTGAGGTCTCCGTGCCAGTGGATGGCATTTTCCATTTGGTGGGGGCCTGGGTTTCTGAAAAACAATTCAGGAACATATCATAAGATGTTATCTTAAGTTTCAGTAGGGAACCAAGCATTCTGTGACTCTAACTTCCTTGGCTATTTTTTTAAAAAACTATTATTACCTTCTTGCTTATCATGTTGTTCATGTACTTCTCAGGGCTAGCTAGGCGCCTGGAATTTTCCTTGAAGGAACTCAAGGTTTACCTTTATTTCCATGCCTGGGGAGGGGGTTCTGCCTAGCAGGCCCCAAAACTCTGTCTCAGCTCTGGCTATCTGGGTGCTGGTCCTGCCTTCCGGGCACTGCTGCAGGGAGAAGTGAGTGGCTTTGCCCCTGTGCCCAGCACACAGTAGGTGGGCACTCAGCAGCACAGGGGAGCTGCATCCGCTCTTCTGGGGCATTGTCATTTACCTTCAAGGAGCATTTCCTCATTTGGTACTCACAACAGCCTTGTGGGGACCTGGCAGGAACGGTCATTCCCACGTTACTATGAACAAATGGGTTTGGGGACATCCTGACTTGGTCTTGGCCTCATTGGCTGAGGAGGAAATCCAGGCCCCCTGACTCTCAGTCCCCCCCACACTGCCTCCCAGTGGCTGCTGAAATGCAATTAGCCAAGGAAGGACCTGCTTTTCAGCTTTATTCTGGCTGTTATTCCACACACAGAAATACCAATGGCACAGGGCCATCTAAGCCTGTTTTTGTTTGCCAACAAACAAGAGAAAGATTAGGATAGCTAGCCAACATTTTGTGAGTCCTCACAACACTGCAGGCAGGTCTCTGTGCACATATGCCCTCATCTACTTCTCAGAAACAGAGAGGTGGGGGCTGGTATCACCCCTGTGCACAGATGAGGATAATGAGCAGCAGGAACAGAGCCAGATTTAAACAGATCCCATGTTTTTGGATTTTTTTTTTTTTTTTTTTTTGACAAGGTCTTACTCTGCCACTGAGACTGCAGTGCAGTGGCACAATCACGGTTCACTGCACCCACCACCTCCCAGGTTCAAGCAATTCTCCCACCTCAGCCTCCAGACTAGCTGGGATTACAGGTGCCCACCACCACACCTGGCTAATTTTTACATTTTTACATGTTGCCTGGCCATGTTGCCCAGGCTGATCTTGAACTCTTGAACTCAAGTGATCCACCCACTTCAGCCTCCCAAAGTGCTGGAATTAGAGGTGTGAGCCACCGCGCCCGGCCAGGTCCCGTGTTCTTAACTTCTCTGATCAATCAATTACATTAGTTCTATGATACTGATACGTTGTCATTATTAATGTAATCCAAACCTCGGCTGAAATGGTGGTGATCTACTTGGTATGATTTCAGAGACTACAGTAAGGTCCTCCATGCATAAAAAACTAGAGGCCTTCCCACCCAGCTTCAAGTCACTCACAATTGCATGATTCGGACTCCATCCCTTTGGCCCACAGCTTTGAGCCCAGTTGAAATAAGATCCTCCCAGGTGTTTCTCAGTCTTGTCATGCTGAGGCCTGCTTTTCATGACACGAACAGCTCCGTCCCTTTCTGTAGTTCTAATTATGAAAACAAAAGGGGTTCTTCCCACATGTAAAATTAAGAAGTACTCTTAAATATGTCTTCTCAAACTCCATCGCCCCATCCCAGACTCAGGACCAGCCTCCCCGCGCTCACCGCTGTGACTGCTTTCCGCACTCCCTGCCGATTTTAGCTCCCATCTCATGTTCTCTCTCAGATTCCTCCTGCCCCCTGCCTGGTGGGTTCACCATCCACTTACCAGCCCACCGATGGCACCCTGGCCTCATCTCCCAGTTTGACCGCCTCTCCCCAGTGATCTTGTCTTCCGTGACGTGCCTTGGAACCCTCACCCCCTCAGGGCCCCACAGTCTACTGACCTCACCCCCTTTCAAATCCCTACTCCCTCCTTTCCCAGCCTAAATTCCAGGGTTAGTTATTCTAGTCCCTGCCTTGTCTATGCCTTCGCCTCCGCAACCTGAACTGGATTGTACTCGCTTTTCAAAACCCCAACCCAGTTAGATCCAGCTCTTCACCGACTCTGCCTGCTCTATGTGTGTCTTACTTGGTTATTTTATTGCCTCTGTCTGCCCCCACCAGCATGTTGACCCCAGGGGGACAGGGACTATGTCCCCACTACTCTGCCCTAGCACCCAAAGAGTAGCTGGTGCATAGTACGAGCATATTCACTGAAGTGTATAGTTGATGAATGAATTTTTCCCTGAATGTGGAAGAGGATCTGAGAGCAGGTTTACTACAGTATCTGGGAAAAAAGTAGAGGGTGGAAGTTGCATTGTGTCCAAGGGGGCTAGAGGAGGGTCGAGGAGGCAGATATGAAGAGGCCAAGCCCAGGAGTCCTCCAGTTTGCCCAAAAGAATGCCAGCATTCTTTCCTAATTAGCTCTTTTTGGTCTGGGAGAAGATCTTAGAAGAGTTCTTCATTCTCAAGCACTAATCACAGGATTCTGAATCTTTACTAAACTGTTGCTTCCTGCTGTCTTGGTTACTCAAGGCTTCTGAGCCAACCTTTGGATGGCTGTGATTATCTGGGATGTCTCAGGAGTGACCTAACCACTCACCTCTTCCAAGTTCTGAATTTTACAACAGGAAATTGAGGCCCAGAGAACAGAAGGACACAGGCATGGGTCCTGCTGGTAGAGCTGGAACTGGAACCCAGATCTGCCTGCAGCCCAGAGCTCATCTGCTGCTGTGTGCTTTGCCCTCTCTCTGTTGTCACATGCAATCACTTGCCCGATGGTCCACACCCTTAAAAGAAGCAGAGATAAATGTTTGGCGTAATCCACACCGAACACTGAGATGAACAATGCTGTGGGAGGCGGGGAGGGAGGTGGTAAAAAAAGAAAAAAAGAAAAAAAGAAAAATGCAGCGGAGAACATGCTGAAGGATTCAGCAAGGCTCTGGTGAGCCTGCAGAGCTTGCTTCCGGGGTGACAGCGCAGTTCGCAGGGCTCTGTATGCAGCACCTCATCTACTCCTCCAGCCACCCTGTGAGGCCGGCTCTGTTATTATTACTCCTGTTGTGTTGGGACACAGGCAGCTGCATAACCACACACATTATTAGCAAGGGACAGAGCCTAAATTCAAACCCTGCTTGACTCGGGCTCATCCTTACTCTCTAGGTGTCTTAAATGCCACAGCAAAATAACTTCAATTTTTATTTTCTTTGAGATGGAGTCTTGCTCTGTTGCCCAGGCTGGAGTGCAGTGGCGCTCTCTCAGCTCACTAAAACCTCTGCCTCCTGGGTTTAAGCAATTCTCCTGTCTCAGCCTCTCCAGTAGCTGGGATTACAGGCACCCGCCACCACACCCAGCTAATTTTTGTATTTTTAGTAGAGACAGGGTTTCATCATGTTGGCCAGGCTGGTCTCAAACCCGTGACCTCAGGTGGTCCACCCACCTCAGCCTTCCAAAGTGCTGGGATTACAGGTATAAACCCGGCCAACTTTTCAATTTAAGCAAACTTTTCCCCCCAAAAGATTGAGTCCTATTGAGAAGAACTTGATCTTCTGGAACAGGGTGGGTGTGGGCAAGGTCGGCTCTGCTTGATGCATTGTGTGCTGGTTGCGTATCTGCCCTAGAGAGGCAAGGGGAGAGGGGACTGGTCCTTACGGAGTCCCACTCATGCCAGGTGCTTCTGTCCATGAGTGCTGCTTCATTTTCGCAAGGGGCCTAGTCATGGGGTCCCACAGCTGGGAGGTAGTATAACCCGCACACTTTCTCCTCCAAGAGACTTCCCAAGGCTTGTGTTACACAGGACATGATTCAACGTTACTAATAAGGCATTTCTGGGTCAAGAGTTTGGGGTTTGAAGTTATGTCAGTACATCCCAGCTGAGGCTCTGATCTTACATTCTTCCTTTTATTTCCTGAGAACTAAAAAATATGATACACACTGGAGTTTCCATTGAGATGAATAAGAGTTGGAACCAGCTTATCATCAGGTTTCGACTCCAAAAAAGGAAACAACTTGTTCTAATTTGCCAAACCTTAAGTCAAATACAGTTCTATTTTTAACCAAATTGTCCACAGGATTCCAAATTTGGCATTTTGTGTTTTTAAAGATAAGTGAACTGATGTGGAGCTTCCGAATAGAGGCAGCCCAGTGTGACAGAAAAACAACAGCAAAAAGACAGTGGCCCGAGTGTCGGGACTCGTGAGTTCTCGGCCTGGCTCTGACTTGGGCTTGTGGTGTGACTTTGAACAGGTCACCAGCCATCTCTGGACTTCAGCTTCAGCACCATGGAAGTCAAGGGTTTGTGTCTGATGAGCTCTGGGTTCCCCTGAGATCTAACCAACGTTCTAAGCCACGAACATGGGCCCTGGACTCTTGACCACGGGAGTTTACATCCCTGTTTCATCACTTACTAGCTGGTAAGTTGGACAAGTTGGACAAGTTGCTTAACTACTCTGAGATCCAATATCTTCATATGTAAGACAGAGATTGATAGTACCTCTGTCATAGGATTGCAAAGATAGAATGAGAAAATTCATTTAACTTGCTCAGCACAGAGCTCAGAGTGAACAGAAGATGTGTTCAATAGTGGTTAGTCCTGCAATGATGAGGGCTCTTTATATGCTATTACAAACAAAGAAAGAACAGACCATAAAAATCTGAGCCTCCACCAATAGATATTTATTAAGCACGTAGCCCTCATTTGTGGTGAACGCTTTCAGTTGGCCACCTGAACCATTCCCAGTCAGTCCCTTCCTTGGCATCTCCAGCCACAGAGATTGGACATCCAGATATTCTCTCTTCTGGCCTTGCTGTGCCATGTGATTGTGCCTAGTCTGTGAGATGTGAGCTACTGGGTGGCTTCTGAGAAGGCTTTTGTTCCCTGCTAAAGCAACAGTCACAAGAGGAGAGCCCTACCCCCGCCGCTGTGGCCTCTTCTGCTTCTCCCACCTTCAACACTGTATGTTATTTGGAGCTGTGGCAGCAGTCCTGTGATCATGAGGCGCAGTCACAGGAAGGAAAGCCCAAAAAGCCGAGAATATCATGGTGTAAGACTGGAAAGAGCCTGGGTGCTGAGTGACATTGCTGAGCAGAGAAATGAATCCCAGAAGTTACTGGCTGTTAGACTTGTTGCTCTGTGAAAATACCACCACCACTTATGTTTGTTTAAGCCAATGACAGCTGGGCACCTTATTCTTTGTAGCTGAGTTCATCCTCTCTCATACATCATTCAACAAATATTTATTAAATGTCTACTAGTGCTAGGCACCATTCTAGGTATTAGGTTCACAAGAAGAGATAAACATCTTTAAAGTTTATAGGAGGGAGACAGGCAAGTTGTTGTTTTAATGCAGTGAAAACGTAAGAGCTGGCAGATCCTGAGGGAAAGTCTTCTGGAGAGCTTTCTCCAAAGGGTTTTTTCTCCCAGATAAAACAAATAGTCTTGTTGTGTATGCCACTCTACATTGAGTTTTCTGTGACTTGCAGCCCAAAGCAGCCTAACAGAGACAGCAGTGATCGCTGCAGTAACACAGTGAGAGATGAGGCAGCCCTCAACACACACCTTCACATAGGGGACAGAGATGTGGAATGGAGTGAGGAAGCCAGGAAGCAGAATCAGTAGGACTTGGTGAGTGATTGGATTCAGGGGTTGGGTTCTGTGTGTGCACAGCAGAAGGGGTCAAAAAACCAAAGTCAGGAAGCCCAAGGGAAGAGACAGGTATTTAATGAAGACACCAACTTCACAAGACAGCCTATCCGAGGACCTAAGTGTGCTGTAGAAATTGCGAAAGGAGGGCTGAGGATGCAGGGGAAGCCTTGTGGAGAAGGCAGGACTTGAAGCATGGCTGGGCTTTGGATTTGAGTGGATAGAAGAGATAGTAATGTCTAGGCAAGCCCTTCCTGGTATATCTTAGACCAAATGTTATAGCTAGTACTTCACAAAAAATCTTTGCCTTTCAATTTTTATTTTTAACTGCATTTCAACCATTTTCACCTGTTGGACACATTGGAAATCAGAGCTTGGAGTTGCAAAGAAAACAAGCACTCAAAGGATTTCTCAGCAAGGCAAATTTGCTTCTGCAGAAGGGTGCTGCTCGTTCTTCTGGTCACTGTGAGACCACACTGAAGAAAGGAGGGAAGGGATTTTTATCTTTAACACAGTCAGTCCCTGCTACTGTATCCAGTCCCCATTGGCTGGGGTCAGACCACACAGTCTAAGCTGATCCCAATTGGCTACTTCAGATGGAGCAGGGGTGGGGGCTACAACAGTGTGAATAGCAGTTTCACAACTAAGGGTGCCAAATAACAAACAGATGTAGGTTATAGAATGGGAACAGATGTAGTTTACAGATTGGGAACTGATGTGGTTTACAGATTGGGAATGGATGTGGGTTACAGATTGGGAATGGCTGGAAGGTTGTTTACTGTAACTAGGGGCAAGGAGACGAGGAAGTTAGGTTTTGAAAACAGAGCACAGTCAGAACCTTTGAAGACGTAGTCACTGTTTCCAACAGACAGAAGGCAATAGAAGGCTGGGCATGGTGGCTCATGCCTGTAATCCCAGCACGTTGTGAGGCTGAGGTGGGCAGATTGCCTGAGCTCAGGAGTTGGAGACCAGCCTGGGCAACGTGGTGAAACCCCATCTCTATGAAAATAGAAAAAATTATCAGGGTGTGGTGGCATGTGCCTGTAGTCTCAGCTACTGGGGAGGCTGAGGAAGGAAAATTGCTTGAACCCCAGAGAGGGAGCTTGTAGTGAGCTGAGATTGCACCACTGCACTCCAGCCTGAGCGACAGACTGAGACTCTGTCTTTAAAAATAAAAGAAAGACAATAGAGGGGTAATCTAGTTCAATACCAAATATACTATGAATGTCAACATCATTTAAAATGTAGCTACTCAACATAGCATTGGGTGAATACACATTTTACTACTCCCGTACTCTCTAATGTGGGTTTACAATGCTTGAATAGTTAAAATAATGCTGCAGTGAGCTCTTTTGTCTAGAGTTCTTCCCATGCCTTATTTCCTATGCCTTATGATTGTGGAAATTAGGATACATTTCCACAAATGGGCTAAGTCAAAGAAATACTGAAAACAGCGAGTCTTACCTAACACAGCAGTTATAATTCTTGATAGTTTTTTTTTTTTTTTTTTTTTAAGACAGGATCTTATTCTATCACACCGGCTAGAGTGCAGTGGTGCAATCATACATTACTGTAGCCTCAAACTCCTGGGCTGAAGCAATCCTCCTGCCTTAGCCTCCCAAGTAGCTGGAACTACAGGCATGCATCACCACACTCAACTAATTTTTAAATAATTTTTAGTAGAGACTGGGTCTTGATATTTTGCCTAGGTTGGTCTCAAACTCCTGGCCTCAAGTGATCCTCTTGCCTCAGCTTCCCAAAGTGCTGGGATTACAGATGTGAGTCACTGCTCCTGGCCAGAGTTGTTGATAAATAGCAAATTGCTTTTCAGAATGGTTCTATCATTGCGCATGAGAATTTTGCTTAACATTTAAAACGCAAGACTGGCACCTGAACAGGAAGAAGTTAATGTATCTTTCGGCTGTGTTCTCACCATGTGAGCTTAGTCCTCAGCACTGGTCTCATCTTAGATTCCTTACAGTCAGGGTATGCTGCTCCCATTCCAAGGTCATATGGTCCGAATACAGAGCTAAAGTTGTAGCTACTGTTAACTGAGCTAGAAAGCACTCTGTTTTCTCACCTTTTAAATAAACAAAATTGCAACCCTTTATTAAACAGCTAACCAACCATTAAATAGCCAAGTAAAGAATGCATCAATAATTGTTTTTAAAAATAAACCTCTAAATAATACTTAAATTTCTTATAAACTAATTGCTTCTGTTCTTTTCTCATTAATCATAAATTCTTTTCAATCATATCCTAATCCCATCCTGGTCTTGGTTCCCTAATTGATTAGAATGGGCCATCCTAGGATGTGTGTGGTGGCTCACACCTGTAATCCCAACATTTTGGGAGGCTGAGGCGGGAGGAGCACCTGAACCCAGGAGCTCGAGACTAACCTGGGCAACATAGTGAGACCCTGTCTCAACAAAAAATTTAAAATATTAGCCGGGCGTGGTGGGGTGAGCCTATAGTCCCAGCTATGCTGGAGACTGAGACAGAGGATCACTTGAGCCCATGAGTTCAAGGTTGCAGGGAGCTATGATTGCACTACTGCATTCCAGCATAGGCAACAGAGGAAGACCCTGCCTCAAAAAAAGAAAAGAAAAGAAAGCCATCTTAATTGGAGTAGAGTTTAAAAGTCTTTGCAGGCTACTGTAGGGACTAGCCTGGTTTTCTTGACCAAGAATTTGTTATTGTGGCCATTGGGTCTACTTAACTCTGAGGCTTGGATTCAGGCCTCTCTCAGGAGCTGAGACCTCTCTGAGCTCTTGGTAGACAGACAGGAGTAGCTGGTTGTGTGAACTGCATTATCACTTCTCTCCTTCTGGGGCACAGGACAGCCCTGGGCATTGAAAGGAGCACGATCCTAGTAGAGACCACAAAAGGATGTTCAATGGGATGGCAGGGGCTTGCCTCCAAATTTAATTGGGTATCAAATGCCTGTATCATTGAAAACAATGACATAGTGCCTGGACAATGAATTGCAACTTCTTTCTCAACTACGGGACTCAATACAATATATCACTTTACTTGGCTGAATCTTGTTTCCTCTTCTATAAACAGGGGTTTAAAAAACTCTAACACCTGTAATCCCAGCACCTTTGGGAGGCCAAGGCGGGTGGATCACTTGAGGTCAGGGGTTTGAGACCAGCCTGACCAATATGGCAAAACCCTATCTCTATTAAAAAAATACAAAATTAGTCAGGTGTGGCGGCACACTCTCGTAATCCCAGCTACCTGGGAGGCTGAGGCAGGAGAATCACTTGAACCCAGGAGACAGAAGTTGCAGCGAGGCAAGATTGTGCCACTGTACTCCAGCTTGGGCAACATGAGTGAAGCTCCATCTCAAAAAAACAAAAAAACAAAAAACCTAACTGACAGCATTGCTGTGAAAGCCAAATGAGATGATTCTGTGAAGGTCTCTGAAAAAGCTGGCTAAGAAATGATTATTAGTAGTTTTTTCATTAATTACAGTGCCACTAATTTCTCTATTGCAGTTTATAGTTTACAGGAGTCCTTCTCAAATTCTATCATGCATATGAAACATGCATGTTAGAAACATGCAGCTGAGGGGCCTTGCTGAAATGCAGATCTTAGATTCAGTAGGTCTGAGCTTGAGCTGAGATGGTGCTGTTCACATACCACATTTTTTGAGTAACAAGGGTTTCCAGTAATTTGAAAATATGAAAATTTCTAACAGTAGATTCCTAGCAGACTTCCTGTCACCAGTTGTTTGTGTACCTCACTTATTATATAGTCAAAATAGCCTGGGCCTTTAATAGCCTACAGGTGATATAATTGAACAATGTAGATTTTTTTTTTTTTTTTATAAAGACGGGGCTTCACCATGTTGGTCAGGCTGGTCTTGAACTCCCGACCTCAGGTGATCCGCCTACCTTGGCCTCCCAAAGTGCCTGGATTACAGGTGTGAGCCACCATGCCCAGCCAACAATGTAGATTTTTTAAGATAGAAACTAAAATCTACACAAGATTTTCCTAAGTGTGCTTGATATGTCAATAGATCTTACTTTAAAAAGGTATAGTTAGCCGAGCGTGGTGTCTGATGCCTGTAATCCTAGTATTTTGGGAGGCCAAAGCCGAGAATTTCTTGAGCTCAGGAGTTCAAGACCAACCTGAGCAACATAGGGACAACGTATCTTAGGAAAAAAAAAAAAAAGATGTAGTCACATACGTTTGGTGATCCTGGAGTTAAACAAATGAAACTAAATTCTTTACTTGAGAGCATTATCACTTATGATGCTGTAAGAAATGACCCACCACATTTCTGAGGTTTGATAATTTTGTCTGAAATAGACAGCAGACAGACTAATAAGAGAAAAAGCATACCAATTTATTAACATGCAAATTTATGGGAGCCACACAAAGCATAAAACTCAAAGAAGAGCAAGATGATTAAAGCTTAAATACCCTCTTCGTAGGGCAGAGGAAGTGAGGGGATATAGGCTATTTTAGAAGAAGAGTAAGTGATTTTTAGGGGAGATCAAGGTTCCAAAGAACAGACAATATCCTGGGACAACTGGGCTCTGGGTATGGTGTCAACTCTAGTCTTCCCTCTTGAAATGTGCATCAGTTTCCTCAAGCAGATGAAATATGTGGGGAAGGGATTCACAGCAATTGAATTGAACTGAAGATTCCGGAGGAGGCTTTAGGTAGAGAGCTTCAGAGAAAACCCTTCCCTGCATTTGCTGCTCCCCAGGTACCTCAGTTTGAAGTCCCAAACAGCATATTTTAGGGTATCCATTTTCTGAGCCCTAACAATGTTTTCTTTCTCCTATTAGTAACATAAAATCCAAACATAAATTGCTTGAATAAGGATATTTTACTTTTCTCCCAATACAAGAAGTCTGGCAGCAGGGAAATTCTAGTTAATCCAGTGGCTCAGAGACATGATTAACGACCCAGATTCTGTCTATCTTCTTGCCCTGCCATAGATGGCACAGCACATAGGCCTTGTCCTCAGGATGGCTATCCTTATGGCAGAAGATGACTGTGGCAAAATAAACATCACATCCTGATGATAGCCAAAGGCAAAAAATGGGCTATTGCTTGTCTTTTTCTTTCAGATGTTGTATTTTTCAGTGCTGGAATTTCTACTGAGGTATTTTTACAGTTTTTTCTCATCTGCTGAGATTTCCCATCTTTTCATTCATTGTGAGCATATTCTCATTTATGTTCTTGAAAATGGTTATAATAGCTGCTTTAAAATTCTTGTCTGTTAGTTTTTACGTCTGGGTTATCTCAGGTTGTTCTCCATTGATCCTTTTTCTCTTTTGTATGGGTCACATTTTTCTGTTTCTTCTAATGTCAAGTATCTTTAAACTGTCTCCTGAATGTTGTGAATATACAGTGTAGGGACTCTACATTCCTTTTGTTCTTCTGAAAAGTATTAGTGTTTGTGTTTATTTGTTTTAGCTAGCAGTTAACTTGGCTGAACTCTCAAACTGCAAATGCTGTCTTCTCTCTGCTGAATAGGAGCTGAAATGTTTATTTTATTTTTGTAGAGATGAGGTTTTGCTATGTTGCCCAGGCTGGTCTAGAACTCCTGGGCTCAAGCAATCCTCCTGCCTCAACCTCCCAAAGTGCCTGGATTACAGGTGTGAGCCACTGCACCTGGCTGGGAACTGAAATCTTAATTTAGATCGTTTAGCCTTAGCTGTGCAGCTTGGAGTCTGTCCCACACATGTGGGGTTCAGAGATGTGAGCAGAGCCTATACACAGAATTTGAGGCTACTCATTTATGGCTCCGTCTCCTTTCCAGGATTTCCTTCCTCATTTTCCAGCTGTGTAGTCACCAGAACTCTGTCCTCTGGTTTTTTGTGCCAGTACAAGTGTGAGCTTTATATCCTAGTTTTAACCACCCCACACGTCCCTGACTAGGGGCTTCCCTCAGCAAAAACCTACAAAACTTTTTCTTAATTCATTACTATTCCCTTCATCCAAGTATTGACTCCCCTCCAATATCCATGTCTTTTGATCACTCTCCAGGGCTTTCATAGTTGCTTTTTATAATTTTGACATGTGGGAGGTTTGTGGTCCCATGGGAGATACTCAGCCACTACTGAATGCAAAATTTTTGTTAGTGTCTTTTTAAAGAGCAAAGACATCTTTCTCAGAATTCCTCCACAGATTTATTCTCTCTCTTATTGACCAGAATTGTTTTCATCTGCTCTTTCTTAAACTCCTTTGTTCAAGACTGCAGTGAGCTATGACACACCACTGCACGCCAGTCTAAGTGACAGAGTATGACCCTGTCCCTAAAAAATACAAATAAAGATAAAAAATAGAAAATGCCATTGATGGTGAGATACATCTCAATATCAGAAACCTTACAATGTAGGGGGAAAATATGTGCCTTAGAATTGAGAAATATATTGAAAAAGTATATTTATTTTACTTTGCTATGTGTCAGAAAGTGTTTTAAATTATTTAATTTTTGAATCAGAAACACATTCACATGGTTCGACAATCAGAAGTTGCAAAAGTATTGTCACGGACATGTTTCCCAACTGCCCATCTCTCGGGCCCCTTCCTTGAGGCCACCAATGTCTTCAGTCTCTGTGTCTCGGTCAGAGGTAGTTTATCCTTATTTCTGCAAGTGAAGTCTTATGTTCTTTGCCCCCTTTTTTACACAAATGGTAGCATATTATACACCCTCTTCTGAACCTTGTTTTTTCACTTAATATATCATACAGATGAATTCACATTAGGTCTGTTTCGATTATTTTAGTTTATTTTGTTTTTCTAAGATTACATCATAAGCATTTTCTCTATCTCCCATATGATTGTTTTCTGGGGCAGGGATGGGGGTGTGGGCTCTGTCGCCCAGCCTGGAGTGCAGCCTCGACCTCCTGGGCTCAAGAGATCCTCCTGCCTCAGCCTCCCAAGTAGCTGGGACCACAGGCACGTATCACCACAACAGGCTAATATTTTGTGTGTGTGTTTTGTAGAGATGAGGTTTCACCATATCTCCCAGGCTGGCCTTGAACTCCTGGGCTCAAGAAATCCTCCCTCCTCGGCTTCCCAAAGTGCTGGGAATACAGGCATGAGCCATCAAGCTTGGCCATGATCATTTTAATGAATTTTTTTTTTTTTTTTTTTTTGAGACGGAGTTTCGCTTTTGTTACCCCGGCTGGAGTGCAATGGCTCGATCTCGGCTCACCGCAACCTCCGCCTCCTGGGTTCAGGCAATTCTCCTGCCTCAGCCTCCTGAGTAGCTGGGATTACAGGCACGCGCCACCATGCCCAGCTAATTTTTTGTATTTTTAGTAGACACGGGGTTTCACCATATTGACCAGGATGGTCTCGATCTCTTGACCTCGTGATCCACCCTCCTCGGCCTCCCAAAGTGCTGGGATTACAGGCGTGAGCCACTGCGCCCGGCTTAATGATCATTTTTAATGATTGTTCAGTTTTGTGAGGTGACTAGACCACAATTTAATAACGGATCCCTGTTGTTGGACACTTCGGTTGTTTCCAGTGTTTTGCTATGACAGAGGGCACTGCGATGATCATCACTCATTCAACAGGTATTTTTCTGACCACCATGAATGGCAATCCTGTGTACCAAAGTGTCTTCCCCTAAGGGGCTTACAGTCAAACCGCAGGAACAGCCAGGGAAGTAAATAAGTTAGGGAAGTGTCCCCATCCCCCAAAGAGGGCCTGAGTACAGTCTGGGCTGCCACATGAGGAAAAGCGAGGAAGGTGCTGATGGTCTAACCCACGTGTTCAGGCCAGTGTAAATTAGTAAGTTGGGTTACAAGTTATTCACAGGCTTGTGAATTCGGTGAACATGTGTCCACCTCAGGCGTAGCTCCAATCTTCATGCACTGACCATAGCCCTGTCCTAGGGCCGCAGCTGCACTGAACTTACAAAAGTGAGAAATAAAGAATAAAATCAGTTAACGCTTTGTAAGCACTTGCCATGTGCCAGGACGAACTCCTAGGGCAAATCTAATTATTTTCCCCGTTTTCTAGATGAGAAAACGAAGGCACAGAGGTATTAAATAACCTGTCAAAGGTGCAACTAACATACCTGTGTTTTGAACTAAGACAGCTGGGCTCCCTAAGTGGCCACACTGTACCGCCCTGAGAAAGGCAGCTGGACTTATCCCTGTGACTTATCCCTGGCGGCACATCTTGTCTTTGCTCCATGGATGCTGACCTGATCCCTTTCTCTTCCTTTAACAAGGGTAAACTCAGGGGGCCTTTATTTCTCATTTATTGGATGAGCATTTTCCCAGGATGAGCACGGCTTTTTTTTCCCCTAGGGAGAATCGCCTGCCAGAACCTTTGAGATTGGGATTGTTGTCCACCACTGGGGAGCGGGTGCAGAGGTTCTTCCAACCCTGCAGCCAGGCAGGGCAAGGGGACTGAGAGCCTAGGGGTGACCCAGACCTCACACGGTTGGTCCTGGGGCCACAGAAGCCCAGGCTGATCCTCTGGCTCAGACCCGTCCCCCTTCAATCCGCTTTCCCCTGTCCCCCACCTCGTCTCACCCCACCTCTGTTCCACAGACAACCCTCCCATCCCCCACTGCTTCCTCTCTGCCCGCGGTCCCCAGACAACAGCAAGCCTGAATCTCATCAGCCAGACCGGGCTACGCAGCACATGTTATGAAACCTCCTCCCCCATTTCTAATAATTCAATTTCTTCATAGCTATTGGAACAAAAGGCCCTCTTCACCTCAGAATATTCCAAATGCCAAAACGAATAGCAGCGCACAGAAAACGTGACCATCCACAGCAATTCTTCTTTGTTTACTGTAATAGAAGCAACAATGAAAAGAACACAAGAGGCTGGCAGTGAAAAATGGGTTTCCCTCCACCCACAAGCCCCAGTCCCCTCCTCATAAGTAACCATCCTCAGCAGTTTTATTTCTGAAATGTTACATGCATACACATAGAGAAGCTCTTCCCCACCTTTTAGACATAAATGGTCGAATACTATACTGCTTGACTCCTTGTTTTTTTATTGTTCTTTTTCCTTCCTACCAATATGTCTCGGAGAACTTTCCCCATGAGCACATCCAGATCCACAATTATTCTTTTCAATAGCTGCAGAGAATCGCATTATGTGGCTATACCATCATTCATTTAACTAGCTTGCCATTGATACACTTTTAGGTTATTTCTGGATCTTTGCTATTACAATTGATGTTGTATTTAACAATCCTGTGCATATATTTTTGGAAGTCTCCTATGAGTATTTCTGTAGGATAAATTCCTGCAAGTATTGATTTTTAAATAGATGGTGCCAAACTGCCCACCCAACTGCAGCTTTTCAAAGGAGACTGAATGAATAGCTTAGGCTTGATGGTCAAATCATTAAAAATAACCAAATTTTATTTTATATGGGAGAGCATTCTGATGCCTTTAAAACAAACCATAAACACAAAAGTATAAACTGTAAAAGAAAAGAATGATACATTTTATTACATTAAAATTTAAAACTTTTGTATCATCGAAGACACAAATGTTAAATAAAATGTTAAATAAAAAACCACACAGCGGGCGAAGATATTTGCAATGCATTCAACGGAGCCCATATTAGTACCAAAGTCTACATGCTATTAACAAAAAGACAAACACCCCCTGCCCTTTATTCCCAAATGGAAAAAGCCATTCAGAAAAGGAAACTGGAACAACCAATGAACATACGAAATGATGCCTAGCTTCACCAAGAAGTAAGGAAAATATAAACAACAGTGAGATGGTATTTCACACCTCTCAGACAGGCAACATATTTTCAGTCTGGTAATAACAAGAGAAGTGACGTGATTAGATCTCTTACAAACACTCAGTGGGAGTGGAAAATGGCACACCCACTCCAGAAAGCAAATGAGCAACCCCTCGGAGAGTCGCAGAGGTGTCCACTGTATTTACCGTGCTTTCTTATTTTGTGAATTCTTGATGCTCTGGCATTTGTGGCCTCGCTGATGGGGGTGAGGCTGTCCCTCCCAGGGCTACCTCATTCTTAGAGATAGCAGAGGGCTGGGGTGGGTGGGGCAGCGACGCCTTTCATAGGTAAAGTAGCCTTTCCAGAACTCATGCTATGATCCACCTCCTCTCTCTGGCTCTTCCACTCCCAGAGGCAAAATCACCCAGGGCCAGGCACCAGTCAACTACAGACCGCCCCTATGGCCCAGCCCTGCCACCGGGATTTGAACCAGCCAGTCCTAAGCTGTTTATCTGCCCAGCCTTGCCTTTCCCACGGAAAACACCATAAAGCCTCTGAGCTGTGCCCTCTCTGCATCCCTTCTGCCCCGTGACCGAAACTGAGGCTTCCCCCATACGGTCCTGCGTGGCGAGGAAATGTACCTGAAATAGAAATCGCTTCAATGGCACTAGCCTCTCCATGTGGTAACTCAGTCACCTCCATTGACTGAATTCCTGTGGGTACCATTGATAAACCCACATTGTGACCTGAGAAGTTCTCATGCAGGGCAAGGAAGGATGTACACAAGAGTGTTCACTGCGGCACTGCTGGTTACAGCCAGACACTGCAAACAGCCCAAATGTCCATCAGGAGGAGAATGTTACATATACTGTCCCATGGTCTCAGAATGGGCCACCAGAAAGCAGGAAAATGGAAAAGACTAGAGCCAGGGATCATAACACCGATTAAAAACAGCAGTTTGCAAAATAAATGCAATGTATTTGTTTATGTACAAAAATTTAAAAGATTTATAAAACAATAGTATATATTGTTTACATATTCACGTACTAAAAGTATAAAAACATGGAAGGGAAAAAGTCCCTTCAATTTGGAACACTGTTCTCATAGGAGGGAAAGTGAAGGGTGACATTGATTAGGAAACATTTTGAGGAGATTTCACCTTTACTTGTGATGTCTCATTGCTTTAAAACTACAGAAATAACTGAGCCAAATGTAGTAAAATGTTTGTTTGTTTTTGAGACAGAGTTTCGTTCTTGTTGCCCAGGCTGCAGTGCAATGGCATGATCTCAGCTCACTGCAACCTCCGCCTCCCAGGCTCATGCGATTCTTCTGCTTCAGCTTCCCAAGTAGCTGGGATTACAGGCATGCGCCACCACACCTGGCTAATGTTGTATTTTTTAGTAGAGATGGGGTTTCTCCATGTTGGTCAGGCTGGTCTCGAACTCCCGACCTCAGGTGATCTGCCCACCTCGGCCTCCCAAAGTGCTGGGATTATAGGCATGAGCCACTGCACCCGGCAAAATGTAGTAAAATGTTAAGATTTCTTCAATCTCGCTGGTGGGTACATGAATGTTTGCTGTACCAGTTTGGGTAATTTATGTTAGAGCTCTTTCATTATGAGAAAAAAGATACTATTTAGGCTGTATGAATAATCTCAAGGTTCTACAAATAACAAGTCAGGAAACCAGCAAGCTTCTCAACTGTGTCCATCTCAGCACCTCAAACCTTCTCCTCTCTCCTTACATTGTATCTTTTGAAATTCCTGACTTTTTGGAAACATTTAAACACTTCTACCCCCACGGTGGATATGTCTGTAGGTTTGGTCAAGGATTCAAAAATTAAGTCACACACCTGAAAAAGCCGTGCTTCATTGGAGGACTGTTTAATTAGTTATCAGGGCCGGGCACGCTGGCTCACACCTGTAATCAGGCACTTTGGGAGGCTGAGGTGGGCAGATCACCTGAGGTCAGGAGTTCGTGACTAACCTGGTTAACACGGTGAAACCCCATCTCTACTAAAAATACAAAAATTTGTCGGGTGTGGTGGTGCATACCTGTGATCCAGAGGCTGAGGCCAGAGAATCTCTTGAACCCGGGAGGCAGAGGTTGCAGTGAGCTGAGATTGTGCCATTGGGCTCCAGCCTGGGTGACAAAAGCAAAACTCCATGTCAAAAAAAAAAAAAGGATAGAAAGAAAGAAAAGAAAAAAAAATTATCAGAACTCCACTCTATTTTCAGAAGGGGTAGAGAAGGGAAAAAAAATTTTTTTTTACTTTTTTTTTTTTTTTTTTTTGACAGAGCCTCACTTTTTTGCCCAGGCTGGAGTGCAGTGACACAATCTCAGCTCACTGCAACCTTCACTTCCCGGGTTCAAGCAATTCTCCTGTTTCAGCCTCCCGAGTAGCTGGGATTACAGGCATGTGCCACCACCACACCTGGCTGATTTCTGTATTTTTAGTAGAGACGGGTTTCACCATGTTGTCCAGGCTGGTCTTGAACTCCTGACCTCAGGTGACCCACCGAGCTCTGCCTCCCAAAGTGCTGGGATTACAGACATGAGCCACTGCGCCTGGCTACTTCTTGGTTTCTAACAAAAATAAGTTGATTGGCCGGGCGCGGTGGCTCAAGCCTGTAATCCCAGCACTTTGGGAGGCCGAGGAGGGTGGATCACGAGGTCAAGAGATCGAGACCATCCTGGTCAATATGGTGAAACCCCGTCTCTACTAAAAATACAAAAAATTAGCTGGGCATGGTGGTGCGTGCCTGTAATCCCAGCGACTCAGGAGGCTGAGGCAGGAGAATTGCCTGAACCCAGGAGGCGGAGGTTGCGGTGAGCCGAGATCGCGCCATTGCACTCCAGCCTGGGTAACATGAGTGAAACTCCATCTCAAAAAAAAAAAAAAAAAAAAAAAGTTGATTAAAAAATTTCTTTAAAAAATACAAATTTTCAAATTAAGTTTTTCAGAATTTTCATGAGTCAGTTATTTTAACTGCAATAACAAAATATCTATACCTTAAAGTATTTCTTTTGTTTTTACTAAAAGCAAAGGGCATATTTCATTCGTTCTTCTCAAATTAAGGGCTATATTTTTCTAGAAGTATTTAAAAGCCCTTGCATTGGCCGTGAGGTTTTCAACAGCAAATATCAAGTGAACAGTGACTAAAAACAAAGACGTTGAGTTACCTGACATCACAGGATGCACACACACACAAACGGTGGCGGGGGTTGTTGCAGTCACACAAGGATCTCAGCACGGACACAGGCTTTTTCTTATACGGTTTTTGGTGCCTTAACCAGCCTTCAAATTTGCCCTCAGTAATATCCACCCTCTAGTATTCACGCCTTTCCTGCATTTTACCAGGGCTGGTCTCTGCGACCAATAGAATATAGATGGGACTATATCAGAGATTAGGTTATAAAAGACTGCAGCTTCTGTCTTGGGCTCACACGCTCTCCTTCCCTCGTTCTTACTCTCACTCTCTTCATCTCTCGCTGAAGAAAGTCATCTGCAAGCTGTGAGCCGCACAGTGGAGAGGCCCACATCATGAGGCACGCAAGCGTTTGTCAACATTGACCACGAACTGATACCCACGGGCAACCAGGAGGGTAGCTTGGAAGTGGGTTCTTTAGCTCCAGTGAGCCTTGAGATGACTGCGTCCCTGGCTGTCAGCCTGAATGCAAGCTTGAGAGATGCAGAGCCAGAACCACCTGCTAAGCCGTTTGCAGTTTCCTGACCCTCAAAAATGGTGTGAGATAGTATGTTCTTATTGTTTCAAAGTGCCCTGTTGTGGGGGCGGGGGAACTACAGGAAGGACAGCGGGAGGGCGGGTGAGGGAGGGATAACGTGGGGAGAAATGTCAGGTGTAGGTGATGGGGGGATGGTGGCAGCAAACCACCTTGCCATGAATGTACCTATGCAGCAATCTTCCATGATCTGCTCATGTACCCCAGAATCTAAAGTATAATAATTAAAAAAAAAAAAGTGCCATGTTTCAGGGTAAATTGTCATGAAGCACTGGATAACTCATACACTTAGTGTGTCTGCCACCTTTCCCCTGACGGATGGAAAACAACTGTCATAGGTCCACACACCCTGTGCTCCCAGGACAGTGTCTCTGGCAGGAAGAAAAGGAGATGGAGCTACAAGGGGCTTCCCATGTGTCTTTTTCCTTTTATCAAGGAGGAAAATCTAAGAAGCCACCCAGCAGAGTCCCTGTTACTTCTCATTATCCAGGGGAATGGGGCCTGATGAACCCATGATTCACCCTTAGCTGAAACCAAGGACCAGGCTTTTCAGCTGCTTTACCTGGAGGTGGGCAAGGAGTAAGTGGGCTGGAGATGGCTGCTGGTGCCAGCAACGGTCTCTGCCAGCCTCTCACAGGCTGCATTTGTCTGATTGTTCTCACCTCCGTTTGTCTGATTGTTTGTACTTCGTATTTACTGTAAGCTGGAAGTGAGGCCTCAATTAGATTCCAGTGACATTGTTTTGGCACAAATATTCATGGGTGATGTTGTGACCTTCCTACTCTACTGAATCAAGAAACCACTGAGTTCTTCACTAAATCAACATTTTCGGGATGTAAGCAGAGGGTGATACCCCACGAGGCAAAGCCAATCTGGAATCAATGGGCATCTTTTTCCCCGGTATCCATCCTAGGCAGCTTCATATGTCTACAACTTACAGGGAGTCCAGGTTCCTATAGAAATTCATTTTGGGTTGTTTTGTTGGAAGTGTGTGTGATAAGCAATCTGTTTCTCGGGCATGACTTCCTCAGGGACTGATGAGTCACACAAGCAGTGTTAATGTAGTTAAAAAACACCTGCAAAGATCATGAGATGACTAAAAATCAAGTGCTGGAAATCGAGTCTTCCTCGATGTCATTTACTTGATGTTCTTAGGGCATGCGTAGAAGGTCAAGAACGAGGGTGAATGAGAGGAAGCTTCTCAAGAGCTTAGCAGCCAGCAGAGGACAGGTTGAGGCCTGTTGCTCACCAGCCCTTGCCAGCTGTGGAGCCCAGCCTTGTCCACCAGGCCCAGCCACTGGGGGCCAGGTTAGCAGCTCCTCCACGGCTTTCCTGGGCACAGTCACGGATTTCTGGCTGGCGTGTTTGCATGGAAGAGGTTGTGCGGCACTGCAGTCTCCATGTCCACAGGGAACAGAAACATATGTGCGTTCATGCAAGTCAGCCAGGTCCGAGGAGGTGGGGACAACAGAGGCCATGTCAGGATGCGCTATCTCTGAAGGGGTGGTGGGTCCCCAGCACCCCCAGGTGCCTGCAGCCCTTGTACAGCAGGTGGCCTTACTTTCTGTTTCACTGGGATGACCTGGAAAAAGAAACCTGTCCATAGCTGTCCTCCCTTCAGCATGACCCCATGCCCTCCTGCACCTGCTTGTCCTTCTCTGCTGCCTCAGTGGCAGGGGTCTCTGTCCTTTCTTCTGGTGCCATCCCTGCCAACACCCTCCGTGGATAGCGCCAATGTCTTGCTGTCTTCTCAGATGCATTGTAAAGTAAAATCATCCTCCACCCAGCTTCCCCAGGTCTGCCCCAGTTTCCCCAGCTGTGCTGAAGACAGCCCCACTCCTCCCTACCCCGAGGCTAAAAGCGAGGCCTCCGCCATGACTCACCCTGCCCATCCAACCAGTCCCTGCCCCTGAGAATCTTCTGCAGCAATAACTTCATTCACTTGTCTTCCTGCAGCTGCTTCCCTGGCCTGGCCATCACCAGCCTCCAGCCTCAGTCACATCTTTCTTCCAAGGCTCTGCTGCCTGAGACCCCTCCAAGCTCCTCTACATGTCACATGTGGATCAAGCCTTCCCCTTTGGACCCTGCCTCTCTATTCTACCTTAACTCTGGGGTCCATCTGTTCCAGAAGCCTTGGCTCTTACTACCCTCTGGTAACCACAGGCCTGCCCTGTGCCAGGCACCCTGCAGCTATTACCTCTAGCCTTACAGCTACTGGGCAGCACAGGAATGACAGTGTTGTTCCTTTCACAGATGAGGAAAACTGAGGTCCAGAGCCATCATGCAAAGGCCACACTGCTTGTAAACAGCAGAGCTGGGATCCAACGTCATGACTTGGAAGGCCTCTCATCCAAAGCCCTTTGTCCTGTGAAACTGGCTCCAGGACCCCCCTCCCCTTCTGTGTAAGGGGCTCCTGCTACGCCTGGTCCCAGTGCCCTGCCTGCTCCTCCCCGCTGCCTCCGGCCCCGTAGCCCACAGCTCGGCGGCTCCGCGGCACAGTTCCTCAGATGCTCCAGCCCACACTGCTCAGCCCCACCTCCTAACTTTCCTGGCAGGAATCTCAGCCCTGCACCGTTTAGTACTTAATTATAGATTGCCTTATATGGTTCTCTGCTTATTTCACATTTGCCTGTCTCATTCCCAAGAAGCCTGCAAATATATGAATTGAAGATGGAGCCTCTGTGTACTCCTGTCCCCAGGGCCCCAACATGGCACAGCGCTGGGCACGCAAGTACTCACTGGAGCTGAACTGACCTCCCAGGAAGGGGACAGGGTCTCTGCTGTCCAAAAGCTGACTAGACTCCACCCTGACACACCCACCCCCACCCCAGCAGAATGCCTCAGATCTCTGCACACACACGCACACATGCATAGCTGCACACAGGGACACACACACACACACATACATACACACAAACTTTATCTGTTGAACATCTAATCTAAAGGTCTCTTTTCAACCTGAGGCAATTATATGCCTGGAATTACCTACCCAAGACAGAAAACTCCCTCTTTTTTTTTTGAGACGGAGTCTTGCCCTGTCACCCAGGTTGGATTGCAGTGGCAAGATCTTGGCTCACTGCAACCTCCACATCCCGGATTCAAGTGATTCTTCTGCCTCAGCCTCCTGAGTAACTGGGATTACAGGCGTGTGCTATCACGCCCGGCTAATTTTTATATTTTTAGTAGAGATGGGGTTTCACCATCTTGGCCAGGCTGGTCTTGAACTCTTGACCTCATGATCCACCTACCTTGGCCTCCCAAAGTGCTGGGATTACAGGCGTGAGCCACCGAGCCCGGCCTAGAAAACTCCCTCCTAATTGAAGACTGGCCTTGCCCTCCCCATGGAGTTCTTATGTAGATGAGTGAGTCCACCAGAATGATGTGAGCTCCCCAGGGGCGGGGACACCAATGATATCTCATCCTGACAGAGAGGCTGGAGCTGGATTGGCACTTGGTGGAGGCCTTGGTGTCTTGATTCTGATTCTGCTTCTGTTGCTGTGTGGTCTCTGAGGGGAGCGGGGAGAGGCAATCTTGTCTTCTTTGTGATATCTCCATGAGGGGACATTTTTCGGGTGTGAGGACCACTCCTTCTCCTCATTAGGACCACATTATGTGGCTCCTCAGGGGGTGGAACCGCGGCCCCTGGAGCTAACCCTGGTCCACCTCCCTCACCAAAACGTTTCTCTGCCCTGACCCCGACGTCCCCACAGGTGACCTCCCCAGCTGCTCATCCTTGGAGTTAAACATTGCTATCTCAAACTTCTCATTTCTGAGCGGGAAGTAAAACATACAACACGAAGCCTCACACACTTACAATGATCTAGATTTCAGGCTGACTTCTTCCTGAACACTTAGAAGATAGCATGAGGGCTTGGGGCTTGGTGAGAAGGCACTGACCAAGGTCACGGGGTCAGTGAAGGGCCCAGGAGGAGACAGTGAGAGGTGCAGAGGCAGTGGTGGGTGGAGCCCCCAAAGTCAAACGTTTTCTCCGACAGTTTTACCCAGGGCCGATGCTAACATGTAAATAAACAAGTGAATAAACGAAGGGGCACTCCTGTAAGAAGAACAAATAAAAATGCTTGTGTAACACATCACACATACCACACCGCCTGAAGGAGCCCAGAAAGGGCATCTCTTTTGGGGGACCTGTCCAAAAAAGACAGCGCGGGCATCTTCCTTCTGGAGGGAGGCAGGCTTGGAAGCCCTTCACGGCCGCAGCAGCATGTCGGGGAGGGAGGTGCCCGATAACCATCACAGAGGTTTTGCAACTGAATGTTGCAGCTGAGGGCTGGGCAGAGCCCGCCTCCTTGGGCATGGCCCTGTGTGGGGAGCAGTGAACACGGCTCTGTGTACCACGGATGGGCAGAGGGCTGAGGAGCCCGTGCCCGAGATGAATGTAGCCAAGAAATGAGGCCGGTGAGGGGCTCACAGGATCAGGACCCTGCTCACACACCAGGGAGGCCTTCTGCATCTTGTCCTGGGGCCCCTTTCCAACTTTTGGGGCTGCCTCCTGGCAGAGCTTAGCAGGCTGAGGCAGCTGCCCGAGCAGCCTGTGGTTGCTCCAGCAGACCGGATAGGGACAGCCACATTCCAGGCTCCGGGCTGGCAGGGAAGCTGGGCAGGGAGTTCCTGCAGGGAGCGGCAGCCCAGGCTCGGGCAGGCAAGTGCTGAAGGGTGGTTCCTCCTTCCACGGAAAGCCAGAGGCCAAAGAGATGGAAGAACAGGTGTTCAAGGGGGACCCGGACACCCCCCACTCCATCTCCTTCTCCGGCAGTGGATTCCTCTCCTTCTACCAGGCCGGGGCCGTGGACGCCCTGCGGGACCTGGCCCCCCGGATGCTGGAAACAGCCCACCGCTTCGCAGGGACATCTGCAGGTGCTGTGATCGCTGCCCTGGCCATCTGCGGGATAGAAATGGGTAAGGGTAAGGCCTGTGTTCTGGGTCCCCTGGAAAGTCTCTGGGGGGATTCCATGGAGGCAGAATGAGCCTGAAGGAGGCTGGGGATTTTTTAGGGAACAAAGCCAGGCCTGGGTGGCAGGAAAGGAAGGGAAGAGCTGAGTGGAGTATGACGGCAGCAGCTGGGACATCTGAAGGTTGGGGTCTGCCAGGCGCCAGTCTCTGACCTGCAGGGTGAGCGTGGACCCCTGTCCCTCTCCCTCAGTGCCCTTACCTCTGAGATGCTCTGTCTCCCGGCGCCTGGGAGAGTAAAGGGCAGTATCTCCCTCCAACATCAAATGTGGTGCTGCAAGAAGCTACCTGGCCATGCGGTCATACATCGGGGTTCAATGTTGCCCTGCCTGGCCTCTTTTAAAATGTGAATACGCTGGGGAGAGGTCACTCTTCAACTCTCCATCACGCTGAGGTGGACAGATGTGCCCACCATTTCCAGGTGGCTGGAAAGATGAACGCCCTGAGGTTGGAGGGGTAGACAGAAGGGAGCACAGAGTGGTGGAAGATTAGCAACGGGTGGGGAGAGAATAGAGAAGCTCTTCCTTCACCTTCTACCCTGCCAGGGGCCTCAGCAGGAAGGACTGCTGCACTGCTGACCCAGAGAGAGAGCACCATCCTGGCCGGGGAGCAGATACGCCTAGCAGCCCCTAGGAACAGGCCCAGCAGCCTAGTGTGCTGTCTTAGGGGGCATTCATTCATTACGGAGCTCCTGTGCTGGGCCAGGCTCTGTTCGATGCACTGAGGACAAAGTCCCTGTTCTTGTGGAGCAGAACTTCTAGAGAAAAAGATCATAAACCTTCAAACAAGGCTTGAAGTGTAAGGTCAGGAAGTGATACGACCTACGAATAAGATTACAGCAGGAAAGGGGCTGAGAATCAAATGGGGACTATTTTCGAAAGGTGGTGAGGGCAGCCTTTCTGAGGAGGTGACCTTCAAGCCTAGAGCCGGGTAGAGTGACAGAATACGTTATTGGGAGCTCCTGAGAAGGAGAATTCCTGGTGGAGGAGCAGCCATGACGCCTGTGGTGTGGAGCAAGGTGGTGGGAGGTGGACAGGGGCCAGGTCTTGCGGCCTTAGCAGCAAGCTCTGATCTCACCTGAGGAGCATGGGAGGCTGTGACAGCAGGTGGGGAGGGGGCAGAGAGCATGCGCTCCTCAGGTGGGATCCCAGCTCTGCTGTTTCATGATGCGGGTCCGAGGCAAGTTATTGAACGTTTCTCCATCTAGAAAAGGGAGATCTTAATAGCGCCTAATTCCCAGCATTGTTATAGCCGCGGTCTCCAGCCTTTTTGACACCAGGGGCTGGTTTTGTGGAAGACAGTTTTTCCACATACCAGGGTTGGTGGGGGGATGGTTTCGGAATGACTCAAGCACATTACATTCGTTGTGCACTTTATTTCTATGATCATTACATTTTAATATATAATGAAATAATTATACAACTCACCATAATGAATGTAGAATCAGTGGGAGACCTGAGCTTGTTTTCCTGCAAGTAGATGGTCCCATCTGCGGGTGATAGGAATTAGATCCTCATAAGGAGCGTGCAACCTAGATCCCACCCATGTGCAGTTCACAATAGGGTTCCGGCTCCTGTGAGAATCTAATGCTGCCACTGATCCCACAGGAGGCGGAGCTCAGGCGGTAATGTGAGCGGTGGGGAGCCGCTGCATACAGATGACATCTACAGATGCTTAAATACAGATGAAGCTTCACCTGCTGCTTACCTCCTGCTGTGTGGCCTGGTTCCTAACAGGCCACAGACGGGGGGCCATGGCCTGGGGTTTGGGAACCCCTGGTTATAGGATTGACTGAGTTAAAACGAATACGTGCTTAGAACAGTACCTGGCACATGGCCAGTGTTCAGAATATGGCAGCCATCTGATTAGGGTTCCTAAGATCTCTGACCGATGGGCAGAGTGTGTTGGAAGGAGCAAGGTAGAAACTAGATGAGGGAAGAGATTGGAGTCAGTATGTGCTTTGAAAGTAGAGCCAATGCAACTTGCTGAAGGGCCAGCTGGACTGTGTGAGGAAGAGGCTGCAGACAGGAGCCTCCTCCCAGCCCAAGCCGGGTGCCTTCCTGTCTGGGGACCCCTATGCTGGGTGGAAAGTCTTTGTTTTAAAGAATAATAGTAATGCCCATTCACTGAGTACCTCTAATGTATAAGATAATTTTTTCTTTTTAATATCTCACAAGTAATAAACATGTTTTTCTCACTGGACAGAATTCAAACAATGCAAAAGTGTCCAAAGTAAAAGCACAAAGAGTAGAGTGAGGCCAGTCGTGGTGGCTTATGTCTGCAATCCCAGCACTTTGGGAGGCTGAGACAGGTAGATCAGGAGTTCAAGACCAGCCTGGCCAAATGGTGAAAACCCTTCTCTACCAAAAAAAAAAAAAAAAATTAGTTAGGCGTGGTGGTGCACACTTACAGTCCCAGCTACTTGGGAGGCTGAGGCGAGAGATTGCTTGAACCCCAGAGACAGAGGTTGCAGAGAGATAGCGCCACTACACGCCAGCCTGGGTGACAAAGCCAGACTCTGAAAGGAGTAGAAAGAAAGCCTCCATTCGCCTGGTGGCCCCTAATCCCACCCTGCCTCCTGTAGCCAGTGCTAAGGGCTTGGCATGGATCTTTCCAGATCTTTCTAATGCACAGTCTTCTGTGAATGTAGTCGTTAATGGCTCCTCCTCTGTGGATTCCAGGCCTTTGGAAAGGGGCTGGGGTGACACTCCCGACTCTGTCCTGGAGTCACAGAATTCCTGCCCTGATAACACCTGGCACAGGGATTCTCTCTCCCTTTCCAGGCACTTTCGCTGCTCATCTGCTCCATGACCCTCACTCTTCTGTCTTTATGTCATCTTAAAATACAGCATCTGGAACAGTGGCTCATGACTGTGATCCCAGCACTTTGAGGGGCCAAGGCAGGAAGATTGTGTGGGTCCAGTTCAAGACAACAAGACAAGTCTGGGCAATATAGGGAGGCTCCAACTGAAAGAAAGAAAGAAAGAGAGAGAGAGAGAGAGAGAGAAAGAAAGAGAGAAAAAAGAGAGAAAGAGAGAAAGAAAGAAAGAAGGAAGGAAAGAAAGAAAAGAAAAGAAAAAAGAAAGAGAGAGAAAGAAAGAAAGAAAGGAAAGAAAGAAAGAGAAGAGAGAAAGAGAGAGAGAAAGAAGGAAGGAAGGAAGAAAAAGGAAGGAAGGAAGGAAGGGAGGGAGGGAGGGACTTTTCAGAACTGATTTAACTCATCCTCATTCAGTTTGATGAATACTACTGCAAACCGCCTTGGCCAGGCTGTGATGGTCATGGACAGCAGTGGTGGGAACTCAAACCTGTGCAAAGGACATCAAGCAGTGGGGTATAATCAAGGACTAGGCTGTGGGCTGCTCATAATTATGGCAGAAGTCCAGGGAGGGGTGAGGTATACGTGGAACTCTCTCTGTCCACTCAGCAGCATGTTTATGAGACTTGTCAATGTCACTCCAGTCTAGTTCATTCATTCATTTTAACAGTCGTACAAGTTACTTTTAACTAGCACTTCCTTTATATCAGGGACTCTTCTACCTCTGGCATATTAACTCATTCAGTCCTCACAACAGCCCTTCTAGGTGAAAACTATTATCTCCATTTTACAGAGAAGGAAACTGAGTCACAGAAAATTTAAATAACTTGCCTGCAGTCATACAGATATCACTTGGTAAAACTAGAATTTGAATCCAGTCTGGCCACAGTCTATATTCTTATCCTTTAAATTGCCCTGCTTAGCAATACAGTGTTAAGGGGTGCGGAGGCTGGGTCGGGGAGTCTCTCTGAGCAGGTGGAATTTACGCACAGACCTGAAGGTGGTAAGGGAATGAGCCCAAGACTATCTTGGGGAGAGCATCCTATGCAGAAGCAGAAGTCCCATCGTCAGTTAGAAGCTGAAAAGGAACCAGAGCTGGGCCTCTGGTTTTTCTTCAAGTCTCTGTATTCCTATACCACAGTACAGTTAGCCATTTTATTGATGGACATGACCAATTTCTTTGTTGTTACAAACTTCCTTGTTTGTGTTGCCCCTGCTCACGTGGAATGTATATCATTCTAGGGTATGTGTGTCATTAACTTTGTTTAATGCCTTTGATAAATTACAAAGCAGTTGTACCAATTTAATCACAAGCAGCAGATATGAGTTCTGATTTCCCCACAATGTCACACTCGAAAATCTTATGCCGATTGAATGGATGTGAAATTCTACCTCATCTATTGTATGTAATCTACCTATCCTGATTCTAGAGATGCTTAGTATCCCTGTGTACTTACTGACCACTAGACGTCTCCTCTTCTGTACCTTGCCTGCTCACCACCTTTCCCTATTTTTTTCTACCAAGTTATCTTTTTTCTTTAATGTGTAGATGTTCTTTATACATTCCGTACACTTACCATTCGCCAGCCATACACAATGCACCTATTTTTCCCCACTCTATTTCTTGTCTTTTATTTTGCTTTGATGTCTCTTGTTATTCACAAGATTTTAATTTTAGTGCAGTCAAACCTTTTCCTCTTACAATTTGGGGTGTTTTTTTTGTTTTTTGTTTTTTGAGACTGCGTCTCATTCTGTCACCCACGTTAGAGTGCAGTGGCACAATCATTGCTCATTGCAGCCTCAAACTCCCAGGCTCAAGCGATCCTCCTGCATCAGCCTCCTGAGTAGCTGGGACCAGAGGTTATGCCACCATGCCCAGCTAATTATTTATTTATTTATTTATTTATTTATTTTTAAGACGGGGTTTCATCATGTTGGTCAGGCTGGTCTTGAACTCCTGACCTCAGGTGATCCGCCAGCCTTGGCCTCCAAAGTGCTTGGATTACAGGTGTGAGCCACCACACCCGGCCGGCCAGCTAATTAAAAAAATTTTTTTTGTAGAGTCAGGGTCTCGCTATGTTGCCCAGGTTGGTCTTGAACTCCTGAGTTCAAGTAATCCTCCCTCCTCAGCCTCCCAAAGTGCAAGGGTTACAAGCGTAAACCAAACTGCGCATGGCCATTTTCTTATAATTTGTGTTTTAAAATATCTTTATTACAATGATTTCTTCTACGTTGTCTTTCAAAAGTTTTAAAGTTTTCATATTTAGGTTAATTCTTCAGGAATTTACTTTGTTGATGGCTGAGGTAGAGATCTAAGTTTTAAATTGTTTTGCCATGTGATAGCCTGTTAGAGGCTACCTCCACATTTACTTGAAATGCTGCTTCTGGAATATTCAAATCTCTCTTCTATTCTGTTGGTGAATTTGTCTATTTCTGTTTTAATCATTACAGTCTTATAGTAAGGGGTTCATTACGTATGACAAGCAATCTCCTCCTCCTCTTCCTCCTCTTTTCTTCTTCGAATATTGCCTCCATTATGCTTGGCCCTTTCCCCATCCCATGTGAAAAGCTCTGCTGGGATTTCAGCTGAAATTGCATCTTCCCATTTATAAATAGAGTTGATCTTTCTCTTCTGGTCTTTTTTTGTCAGTAAAGATTTTGTGTGTTTTATTAGCTTTATTTCTCCCTTGTAGTTTTATTGCTATGGGAAATGGGACTTTTTTTCCCATGGCATTTTCTTTTTTTCTTTCTTTCTTTTTTTTTTTTTTTGTGAGACAGACTCTTGCTCTGTTGCCCAGGCTGGCACGCAGTGGTGTGATCTCAGCTCACTACAACCTCTGCCTCCTGGTTTCAAGCAATTCTCCTGCCTCAGTCTCCCGCGTAGCTGGGCTCACAGGCACCCACCACCACACCCACCTGATTTTTGTATTTTTAGCAGAGACAGGGTTTCACCATGTCGGTCAGGCTGGTTTCCAACTCCCCACCTTAAGCAATCCACCCACCTCGGTCTTCCAAAGTGCCGGGATTACAGGCGTGAGCCACCGCACCTGGCTAGCATTTTCTGAGGCCCTCCTCAAGGCCATGGCCCTACTTTTGCAGCCAGCTTGGGGCTTTTCTGTCCTGAGAGTCTGTGTTTTGTTCCTGTGAAAGCTGAGGCAGCAGAGGATGCATCTCCTGGCATGTACACCCAGTTCTGTGACCGGGCCAGTTCAGGGCACATTAAAATGTTTGTAAAAGCATTTAACACACTGCTTGCTTTCCACCAGAGATGTGGTAACCTTCATTAATCCATTCATTCACCTAGGAGGGGTGGTCTCCATGATTGCCACTGGGGGATCCAGAATTTCCAGTCTTGTCGGAAGTGGGGTTGGAAATGTGCCTCGAAGCTGCATTTGCATGATTTTGAAAAATAAAATGTTTTTTTTAATCAAAGAATACTGATTTGGCAGACTTAAAACCCTATTCCCACTCAAGCTACTTCTTGGTACCTTTCTCTCCATAAAACACTGCATGGTAAGACTGTCTGTTCCCTCCTTCCTTCCTTCCTTCCTTCCTTCCTTCCTTCCTTCCTTCCTTCCTTCCTTCCTTCCTTCCTTCCAGTGTTAGTTGAGCATATACTAGGTCCTGCAGAGGATGTGAAGATATAACACAAAATGAAAGTCTTGCCTTGCTACAAGGTGCTTACAGTCTACTCAAATTTAAATGCAGCTACCAAATATTTATAACGAAAGAAAGCTCCAATTGAATGTTAGAGAATTATAAGGCAGAGGAGTGCAGAGGGATGGAGAAAACACTTCCAAACATGGAAGGCCTCATGGAAGTGGCATTTGAGCTAGTCAGTTCTTGACATAGACGTTGGACAGGTAGAGACAGGTTGGGCAGGAACCAATGCTTCCAGCAAGGACATGGCATGACAACACGGCAAAGCCATGCAGTGAGGAAACGTGATGCCTCCAGAGCATGGTAAACAGTGCAAGTCAATGACACTGGGAGTTGAAGGATGTTGCCTTTCATGTGGTCTGAGTGCCCCCTGCCATGTCTGCACTCCAGCTGGTCGGAAAGGGAAGAGGGAAGGGCACAGCTCATCCCTTTAGAGCAAGACTTGGAGGTGACACATATCCTGTCAGCTACATCCCATGGATTGGAATTTAGTCACATGGTCACACCTGACTGCAAGAGAGCCTAGGAAATATAGACTTTATTTTGGGAGGCCATGTGGCCAGCTAAAAACTGAGGGTTCAATTACTAAGAAAGAAGGAGAGAATGGATACTGCGGACAAACAGCAGTCTCTGTCACAATAACACAATCAATGACATGAGGACACTGGAGAAATTCTGCCCCTGCCTGAGACCAGGACCATGGCTTCATAATCACAAAGTTGGCCAGGTTCAGTGGCTCATGCTTATGAACCCAGAATTTTGGGAGGCTGAGACAGGAGAATTGCTTAAAGCCAAAAGTTCGAGGCCAGCCTGGGCAACAAAGTGAGACCCCCTTCCTACAAAAGATAAAATAATTAGCCAGGTGTGGTGGCTTATGCCTATAGTCCCAGCTACTCAGGAGGCTGAGGTGGGAGGATCACTTGAGCCCAGGAATTTGAGGCTGCAATGAACTGTGATTGTGCCATTGTGCTCTATCCTGGGCGACAGCATGAAACCATGTCTGAAAACAAACAAACAAATAATCACAAGGTCCAGTCCAGTTTGTTGTCTGGGAAAGGGCTCAGCTCCGATCCACCAGCAGCTGCCCTCCTGGCAGTGAGAGCATGAGTGCCTCAGTCCTGCAGCGGGGGGCCTGGGCAGTGCACCATGGCACCTGCTGTGTCTCTTGCCTAGAATGACCCTCTGCTCTCCTTTCAGATAGAAAACCTCCTCCCCAGCTACCATCCCATTTTACCACACTCCATCTCTTCTTTCCATGCTGTCTGGTTTGCCTGTAAAATCTCCACCCATTCTAGCACTTGATCTTGTACAGTCTTGACTGTTTCAGATGTGGTGTCTCATTCCATCAACTACGTTGGTTGAGCCAATCTGAGATCTTATGGGTCCTATGGCTCCCACAAACTGCTCAGAAAACAAGAGCTCCTTGATAAACTCCTGGTGTTTGCTGGCTATTGGCCAGTGTGACACTGAATGTGTCTTTGCAATTTGTATTTTGGAGCTTCCCTGGCTCTTGGATAATTTTCTGTAGTTGTGGATATGAGATATAATGTTTGAATGTGACAGTGTCAAGGTCAGTAAGTCCAACTCCCTCATTTTACAGATAATTGTATTTAGACCCTGGGGGAGAAAGTGACTAGCTGGAAGCGGACCTCACTTAGGTCGATGGTTTCCAAACTGTTCCAGGGATCCTCAGGGTTCTGCAGATGGGGAGGGAAAGCAGGGGACGGACACACCTGAAGCCCCGGCTGCACTGATACAGCCCTGCTGTTGTCCATCTTACACATGTGGGATCTTTCTAAAAATTTATTTAAAGGAAATCTTTCAGTAATTTTTTTTAAAATTTTGAGAATCACTGTTTGAGCCCCGTTCCTTCAAGGTGCAGACAAGGGGGTTGAAGATCAGATTTTGGCTGAATTGTGGTGATAAAATAGATTATGCATCCGCTCATTCATTCTAGGTCCTGGGGATCCAGCAGTGAACAAAGCAGTGTATGTCCGCCCTCACGAAGCTGGCATTCTCTTGGTGAAATTAAACCATAGAAAATTGAGCATATACAAAAAGGCCAGCATGCGTATTCAAAGGAGAAGATAAAGCGGGGGAAGGATGAGAGAATGACGAAAAGAGCACAGTTTTGGGTGGGCTGGCCAGGGAAGGCCCCCATGAGCTGGATGAAGCTAGGGAGAGAGCCGCATGCACTGAGGGAAGAGCGTTCCAGGCTGAGGGGTCTGCAGATTTAGTTGCCCCTCCCCCCCACCCGGTGCAAACATACTTGTGTTCTCAGACAGAGAGGTGGCTGGTCCTTCCAGACAGGAAACAGGATTCAAAGGGACCTTGCAAAACACACCCAAGGTCCAGAGAAGCCATGTGTTTTGCCCCTTGCCCCACAAATGTGTGCACAGCAGGACCCAGCACAACTCCTCCCGTGTAGACAGAGCACTGGAGAATGTTTTGATTGGCCTTCCACACCCAGGCCAGGGCTACCTTAGGCAGCTCCTGCCCTCCCAGTAACTGAAATTCTCCTGGGCTGCTGGAGCTGAGGCTGGCTGAAGTCACTGTCATTGATAGGTGGCTCAAGGTGTATTCTGGTTCCCTGGGGCTGGCACTGGGGAGTCAAGCCTTCCTCTGTGAGAACCTCGCTTTAGTAACTACTTTTCTTGGTCACTCATGCATCTATCTTTGTCACTCAGTTGAGGACTGAGACATGGCCAGGATTGGTGGAGAACACAGTTCCCAGGGAGGAGGAGGGCTGGGGTTGGACTTCCAACTCTGCCCCTGAGTGCTGTGGGTTCTTGGCTGGCCAGGGACCCGTCTCACCCCTGGTTTTGCCATCTGTAACTTGGGTAATTGGAAACACATCCCTTGGACATTATGGTGAAAGACAAAAGAAGTCATGGGTGCATTCCTGGCCCAGTGCTTGGCAAATATTAGTCACAAAATAAGTCTTTGAAGAATGAATTTTGAATGAATGAATGAATATATTAAAAGGAAAGTATCTTGAAATAGAAAAGCATAGATAAAGCAGCACTTTCCAAACTCAAGAATGTCCCTGAGAATGAATTAAACCTTATTAAAACAAAATGACTGGAATCCAGCCTGATCTGATCCATGTTTTTCACGGTAATTGTGAGCTCATCAGCACAAGGACTTGGTTTTTCTGCAGGAATTCTGTGTGGCCCCGGCAGTGGAAGGGCCTATCTCAGCTAGTCTGCATTGGCCCTGGCTAAAACCCTAGGATTATCACCGACTTGGGAGCACTTCTCATGTTAATTACTCTGTAGGTTGTATCAATTCAAGCTCTAAACCATATGTAATACAATTTGGGTCTTCCATTTTTATGGGAGACTGTGTTTTTTCACCCAGATCCCTGGGCAGACACAATCCACTGGCACCTTGTAATGGTGCAGCAGCCTTTGGAGGGTCCTGGCTTTACGCAGAGGTCTCAGTTCACTCAGCCCAAGAATGTAGTCCCCGTCCCTGCCAGTTTCTGGTCTGGTAACAGTCTCCGCAGTGACCACATCATCAGCTTTCCTTCTCAGGCGACTGGCTTTCAGTTCCCTCTGTTTCTTCCTTTCTCTCTTGTGAGTTTAACCATGTCATAGAACTTTGTTTTGTATTTTATTTAATATCGGACTTTGTGTCGTTGTTGTTTGAGACACGGTCTCTCTCTGTCACCCAGGCTGGAGTGCAGAGGCACCATCATAGCTCACTGTAACCTCGGATTCCTGGGCTCCAGCGATCCTCCTGCCTCAGCCTTCTGAGTAGTTGGGACTACAAGCACGTGCCACCATGCCTGGCTAATTTTTTCATGTTTTTGTAGAGACTGGGTCTCACTATGTGACCCACACTGGTCTCGAACTCCTGGCCTTAGTCAATCGGCTTGCCTTCGCCTCCCACAGTGCTGGAATTATAGGCATGAGCTGGAATTACCTGGCACCTGATCTGTTGTTTCTGAAGCTGGAGACGTTCCTCCTTCACTCAGCCAGCCATACTACTGGAGCTGGAAGTCTCTCCAATGTTCCTTAAAACATGAATGAGAACCTCCATTTTTTCCTGTTGCAGGTGTGTGGGTGAGTGTGAGTAAGTGTGTACATGTAGGTGTTGCATACACGTACAATCCAGATGTAACTTGAATTTCAGTCCTGGTTGCTGGGTACACTTTCAGAATCAAAATGTCTTCATCAAAAATTACTCCCAAAACTAGTTATCTGAGATGGCAGTGTTTTCCGTAAAAAGGTATTCTGCTCAACTTCACAACCTCGTGCCATTCGACTAACGGCTATTTACCAAGCACTTCGCACGTGTCAGGTCCCGAGCTAAGTGCTTCATATGCACCATTTACTGTAATGCCCTCACAACCCTATGAAGCAGATACTATATTTATACTCACTTTACAAACAAGGAAACAGGGATTTCGAGAGATTAGATAATTTTCCCAGGTTTAGACAACAAGCCAAGACTGGGATTTCCCTCAAAGTCTACATCCTCATTATTTCAGAAATTGCTTTGCAAGCAGCATGACAGCTTTCTTGTTAATCTCCAGGGGCCAAGCAATTATCTATACATTGGTTAAGAAAGTGAGATCCGGCCGGGCTCGGTGGCTCACGCCTGTAATCCCAGCACTTTGGAAGGCCGAGGCAGGTGGATCACCTGAGGTCAGGAGTTTGAGACTAGTCTGGCCAACATGGTGAAACCCTGTCTCTACTAAAAATACAAAAAATTAGCCTGGCAGGGTGGCAGGCACTTGTAATTCCAGCTATTCAGTGGGGCTGAGGCAAGAAAATCACTGGAACCTGGGAGGTGGGGAGGTTGCATTGAGCTTAGATCGTGCCATGGCACCCCAACCTGGGCAATAAAAGTGAAACTCTGTCTCCAAAAAAAAAAAAGAAAGAAAGAAAGTGAAACTCTGTCTACAAAAAAAAAAAAAGTAAGTAAGTGAGATCAAACGGCGTGACAAATACAAAAATTATACCATATTGTAGAAATGGTGTCATTGCGTTGTTGCTGTATCTCCCACTACCATGTTGGAATTAGTATCTTCCATCTCACTCAAAGGAATATGCTTTACATGTTTAAACCTCTCCACCCAAATGGATAAAGATTTATTTTCCCCAGACAATCCCTTGGACTTTTAAGTAGAAGAACATTGAATGGAAGATCTGGTAAAGCTCTGAATGTGCTCATTACGCAACAGAAACATTTATTTGGAAAGCAATTCACGGAGGTGATATACGTTAATCCGTTCCCCTGGTATCGGCAGGCGTTAACTGAGCCCCTGTGAGTGCCAGGCAATGTCTCTCTAACAGCCTTGCTTGATCTGTGTTTTAAAAAAATTTAATAATAAACTTTTTATTTTGGAAGAATGTCAGATTCCCAGAAAAGTTGTTAAAATAGTACAGATAGTTCTGCATATCCTGCATCCAGTCTCCCCTAATTTAACATCTTACATAACCATGGTCCATTTGCCAACACTAAGACATCAATATTGGTGCATTCCTATTAACGATACTGCAGACTTAGAATCTCACCAGTTTTTCTACTAATGTCTCTTTCTGTTCCAGAATCCAATCCAGGATTCCACACTGCATTTGCTGGATCCATTTTTAAAACAACTCACTTAGACAGTATTAAAATAGCATTGTTTTCTTTGCTTCACTTTGGGCTCAAATGCAGGAAAGACACTCAAGCTCTTTTTCCAATTCTAGGGAGAAGGCAGGCAAACAAATGGTAAATAAACCTTCAGACTTTTTTGGTTCTTCTGAGTTAGGAGTTCACCCATGAATCCTGTGGGTAATCCAACTCTGTCCTCATGAAATCACCACGTAAGGAAGAATTTCCTCAGCTGGGCATGGTGGCACACCTGTGGCCCCAGCTACTCAGGAGGCTGAGGTGGGAGGATCACTTGAGCCCAGGAGTTCAAGTCCAGCCTGGGCAATGTAGTGAGACCCTGTCTCTGAAAAAATTAAGAAAAACAAAACAAACAAACAAAAAAAAACAGAAAAAGAATCTCCTCCTATGCCCTCACTCAGAGTTTAGTATGCATCCCTGTGGGAGCACAGGTTAGAAGCAGGCTTGATAAAGCACACTGCCTGTGGTTTACCCCACCAGACCTGAAGACCAGCTGAGTCTTAAGGCTAGGGGGTGACTTAGTTCACAGCTGTGACGTCCTCCTAGTGTCCCCTTGGTAGTTAGTGCAGAGAGAGCCTGTAGGGTAGGATAGGCCACAGCCTAGATGGGGTGAAGTATTAATTTCTGCCTTGGAGCAGGACCCCAAAAGGACTTCGGTTCCACCAAAGAAAAGGGACAGAAAAGAGCAGGGGCAAAGCCCTGAATACGTGATCATTTCTAGGGAACTTTCTGGATGCATTTCTTCTCTGCCTGTTTCACCTCAGGGTGATCAGTAAGAACCTGCAGTGGGATGTGGGAGGTTGTGCCTGGTTTCTGGGGGGAAAAGCTCATAGTGGGGTGAGGGCTGAGGCCCCAGGCCCTCTACCTGGGGCAGTCAAAGAGGCCTGTGGACACCTTGCTAGGAGCACAGGTGATGAACCAGTGGAAGACACTTCTGTTTCCATGACAACTGGCTATAATACAGTCTGAACTTTTAAATCTTTAGTAAACTCTTAGGGTTAGAAGAAGGTCTATGTGGAGAATTGTTATTATCCATTAAAAACATTGCTTGGTTTGGTTTGAACTGTTAAATAGGTCAGAGTTGTTTTGCTGTTAGCAAAAGCCTATAATGCATTCAGGACAGAGCAGGAAAACATGAGTCTTCACATACATTCTAGTTCTATTTCTGCAAACAAAAACTGTGTGACCTGGGTCCTAGGGTATGTCCTTCCTTTATCCATCCATTCATCCAACCATCCATCCGGCTGATATTTATTGAGCCTCACCTTTTTCCTGGGCAGGATTTCTTACCTGTAAAATGTGAGAATTCATTGGGACTCATATTTCTGACCTAGGATCCCAGAATCTTAGGAATTTCAGGGCAGTGTTTTGGGGGCTACCTTCCTAAGGTGGGTAGGGAGATGGGACAGGGTCTCAGAACAGCTTCAACCCAGAACAGCCATGTTTTTAGCTGTTTTTATATGTTGGGTTTCCACTTAAGATTTCTTTTGAACAAAGGCTCCCCGACTGAAAACTCACTACCCCAGAGGGTCTCTGTAAACCTTCCAGGAGTGACACTGCAGCTTCAAGCCAAATTGTTTTTAAATCAATGCCCCTGCAGTGTAGGGCAAAGAAATATAATGGTAAGTAAACCAGGATCACTGCTCCTCGGAGGCTGGCTGTCACTGTGAGGACAAACTGAGATGATAGGTGGGAAAGCTTAGAGAAACGACTGTTTTCAAGATGATACCAATTATCATTATTACATGGGGGTCGGGTAGTCAACATATACCCACAGGAAAATGCAGATTACAATTCAGTCTGCAATTAGGGACCAGATAGAAGCAGCCAACTCTCAGGTGCTCCATGTAGGGATTCTGAGCATTCGTCTGCGCCCCCCGCGGGGGCTGTTGCGCCCCCTGCTTCCTGCAGGCGTCCACCGCGCACGCTGCTCCGGGAGCAGGGCCCGCGGCGGCGGCGCCTCGCGGTGATTGGCTGAACCCGAGGTTGTTGCTAGGCTACCAGTGCGCCCTGAGCCTGGGGCCCCACAGTCCCATCCTCCGTGGCAGATCCATCCCTCACTGCAGACCTAATTCTGGCACCCTGTGAACGGCATCCTCAGCAGCTTAAATGATCAGCCCCAAGCGCTGTCTTTCTAGGATTTTTGATTTAGCAAGAGGCCATGTGAAGTTGGGGAAGAGAAGCCCTCTGTTTTTATCCTCTGGGTCATCATAGCGACTTCTTTCACTGGGCCTCAGCATCCCCCTTCAGTTTCTGGAGTTCACTCATTTATCCATTATTCATGCCTGCGTGCATGATTCTTAAGTGTCGACCGTATTCCAGGCACTATATTGAGTGCTAGGGACAAAAGAATGAACAAGACAGAGACAATCCTTGCCCTCGTGAAGGGGGGAGCATTATCCACCTAAACAAAATAAACGCATGTCCAGCTATCCCTTTTCTTCCTTTGATGATTTTTCTAGCCCTTCTTTCCCCTGCCATACCTGTAGGGTCTGCCAAGTTGGCAGGAGAGGGAGTGTGCTCCCAGTCAGGCCTACGTGACTCTGAAACTGGAGCGCACCTTCTCACTCCACACTTGTATTTTGCCCTTTTGATTCCACGCATGAGCCTGACCACATCTTAATAAGAATGTGGGGCAGGGATCACTGTCTCCCCTTCCGATGAGCAGGCTGAGAGTCCAAAACATCAAAACACCTTGTCACATAAGGAATTATTGTCATACGCAATCTTTGAGCATTTACTATGTGCAGGCACTTTAAAAGCTATCTGCCTCATCATAATCCAGTAAGGTAGGCATTCTTATACTCATTTTACAGGCAGCAAAGTTGAGGATGAAAAACGTTATTTGAGTGGCCGATGATATATAGATAGTCTGTGGTGAAGCTGGGACTTAAACCAAATCTGCCTGGCTCCAAAGCCTAAGCTGTTTCCAAGAAATGGATGTGGTTACAGAAAGACTCTCCTATCAGCTGGACACAGTGGCTCCTGCCTGTAATCCCACCACTTTGGGAGGCTGAAGTGGGAGGATTGCTTGAGCCCAGGAGTTTGAGACCAGCCTGGATAATACAGTGAGACCCTGTTTCTACAAAAAAAAAAAAAAAAAAACAACCAGCCAGTATGGTGGCACTCACCTGTAGTTGCAGCTACTCAGCAGGCTGAGGTGGGAGGATCCTTTGAGAAGTTCAATGCTACAGTGAGTTGTGATGGTGCCACTGCACTCCAGCCTAAGCAACAGAGTGAGACCCTGTCTCTAAAAATAATTTAAATTAAATTAAAAAAGAAAGATCTCTGGGTGGCTGGAACTTGGAAATATAGCTTCCAAGTGCCCTTCAAAAATCTTCCAGTCTCAACATCTTTTTACATTTTACGTTTTAGAGGCAGGGTTCCACTCTGTCATCCAGGCTGGAATGCAGTGGTGTGATCATGGCTCACTGCAGCCTTGACCTCCCAGACTCAAGTGATCCTCCCACCTCAACCTCCTGAGTAGCTGAGACTACAGTGGCATGCCCCTATGCTTGGCTAATTTTTGAATTTTTTTTTCTGTAGAGACAGGTGTCTTGTTATGTTGTCAGAGCTGGTCTCAAAATCCTGGGCTTAAGCAATCATCCACCTCAGCCTGTATGTGGCTGGGATTACAGGCATGAACCACCCCACCCAGCATCTTATTTACATATTTTTCTCGGCACATGAGGCTCATAAAACTTGATGAGCTGACCACACTAATCAATATTGTTACTTTGTTGACTGTCCATCTCTCTGGGATGATCTTGCTTCAAGCTTTTATTGGGTAATTAAGTCAAGTAGCTCCCCCTTGGGGGCATCTCCATTGCTCTCAGGTTTCTATATTCCTTTGTTCACACACTGAACAAACACTCATCACCCACCAAGTGTTATGGGAAGCTTGGTGGACACAGAGTATGGCCCATCTCTGCCCTGAAGGAATTTCCAGCCTTCAGGGGAGGTTTCTGAAGAGACTTCTATGGGCAAAGCTCAGTGGTAGGCTGTTGTAAGAGGAGGAGGAGAACCAGATTTGCCCTAAGAGAATCCCCTCCCCTGAGCAGAAGTGGATGTGTCTAGGGTGGGGTGGGGGCTGGAAGCAGCCAACCTTGAGTATCCTGATGAGGACATAGTGGGTCTGCGGTGCTGCTTCTAATAACCTTGCTACGGTTAGTGTGGGACTCTGTCTCAGAGCCTGGCAGCCTGCAGCTCGGAAGGAGGACTTTAAATGGGAGAAGGTGCTGGAAAATATGGTAATACATAAAGAAGTAAGCTAAATTTATCCCCTCTCTCAGCACCCAACGATTGCTGTGCTTAACACTTAAATTTCTACGAGCATAGATTTGTTTAGCCAGAAGATTAGTTGCTGGGAGAGAGAAAGGAGAGAGATAGACAGAGACACAGAGAAAGACAGAGACTTTGAAGACAGACAGAAACACACACACACACAGACACACACACACACACACACACACACACACCCCTGGAGAGAACTAGGAAGATGCAGCGATAACAGCATCCTTTGGTGTATGGCTTCAGCCAGCAGCAGGAGAACTAGACTCAGAGAAACAGACAACCTCCTGCCCTCTTCCTCCCAGGATACATGGCTGGCTAGAGCATTGCTAATTTCCAGACAGCACCATTTTCCAATGTGAGTACTTTGGAATGTCGACACTGTTTCCATTATCTTGTCCACTGCTTTGTTCCTGTCATCCACCCCCACCCGTGAATAGGTGAGAGTTGAGTAGATGCATAATATACTAAAGCCGCAATTAAAGTAAGCATTATAAGACTTTAAATATGTATGCCTTTGACCTAGCATTCTCACTTGTAGGAATTTATCCTAAGGAAAATAAGTATATGGATAAAGAAGCTAGCATGAGATTGTTCATTGCATCATTATTTAGAGAAACAATTAAACAAATGAAATAGCCAACCACTCTTGGTTTCCCGATCAATAAATTCTAGTATAACCTTACAACAGCTTTCCATATTGCTTTTAAAATTAGCTTATGGACTGGATACTTACAGGTTTGTGCCTGTAAGTAATCCCAGCACTTTGGAAGACCAAAGTGGGAGACTTGCTTGGGACCAGGAGTTCAAGACCAGCCTGGGCAACATAACGAGATCCTATTACAGGTATTGATCGACTTACCACCTATGCAACTTACGACCATTTGACTTTACGACCACAATCGCTAGCCACAACTGCTCTGCGTCTGGCAGCGCAAACGTTGCCCAGCTGGGCATACGACAGTGTGGACCAGCTTCCGGCAGCACTACCATCTCTGCGTGCACCATTTCAACTGTACGTATAGCCCACTCAATTTACGACCAAATCGTGTTACGACCAGTCCATGGTCCCAACCGTGGTCGTAAGTCGAGCACTAGCACATAACGAGATCCTATTATTACAAAAATAAAAATAATTAGCTGGGTGTGGTGGCACATGCCTGTAGTTCCAGCTAAGGCAAGAGGATTGCTTGAGCCAGGCGTTCCAGGGTGCAGTGAGCTATGATGGTAACACTGCACTCCAGCCTGGGTGACAGAACAAAACTCTACGTGAAAAAACAGATTAGATTATAAATGGATATTTGTTGACCTGGAAAAGCATTCACAATATATTAGGTGAAAGAAGAAAGTTACAGCCGGGCGTGGTGGCTCACACCTGTAATCCCTACACTTAGGGAGGCCGAGGTGGGCAAATCATGAGATTGAGTCAGGAGATTGAGAACATCCTGGCTAACACCGTGAAACCCCATCTCTACTAAAAATACAAAAAAAAAAAAAAATTAGCCAGGAGTGGTGGCACCAGCCTGTAGTCCCAGCTTGGGACTGAGGCAGGAGAATTGCTTGAACTGGGGAGGCGGAGGTTGTGATGAGCTGAGATCGAGCCACTGCATTCCAGCCTGAGAGCCAGACTCCGTCTCAAGAAAAAAAAAAAAAGAAAAGAAACAAGTTACAAATAGTTTATACTGTATGACCCCTAATTGTGAATAAAAATAAAATATATAGTTTAAGAAGACAGACCAAATGTTTTTCTCTAGGAGGAGGGACTCCAAGACATTTTAATTTTTTTCTTTCTGATTATCTGCATTTTTAAAAGTTTTTTTTACAATGAGCATGTCTGATTTTTTGTGATAAGAACAAATTTCCAGCCGGTGTGGTGGCTTATACTTGTAATCCTGGCACTTTGGGAGGCCGAGGTGGGTGGATCACCTGAGCTCAAGAGTTCAAGACCAGCCTGACCAACATAGTGAAACCCCATCTCTACTAAAAAAAAAAAAAAAAAAAAAAAAAAAAATAAAAAAAAAAAAAATTAGCTGGGTGTGGTGGTTCATGTCTGTAATCCCAGCTACTTGGGCAGCTGAGGCAGAAGAATCGCTTGAACTCAGGATGGGGAGGTGTGGTGAGCTGCACTGCACACCAGCCTGGGCAACAAGAGTGAAACTCCATCTCAAAAAAAAAAAAAAGAACAAATTTCCTTGCTTCCCTCCCAGGAGTGGCTTCTGCTGGGAGATCAGGCGTTCCTGGCTCCCAGGCATCGTGAGAAGAACCATTAACCCTTGCCAGCTGTTAAGCTGCTCATTAAGAATTCCCTGTCCCGGCTTGACTCCCCATCCCAACTGGTTTTATGGGCAAGACCTCAGTGACCCAACACCTTGGTATCCAAATGAGCAGTTGCTGCATCACCTGAGAGTGGGTTAGCCCCTGCCCTCCCTTGAGGGCAAACACTGTTTATCACTGTTGGCACATGGTAAGGCTAGCCTCGCTAAAACTGTAGGGCCTTTCCACCTCCCAGGAGCACCCTCCCCTGTAGGAGGGTGACAGCTATGATGCTTCATTGCTCAGGGCGGTCCCGACTCCACAGAGGCAGGTATGATTCTGAAGGTTGGCAAGAAAAGGCTGTCCCCATGGCAACCCGGGCTTGCTCAGCCTTTTCATTCCTGAGATCAGTCCAACCCCCAGGGAATGAAGGTGGGGTTTGGAGTCAGAAAAATCACTGCCTGGTTGTCTGACCTCAGGTGAGACACTTAGCTTTTGTCTGTCAGTTTCTGCATCTGTAAAATGGTGCTGAAGCTTCTTACTCACCTCCAGGACTGGAGTGGAATGATCTGTAAATTGTAAAACACAAGAGGAGTAAGGCATCCCTAATTTTGGCTTGTCCCCAAATTGCCATGTGACTTTGGGAAAATCACTTGACCTCTATGTGTCTCAGCTGCTCCATTTATAAATAGGCAAGTAAGGCACACTGGTTACTTCCCAGATGTACTGCAAGGTGCCTGTGAGAATCCCAGAATCTCAAAGTTGAAAGGAATCTTAGCCCTTACCACTCACGCAGGAATCTTTTTGATAAACTCTCTGACAGAGGTACTTGTCTAGCCTCTGCCTGGTTACCTGTCGTGGCAGAAAACTCATGACCACACAGCTTCCCATGTCGCCATCGCTACATGACACTAACTATAAGAAAGTTCTTTCATACAGCATATTATAGTATATTTTACAATTAAATGTTTGTTTCAAAAAGTTAGCAATCCTTTTCAGAGCTGTTTTCCCTCCTGATTTTCCCAGGGGCTTGCACAGGGTAGAGATGAGCAGTGGTCAGCAAAAAGCAGGTGTGCGCTCAGCTCTTGGCTCAGTGTGTTAGAAGGAGCCCGGGCTCTGGGGTCACACATCCTAGGTTAAAATGTTACTTTATCCACTTGCCAACTGGCTGACACTGACCCTGGGAAAGTTATATTACCTTTCTGAGCCTCAGTTTCCTGATCAGTAAAAGGAAGACAGAAATACCTACCTCCCATTATTGTCATGGGAATTAAGCCAGTTAGCACTTCTTACAAAGCTTACAACCCAGACAGACTTACCTGGTGGAATTTTCGGGACTTGGGGTGGGGAAGGTTACATCCTCCCCGGCCACCCCTGAACAGCACATCTGCCCACCGAGCACATGGCACAGGGCAGTCTTACACACTCCATGTCTCAGGCCTGTCTCCCTCTCAGACCTGGACCAGGGCCATAAAGGAAAGATGATGCAATGGTTTCAAGATAAAGTTCACCTCCTCCTCGTGATTCACTAGCACCCCCTCCCTGCCCGCAGACTCAGTGGGCACTAAGCAAGTATCCCAGGGCGTCACTTGGGAACAACTTCCAACTGCACCAATGTTTTAATAGAAATCTCATACAGGACCCCAAAAATGTGATCTGGCAGTGGACTTCCAGGCAGAGTGACAAGAAGTTGGGGAAAGCTATTTGGGGTTGGGTGAAAGTGTTCCTTTAGCCATTGATATGAAGGTGTCTGTCATGCTGCATCTCCTGGACAAGGGTCAGTACACCTGGGTCCAGCTCCACCATCACCCAGCTCTGGGCTCTCTGGAGCCAGCGACTTCCTTCCGCAGAGTCTTGCTTTCCTCATGTGCAAGACAGCAGGCTGACTCCTCAGGTTTTCCCGGGTTCCAAATTCTAGGTTTCCCCATTTGTTGGATTCAGGGATGAGTTGCAGAAACCAGCAGAGACCCCCTTGGCCCCTGGCCACTGGGTGACGCCAACCGCCCCCTCTTCTCTGCTTCCTCCGCAGATGAGTACCTCAGAGTCCTCAATGTGGGTGTGGCCGAGGTGAAGAAATCCTTCCTGGGGCCCTTGTCCCCGTCTTGCAAGATGGTGCAGATGATGAGGCAGTTTCTGTACCGGGTCCTGCCTGAGGACTCCTACAAGGTCACCACGGGGAAGCTCCATGTGAGCCTCACCCGCTTCACGGACGGGGAGAGTGTTGTGGTTTCAGAGTTCACATCCAAGGAGGAGCTCATCGAGGCAAGGGGCTGGGCCTGGAGGGAGGGCTGAGAGGGGGCGTGGGAGGGCTGCTCCTGCTCGCTCTCCACAGCCCAGCCCGCTGCCTCACCCGTCTGCCTCACTTCCCTAGTCCTTCCTTCATGCCCCCAGTGTGTCTCTGTGCGAGGTGCAGGGTTAGATGAGATGGACACAGAAGCCCAGGACGAACCAGGCTTGACTGCCACCCTCAATGCTTCAGCCTTTGCACCTCTCCCGCCCGGCCCTCTGCGCTAAGCCTGGAACTTCCCAGAGGCCCAGGTGTGACCTGCAGAGGACGGAGGTCCCTTCAAAGCCTCCCAGGCTGCGCCGCCATGCATCCCCCCTGAATTACTCCCAGTTTGTGGGAATGATCAGGGGAGAGGGCACCCTATGTCCCCTTTCTGCCCCCTCTCTTCCAGTGGTTCTTGATAAGGGATTGAATTACCACCAAATCAGTTCTTACTTAGAAAAGTACACACTAACCCTGAGTGCACTGCTCTAAACTCATTAATATGAATTTTAGTTATGAAGAATGATTGCTGGAGAGGGCTGCAGATAAGTCCCTTTGTCTTTCAGGACAAGGGTTAAGCAGCGTGGCCTCCATCCCATATTTCCACTCTCCTTCTTTCCCCCACATACAGGGCCTTCCCCACCCCATCCTCATCCCATACACGCCTGGTAGTGACCCTGGGGATGAGAGATGACTAGGTGGTGGGCATGGACACCCCTCCACCCCTCACGGCCCGCTGGGTTTTTCAGCAACCAGCTCTTCCAGATCCGCCTCCTCATGCCCACCCCCGTTCTGACTTCATCTCCCACAGCTGCCGTTTTCTTTCCCTGGTCCTCTCCCCAGCCTTCCACCCCTACCATGCCAACCCTAGCAAACCACACACAAGCCAGGCCACTGGGCCTTCGCACCTGCCGCTCTCTCTGCCTGGGATCCCCTCTCCCTCCCACCCCACTTCACCTGCTGCTGAAACCCAGTCCCTCCTGCCAGGGAACCTCCCTTCATCCCCTCCCCACCCTGCCCGCACCCCTCCTGTGGAGTCACGGTGCCCATGCTCATCTCCACCAAGCCCCTGTCACCCCATTGCTCTGTCACCCACTTGCTCACTCCCCCTCACAGGGCACTCCCAAGCGTGGACCTCTCAGCCTCCTTTGCTTCCGGGGTCTGGCCCAGGACTGACACATATTAATGGTGGTTGAATCCTACTGGATCTATGAAAGTTCAGCATCAGAAGGGACCCTGAAGCTAATGAGCCCCCCTTCCCACTTTAAAGTTGGGACGTCAGGGCCAGATGAACCAAGTAGCTTACCAAGGACCCAACTAGTGAGGGCCAGGCCAGGAATTGAACTTGAAGCTCCGCTTCCCAGGGGGCCACCTTCACCTAGGGTTTAAGGAGGTCCAGGCTGGCAGTGGGTGGGCCAGCGCCGACAGGTGAGCTGTGCCTGCTGCACCCCCCGCCCCGGCATCTCAGCCCTGTTCTCTCCACGCAGGCCCTGTACTGCAGCTGCTTCGTCCCCGTGTACTGCGGCCTCATCCCCCCGACTTACCGAGGTGTGGTGAGTGCTCCGGCGTGGTGAGGGGTGAGCCGGGATCCAGGGGACCTCGGGTCCCTGTGACTCACACCTGGGGGAACCGGGGGTTGGTCTCAGAATGCAGTGGGGACCTAGAATTGGAAAGTTACTTGCGTTTTTACTCAGAATTCACAATGTAGGTGCTTTCCGGGCCTTCAAGATGAGCTTCTGGGCAGGCTCCTTTCTGGACCCACGTACCCATTGCCAAGCCCAGCAAATGAAGGCTCCATAGGCTTGGCAGGTTTTCCCAGACTTGATAGAGCAGAGGAGATGCACCCCAAAGCGCTGGGACCTGGACACTCAAATGATGAGGACCTGTTCGGAGGCCCTCTAGGACAGGGCCTTACAGACTTTACTGTGCCTATGAGTCACTTGGGGTCTCGTCAAACGATGCAAGTTCTGATCCAGGTGGTCTGCAGCCGGGCCTGGGGGACTGCGGCCCTAATCAGCCTCAGGTGCTGCTCATTCTGCTGGTGGGCGGGCCACACTCTGAGTGGTGACGCTCTAGCTCATGCTCCCTCCTCATTTTATATGCAGGGAAAGTCAGGGCCAGAGACTAGGATTCAGGTGGTAGATGGAGCCTGGATTGCACAGCAGCCAGCCCTGAGAGTTAGAGCCTCAGTATTTGTTATCCTTCGTTCATAGGTGAGAAAACAGAAGCCCCGAAGGGAAGGGGCTCGTGGGTGAACACGTGGTGGCTGGGTCTGTGGCAGAGGAGCACGTCTCCTGCTTTACCCAGAGTATGGGTCCCCTGCGCACAGAGCCCTGGGAACCCCAGTCTCAGCACCACTAAGGTAGTGGAGGCAGGATCAGTGCCGAGAAAGAGCACTGGGCTGGGAGTCCAGAAGCCAGTACAGACTCACCAAGTGACCAGGGGCACACCATACACCCACCAGGACCTCTGTCTCCAGGCTTATCCTGAAGGGTCTTCTGGCCCTTCCTCGATGGGCCCTTGAAGCTGGTGCCATGTCCCATGGGCTGTTTCCATGTACTCCAAGTGGGGCTGGGAACTCTGGCCCCAGGTGAGCATTTCTGACTCTGCCCCCACAGAGGTACATCGATGGGGGCTTCACAGGCATGCAGCCCTGTGCCTTCTGGACCGACTCCATCACCATCTCCACCTTCAGCGGCCAGCAGGACATCTGTCCCCGGGACTGCCCCGCCATCTTCCACGACTTCCGAATGTTCAACTGCTCCTTCCAGTTCTCCCTGGAGAACATCGCCAGGATGACCCACGCGTTGTTCCCCCCGGACCTGGTGGTGAGAGGCAGGAGGGGTCTGGGGAGTAGGGGAAGGTACCCTGCTAGGACTAGGGGTGGGATCAGAGAGCCATTGGGGCCCACTCAAGTTCTATCTGTGTCTCCTCCCCTCAAATGATCCCTTAAACTTCCTCCTAGACCTGCATCCTGGCCTTGCTGCTAACTGGCTGTGTGACCTTGAGCAAGTCCCCTAAGCTCTTGCAGCCTCAGTATTCTCCCCTGTAAAGCAAGATGATGTCGGAAGTGCTGATAGAAATGTTCACTGAACTCTTCCACTCACAGTTCATGTACCAAAGCCAGGGTCAGCAAACTGCAGTCCATGGGCCAAATCCAGCCTCTGGCCTGTTCTTTACAGCCTGTGAGCTAAGAAAGGGTTTTCCATTTTTAGGGAATTATGGGGGGGAAGAAGAAGAAGAAGAAAAAGAACATCAGGCAGAGACTGCATATGGCCAGCAAAGCCCAAAATAAGTGTTTACTATCAGCCCTTTACAGAAAAGGCTTTGCGGGCAAGATCTCGTGTAATCCTCTAGCATCCTCTGTGATCAATAGTGTTACTGTCCCCATTTTATAGGTGAAGAAATTGAGGCTGTGAGTGGTGACAGCCACACAGCCAATAAGGGGCAGCACAGAGACCTGAACCCAGACTCCAAACTCTGCTCTTCATATGCCCCAAGGCACCTCCTCTGGTTCTGCCATGAGCACCCACCACTTTCCTGCCCGGGGGAGGCTGAGGATCTGCCACAAATGGCGTCACTCATGAACGCAGCATCACTGGGATGCATGATCAGGAATTGCTCCCCAACTCTTCTTAGCAGATAGTGAGGGATGGGGCACTGGATGTATATGTTTTGAAAAGTCCATCAAATGAAGTTCAAGAGCAATGGGAGCAACTGCGCTGGGTCGGGGGGATTGTGGTTCCCTTCATCGCTGCAGCCTTAGTCATTCTCCTGGCGCTCCCCCCCACCCAGATCCTGCACGATTACTACTATCGAGGGTACGAGGATGCGGTCTTGTACTTGAGGCGGCTGAGTAAGTACCCACGGGGCCCCAGGCAAGGGCATGCTGGAGGGTAAGGAAAGTTCAAACAGTAGAAGGGCTGAAGGGAGGGGCATTCCCCCCAAATTTGTGACCTGGAGAAACCCTTCACCTGGGAGAGCTGGAAATGGGGGTGGGGACCTAACAGGCTGTATGGCCCAGCCCAGACCTCTGGGGCTAGAAAGTAGGATCTCCATGTAAAGGGGGCTCTGGGGCTAACGAAGGGGACAGTGTCTAGGACAGTTGTACAGGTGTGTTTATGAATTTAAAAACTCTATTTAGGAAATCCAGGGTTCAGATCTTCCTGGAGAATTCCATTTTCATGTCATTTCATTCTCTTTCACTTGATTCTCTTTCCAGTAAAATCACCTTATTAATGTAGAACTGGTCATGACCAGTTTATATTTGCATAAGACTTTGAGTGACCTATCAATCAGCAAATCACAGAGAAGACCCCTTGCCCTCTGTAGGTTTGGAATGCTGGTCCTTCCGCCTATCTATTCTCTGTGTATTATCAGGGTAGAGGAAACAATTCCAATGACATGTATTTTATGTGCTAGCTCCATGGCAAACGTCTTTGTTAAGAAAAATGAACAGAACTGGGTGTGGTAGCTCATGCCTGTAATCCCAGCACTTTAGGAGGCCAAGGCAGGAAGATCGCTTGAAACCAGGAATTTGAGACCAGCCTGGGTGACTGAGACTCCCATCTCCACAAGAAATTAAATAATTAGGGCTGGGCACAGTGGCTCAAGCCTGTAATCCCAGCACTTTGGGAGGCCGAGGTGGGTGGATCACAAGGTGAGGAGTTTGAGATCAGCATGGCCAATATGGCAAAACCTCGCCTCTACTGAAAATACAAAAAAAATCAGCGAGGTGTAGTGGCGTGCGCTTTTAATCCCAGCTACTCAGGAGGCTGAGGCAGGAGAATCGCGTGAACCTGGGGGGCAGGGTTCGCAGTGAGCCAGGATTGCGCCACTGCACTCCAGCCTGGGCAACAGAGCGAGATTCTGTCTCAAAAACAAACAAACAAACAATTAGCGCCTATAGCCCCAGCTACTTGAGATCAAGGCTGCAGTGAGCCTTGACTGCAACACTGTACTCCACTCTGGGCGACACACTGAGACCCTGTCTCTAAAAAAAGAAACCAACACAAGCTTTGCCATATTTAGAATCAATTTTTTTTTCAGTAAAAGGGATCTCTAGATCAAAAGGTTTACCTAAGGTTACATCGGAAGATTTTTCCTCGTTGCCATGTGTCTTTATGACTGTCTTTTTTGTCAGTCGTATAATATTCCATCATAGCTATACAGAAAATGTTGCTTGATCATTCCTTTGAGTCTCCAAATGTTGGTGATTATGAGTAATTCTGTGGTAAACTTTTTGTGTATGTACCTTTAAAACTACTCTGTGGGTGAGATTAAGGGGTTGGATGAGATTTTCTTCCTAGGAGGTGATCACTTATTTTTTCCCTTCTTCAAAATTCCTTCCTGCCTCCCAAGCTCCCCTTGTCCTGTCTCTATTTTCTCCTGAGTGCTTTCTCCCAACAAGGGCGGTGGAGAGGTGGACTGACAGGAGAGCAGGATGCAGAAAACCTGGGCTCAGGAGGCAAGTAGCTCTAGGCCCCCACCCCTCCACCGCAAGCTGTGTGACCCTCAGGATCATCACTTGCCCTCTCTAAGGCTTTCTTAATCTATTGAGAAAACGGGGGAGGTTAGATCCTAGCTCCAGACACCTACTAACTCTGTGATCTTGAGCAGGTAACTAATCTCCTGGGGCCTCAGTTTCCTCATCTGTAAAAGGGGCCTAATCATGGAACCTTATGGTTTTATTTTGAAGAATAAAGATCAAGCCCTTAGCACAATGCTCAGATAAATGGTGGCTCTCATGAGAACCTCAGAATGCTGTGTCCTGGCTAGGGTCAGTCCAGCCTACCGCTGGGCGAAACCTGATGGTGGCACTTCAGGAATCCGCCCCCAAAATTGAGGCAGGATATGGGTGGGGGCAGTTTTTTCAATGGCCCAAGTAGGAACAGAAACAACTCCTAAGGGAGAAATTGTCTCCTGCTGACTACCAGCTATTTTTGCTTCCTCTTCCAATTTGCCAGTGTATGGCACGGCTTTCTCAGCTCAGATTTCACCTTCACTACCTCAATCCTCTTGGATTTAGTGGGACTGGATTTTTCTCCCTGCATCAGACGTGAACAGGAACTACTGACATACAGTGAGAAATTGCAGTTGGTCTCCAGAGCCACACTCTTCTCCCCCCTTGCCATCTGGGAACAGAAAATGGGATTCCGCCCAGCCCCTGCCGGACTGCTTTCTGGGTGGGCGGTCACCTCCAGCAGGAAGCTGCACCCCAAAAGGTGTCACCCTCCACTCCTCAGCTCACATTCTCACAGCCTGTTTCTCCTCCCTCCCAAGGGCTCACATCACTTAATTATTCCTGCTGTCAGGCAAGCCACTCTCTCCACACTCGGCCCATCCTGGCAGCAGCCTTCTGCCAAGGGGAAGGGCAGTGCACGCTGGCGCGCTTGAAAATCCACATTCCCCACACAGATGTGTGAACGTGGGCGCTGAGTGAGGTTGGAGCTCAGAGGATGCCATGTCTAAAATATTCATCCGGCATCCAGGCATGCCAGGCCAAACCTCTCTTCCGCCTCCTCCCCGACTCCCTTCTTCCCTCTCACAGTTTGATAAGTCTCTCTCTCTCTCACACACACACACACACCTGTGAAACCATCACCACAATCAAGACAGTGAATAATCCGCCATCCCCAAAATTTCCTCATGCCCTTTCATGATCCTTCCCACCCTCCCTCACCCCTACTATTCCCAAGCAACCCCGATCTGCTTTCTACCATTATAGATTACTTTACTATTTGTGAACTCCTTTTTAACATCTGAATTCTCTCACTCTGAATAATTATTCTGAGATGCATCCATGTTGTTACACATATAGTTTGTTCCTTTTTACGTTCCCTGCCACTGTCTTAATGGACCACAAAAGAGTTGACTATACCGCTGTATGCACACACCACAGCTCATTTACCCATTCGCCTGTTGGTTATTTCCAGATTTGGGCTGTTATGAATAAAGCTGCCGTGAACACTCATGCCTGAGTCTGGTGTGGACATATGCCTTCCTTTCTCTTGGGTAAATACCTAGGAATGGAATGACTGGATTGCATGGTGCATGCATGTTTAACATACATACACAAATATTTTAATTGTGGTTTAAAAAAAAACACATAACAAATGTTAAGCACACAGTTCAGTAGTCTTAACTATGTTTGTATTGCTGTGCGACAGATCTCTAGAGCTTTTTCATCTTGCAAAACTGAACCTCTAGATGCATTGATCATCAACTCCCCCTTTTCTCCTCCTCCAGCCCCCCGGCCACCACCATTCCACTTTCTGTGTTGATGATTTTGACTACTCTAGTCCCCTCACGTAAATGGAATCATGCAGTATTTGTCTTTTTGTGACTGGCTTATTTCACTTAACATAAATGGCCTCAAGATTCATCCATGTTGTAGCAGGCGATGGGATTTTCTTCCTTTTTAAAGCTGAATATATTCCACATTTTCTTTATCCATCCATCTGACAAAGGACATACCTTACCGCTCTTGTGGATAACGCTGCAGTGCCCATGGGTGTATGCGTGTCTTTTCCAGATCCTATTTCAATTGTTTTGGATAGATAACCAGAATATATGTTTGATTTTTAAATAAACTGCCAAATCATTTTCCAAAGCAGTGGTACCACGTTACATTCCCACCAGCAATGGATGAACATTTCAGTTCCTCCAAAACTTTTGGTCTTTTTAATTAACGCTCAGAATTTTAAATTTTAGCCGTTCTAACAGGTACGTGTCGGTAACTTGTGGTTTTAATCTACATTCCCCTCATGACTAAAGATGCTGAGCATCTCTTCATCTGCCTGTTTGCCTTCCATGGATCTTCTCTGGCGAAGCATTCATTCCACTCTTTTGCACATTTCTCTCCTAGACTTTTAATAAGCTTTTTTTTTTTAGGGTTAGTTTTAGATTTGTGGATAACTTGTGAAAACAACACAGGGTGTTTGTCTCACATTTGTTAGATGTTGCAGAATGGTATATATATAACATGGTACACAATCCAGTATATTTGTTATAACTCATGAGCCACTCTTGATATCTTATTAACTGAGAGCCATTGCTTATTCAGATTTTCTTAGTTTTTACCTAATTCTCTTTCCTGTTCCAGGACCCCGCACCCAGGGATCACATTACCTTTAGTCATCACGTCTCCTCAGGTTCCTCTTGCCTATAACAGTTTCTCAGACTCTTCTTATTCTTGATGACCTTGACAGAGTTGACTATTGGTCAGGTATTTTGTAAAACGTCCCTCCATTGGGGTTTGTCCGATGTTTTTCTTGTGATTGGGCTGGGGTTGTGTGTTCTGGGGAGCAGCCGACAGAGGTCAGGTGCCATTCTCATCATGTTACCTCAAGGGCACATGCTGCCAACATGACGTATCCCTGCTGATGTTGACGGTGACCGCCTGGCTGAGGTAGCATCTGTCAGGTTTCTGCATTGTAAAGTACCGTCCCTCTATCCCTACTGTAGTTTTGGGAAGAAAGTCACTGTGTACAGCTCATACTTAAGGAGTGAAAAGTTCCACTCCACTTCCTAAAGGGCCAACTGTGTCTACATAAATTGTTGAGAGTTCTTCTGCAGAGAGCTTTGTCTCTTTTCCCTGATGTGCTTACTTATGTAATCGTGTGTTTATGGCAGGAGGGACTCTCAGATGGTTATGTTATACTTTGTGTTGTTATTCAATAACACTACTTTGTTCCTCAAATTGTTCCAGCTTTGGCCATTGGGAGCCCTTTCAATTGGTTCTTTTATGCATTTAAAAAATTGAATTGTTTGTGTTCTTATTTAAGCGCTGTTATATGGTAGAGATAAATGCCACCCCCCCAACCCTTTTGGAGACAGGATCACCCAAGCTGGAGTGTAGTGGTGCGATCACGGCTCACTGAAGCCTCAGCTTCCCAGGCTCAGGCAACCCTCTTGCCTTCTCAATGAGTTTTACAGTCACAGTGACTTCTCAGAACCTTACCTCCCCTGCCTAAAAGTCATGCTACAATCATACTTGCATTGAAAACCAAGGATCCTAGCTGCTGCCTGCAGCCCTGACGTAGTCTGGCCTCTGCCACCTTCTCAGCCCCTCCCCCAGTACAGTCCCCCCGCCCCACACTGACCTTGGGCCTCCAACACCTGGTGTGTCCTTAAACCTTGTGGCCTTTGTGCGTGCTGTTCCCTCTGCTGAAACACCCTCACCACCTCGCCGTGACCATCCTGCACCACGTGCCCTCCAGACCTCTGCTCACAGTCACTCCCTCAGATGAGCTGCCTCTCTCACAGCACCTCACTCCTCTCTTCCTGCGCTTGCCTTAGTCAAACTCTAGATGATTTGGGTGGGTAACGCCTGCTCCCCTACACTACACCGTAAGTGCCAGGAACCATCAGTTTGTTTTCACTCACTATACATTCAAGTAAGTACAGAAAGACCTTGGAAAAGCACTGATCTTGTTTAGGAAAATAACTCAAGAAACCATTTCTGCAAAGGTTATGCTCCTGCCAGGGCTGAGTAACACCCCATGCTGTTGTTTCTCCTAGATGCTGTTTATCTTCATTCTCCCTCCAAGAGAGTGATTTTCCCCCGGGTGGAAGCGTACTGCCAGATACAACTCGCCCTCGGCAATGAGTGCCCTGAACACAGTCGACCAAGCCTTCAAGCACGGCGGGCCAGTCTGGAGAGAGCCACACAACCTCACACAGAGTGCGCTGCCAAAGCGGAGGGAAGGGGCAGCCATGGTCCGCCTGCGTCCTCACCTGTGCAGACACCTGAATCCACATGTGAACCACCTGTTTCACCACCAGTATCTCCATTTGAGCAGCCACTTGCACAGCCACTGGCCTCTTCAACACCACTTTCTTCAACTGGCACGCAACCTGTATCATTCCCAGCTGTGCACAAGCCACCCAGCTCCACATCCGGCTCATCACTGCCCACCACACCACCTGGGCGGTCACCTGCGTCACCTCAGCAGCAGGTACAACCATCTGGATCACCACCCAGATCCCCTCACTCTCAAGCATCCACTTCACCCAGGCCATCGCTGGGGACTTCAGCTGTGGGGGCACCTCAAACACCACCCCAAGGTTCTCTTTCAGCCTCCCCTGCTCAGCCACCTGTGGAGGAACTAGGCCGAGGACAGCCCCAAGGTATGGACCCTTCTGGCTTCTTACAGCTTTCTCATTCCTGGAGCCCCTCGACAAGTGAGCAGGACACCAGGGCTGATAACTGCTACTTTAGGGGTGCATGGGTGAAGTTTGCAGTGAGCTTCAGCGGCTCTGTCCATTACGAGGACAGGCTGCCACAAGGGGGCAGTATAAAGGACATTTGTTCGTTCCCTTGGTGCAGTGTTTCTCAAACTGCGGTGCCCCCACCGGCAGCAAAAGCATCACTCGGGAACTTGTGAGAAATTATAATCTCAGGTTCTACCGCAGCCGGACTAAATCACCAACTTTGGAGGTGGGGCCCAGCTGTCCTTTTTTTTTTTTTTTTTTTTTTTTTAAGACAGAGTCTTGCTCTGTCACTGTCACCAGGCTGGAGTGCAGTGGCGAAATCTCGGCTCACTGCAACCTCCGCCTCCTGTGTTCAAGCGATTCTTCCGCCTCGGCCTCCCGAGTAGCTGGGACCACAGGCGCCTGCCACCACGCCTGCTAATTTGTGTGTGTGTGTGTGTATTTTTTTTTTAGTAGAGACGGAGTTTCACCATGTTGGCCAGGTTGGTCTCGGTCTCTTGACCTCGTGATCCGCCCGCCTCAGCCTCCCAAAGTGCTGGGATTACAGGCGTGAGCCACCGCGCCCGGCCCCCAGCTGTCTTGTTTACAAACTCTCCGGGTGATTTTTTTGCCTGCTCACATTTGGGACCACTGTGCCAGTAGCTTTTGACTGTGAAAGCCACTGTACTGGGTAGTTTTACTCAGAGTGGTCCGCAGACCAATCCAGCCCTCAAGTGTGTGTTACTAGCCCACCATGGAGTGAGTGCAGAAATTAAGAGTAATCACTTAGAAACATTTATAGCACTAAGGTTGATGATTGCCACCACATTGATTGCTTGTCCATTTTTTACTAATTCATTTACATTGTATTTCACAAAAGTTTGTTATAGACTGTAAAGAAATTAAAAAAAAAAAAAAAGCTGGTTCCTCACTACAGATGGTTTCAGAAGCACCACTATAGGGGCTGCAAAGATAAACTGTTCTCAATTCCTTACTCAGGAAATCTCCCTTTCAGCAGAGAAGATAACAAAGATACTAACCTCAAAAATACAATCAGGGGCCGGGTGTGGTGGCTCACACCTGTAAACTCATCACTTTGGGAGGCCGAGGCAGGTGGATCACATGAGATCAGGAGTTCAAGACCAGCCTGACCAACATGGTGAAACCCCCGTCTCTACTAAATACAAAAAATTAGCCGGCCATGATAGTGCATGCCTGTAATCCCAGCTACTTGGGAGGCTGAGGTGGGAGAATTGCTTGAACCCAGGAGGTGGAGGTTGCAGGGAGCTGAGATTGCACCATTGCACTCCAGCCTGGACAAGAGTGAAACTCGGTTTCAAAAAAAAAATCGGAAGTATTACAGTGTTGGAGGGTATTCGTAGAGAATAAGACCACTTCTCTCTGGGAGAGTATGAAAAGCTGCTTGGAGGTGACAGGTGAGTTTAAATGGGCAGGATTTTGATCATCGTGGTTTATGGAATTGGATGGGATGGAATAGAAAGAGCATTTCAGAATTTGTTTATATAAGACACTCAGGTGCAGTGCAGGAACGTCCAGGGTACTTTCAAGGTTCTGTAGGAAGGAGAGGACATGTGTATGGCCACCATGGATGGTCTGGATGGGGACAGAGGGAGAGAGACCCAAATGAGGGACTGAAGCCAGATTGTAGAGTGCTCATGGTCCTCAGGCAAACTTCCAGAGTCATCACAGTAGACGTCACAGGTCGGCAATGTGTCCTCCTTGGGAATCAGCCCCAAGTTGGCGGAGATGCCCTTTGTTTGGAACAGATTTACTTTGATTCTTTTAATGAAACAAAAACAATAAACCATTAAGAAAATTGGGTGGTGGCTCATGCCTTTGAGCCCAACATTTTGGGAGGCCAAGGCAGGTAAATCACTTTCAGTCAGGAGTTCAAGACCAGCCTGGCCAACGTGGTGAAACTCCATCTCTACTAAAAATACAGAAATTCAGCTGGGCATGGTGGCAGGCACCTGCAGTCCCAGCTACTCAAGAGGCTGAAGCAGGAGGATCACTTGAACCTGGGTGGCAGAGGTTGCAGTGAGCAGAGATCGTGCCACTGCACCCCAGTCTGGGTGACACAGCAAGACTCTGTCTCAAAAAAAAAAAAAAGAGTCAGAAAATTGGGCACAGTGTTTTAACTGCTCTCTTATGTCCTGTTAAATGCAAAACATTTGTTTTATGTTGATCACACCTCTTATGTCCTGTTACATGCAAAACATTTGTTTTACGTTGATCACACCTGTGCACGAAGGCAGCCATCTTCAGGTACCTGAGCAATCCTGGGCCCCAAGGTGGCATTTCTCACTCATATAGGGGGTGGAGAGAGGGCATACATATTCTAGTGATTCTCCACTAGGAGTGATTTTGTCTCCAGGAGACATTTAGCAATGTCTGCAGACATTTTAGTTGTCACCTAGTAGTTAGAGGCTGGGGGCATTGAAAAATATCCTGTATTACACAGAACACTATCTGATCTGTGCAAAGTGCTATCTGATCCTTAGTGTCAATAGCCGGTACTGAGACAGAGAAACCATGTTATAGGCACAGCTGAGCCTCAGTGGTGACATACTAGGCCATCTAAGCGAGACCCCCTAAAGCAAGCTTGTCCAGCCCATATCCCAGGGACTGCAAGAGCCATGTGCGGCCCAGGACGGCTCTGAGTGAAGTCCAACACAAATGCATAAACTTTCTTAAAATATTATGAATTTTTTTTTTTTTTTTTTTTTGCTCATCAGCTATCATTACTGTTAGCATATTTTATGTGTGGCCCAAGACAATCTTCTTCCAGTGTGGCCCAGGGAAGCCAAAAGATTGGACACCCCCACCCTAGAGTTGAGTGGTATCAGTCATTTAACAATGGCCTTTGGTGTTATTGGGGAGCAGGAAAATTGTTAAAAGCCCTAGGAAAATCCAAAAACAAATGGACAAGCCTCATCGTGAATAGATTTGGGAGAGCTAGGGACATACAACAGGTCTCTAACAAAATAACTACATATACTTCACATTACTTTTATTTATCTATAATACACAGTTACATATTAACCTTCAAATACTATGTACCCCCGTACTCATTAAAAGCATGCAAAGTGCTTGCTTCAGAACAATGGTCATGGAACTATTCATAATCTGTTCTAAGAAAAAAGAAAAAAGCATTACATGAAGCATGTGATGGAAAGTCCAGGCCCCTCCAGGGGATGTTCCTGAAAACCTTCCCTAATACGTTGCTTTCTGTGAGAGAGCTACTATTTCTTTTCTTTTCCTTCTTTTTTTTTTTTTCTGAGACAGGATCTCACTCCCGGCTCACTGCACTCTCAAACTTCGGGGCTCAGGTGATTCTCCCACCTCAGCCTCCCAAGTAGCTGAGATTACAGGAATGCACCATCATACCGGGCTAATTTTTGTATTTTCAGTAGAGATGGGGTTTCACCATGTTGGCCAGGCTGGTCTCGAACGCCAGGCCTCAAGGGATCCGCTCACCTTGGCCTCCGAAAGCGCTGGGATGAAAGGTGTGAACCACCACGCCCAGCCCTGGAAGTTGTTTCTAATGTTCCACCAAGGGTCCGAGTCAGCGCCTCCACGGACGCTGCGGGCCTGCATCTCAGCCAAGTCTCACAACATGACTCTGTTTGTAAAGATGAGAATTTGAGGATAAGAGAGTTTTTCGCTGTTTTTAAATATGTTCATTTACTTACTATTGCTATTTCAAAAATGACTAATATCCCCCCTCCCCATCTCACTCCTGTTTCCACTATTTTTACTTTTAGCTGTAGCTCCTCTTGACTCTTCAAATCCAAAAAGCACCGTGCCTCTTGTTCATGTGAAGGAAACCATCAGCAAGCCTTACGTAATGTAAGTTTCTCCTTCGTGGAGCACGTTCTTTCCTTGGGGCGGGAGAAGAGAGCGTGGCTGAGCAATATCTTCCACCACTTTAGCTGCCCCAGGAACCCTGGGATCCTTTTCTGGTGTGTGTGATTGTGTGATTACAGGTCCACCCCTTTATATCCCACAAAGCCACCTTCTCTTGTTCAGTTAGGGCAATGTGTGGGGAAGGAGCCCATCCATGTTGATGATGTCATTCTCTTCTCCTGCACGCTGGGGATGCTCCTTCTCTGAGTGCAGTGAGAGAATGTGCCTCCCCTGCCCTCATGTTTTACTCTCTGGTGATGCCACAGTTCAAGAGGGCCTGCAGGCATCCTACCTCCCAGCCTTCGGTAGCTCCTGCATGAAATGAATTGAGGGTCTCTATCAAAGGCCTCCCTTACTCGGAATTATTTTCTATTAGCATGATAATGACCTGAGAGTCCTAGGTTGTAGACTGTCCCCAGAAAATCTTTCCATTGTGCACATCAAGTGTCTGGGTTGTGTAACATGCACTCCATTATATCTTTGCAATAGCTGTGAGAGGACCTAGGCGTCTGCATTTTTAAAAACTTCCCTGAGAACCACATTACCCAGGCTCCTTTGCAAGCTGAATGCTGTTTGTGCTGATGGTGGGGAAGGCACCACCGAAGATCAGAGGGTGGGTCAAGGGTATTTCTCCCCACACCTTCAGCCCCCCTCTCATCCCTCCCTGCCTTGGGACCACTCTGGCAGTGGTGGGTTTCTCCGTGACCACAGCTGCAGGTATTGATAGAGCAGGGCCTAAGGCATTCTTTTTTATGTTTGCACTCTCTCTCACATCAAGCATATTGAAATTTACCTGCTTCCCACATTAAGTATAATTTTAACTGTAAAACTTTTTGAAAGAGTTTGTATAAATTTAACAATTTTGAGCTTAGGCATAAGTTACGCATTTTATTCACATAATTTAAACTTTTTTGCATTTACGTATAACTGTATAAAAGTCTGAGTTTCAGTTGACTCATGGGCATGATGTCACTTAGATAAATATTCATTGATTATATTTTTTAAAAAGTTTGCTGGGAAATCCTTCAGCCAGGATTGAGAACCACAGGCTGGGTATGTCCACCTGCGAAGCTGAGCAGGCCCCGATATTGGAGGGCCCAGGCCAGGCCCATCATGAACCATCTACTTAATCTCTTTGCCTAGGGAGAGCCCTGCTGAAGACTCAAACTGGGTGAATAAGGTCTTCAAGAAGAACAAGCAAAAGACAAATGGCACCAGAAAAGGCTTCCCAAGACATCCGCGATCCAAAAAACCAAGCAGCAAAGTGCAGTGAGCATGACTAATGTTCCTTAAATCCCACGGAGAGGAGCAGCTTTGGGAACTGTGTTCAGGGAGATTCTGAGGCATAGAAGGGAGTGGAGGGAAGTGGGGGGTGCGGGGGGAGATTGGGCTTTGAAACAGACACATCAGACATAAAATCCTGCTCTGCCACAACTCCACTCAAGGATCATGGTTGGAATACTTGCTCTCCCCGAGCTTCCTTTTCCTGTAAAATGGGGATATCACTTCATAAGGCTGTGAGTGTTTACTGTGATCAACGATGTAAATTGCTCCACAGAGTGCAGAATGCATAATAGCTCACAATAAGTAGGTATTATGTTTACATGATTCCCAGAGGTTAACTGGCTACCTCCCAGCTTCTGAAGAGTTGCTACTTAATAACAAAACTAGACAGGCTGGACGCGGTGGCGCACGCCTGTAATCCCAGCACTTTGGGAGGCCGAGGCAGGTGGATCACCTGAGGTCAGGAGTTCGAGACCAGCCTGGCCAACATGGTGAAACCCTATCTCTACTAAAAATACAAAAATTAGCTGGGCATGATGGTATGCACCTGCTACTTGGGAGGCTGAGGCAGGAGAATTGTTTGAACCCGGGTGGCGGAGGTTTCGGTGCGCCGAGATTGCACCATTGCACTCCAACCTGGGCAACAGGAGTGAAACTTCATCCTGAAAAAAATAAAACAAAACAAAACTAGACAAGTGAGTGCCTACGTGACACTCAACTGTTGCCAGCATACAGTTCAGGGCCCTCGTCAATGTAGGCCTGCTTCTTAGAGCTTTTTGACTATATTATGTTGTCTTTGACTTAGTCAGTCAACACTTATTGAGGACCTACTAAGTGCCAAACGCTCTCCTGGACTTTGGCAAAAGAAAAAATGAATTAAACTCTATCCCCACGTTTCAACAGTTTACTCCTAATCTAACTTTAGACAAAGGTAAGAATAGGACCTAGGAATTTGATGAGCTTTGAGCCCCACCTAAACGAAGTTTTAATTTTTTTACTGAGTCATCATATTTTAATTAAAGCCTCATGTGTATATACAAACACACTCACAAATTCAAAATGACAGCCTCAAATTCAAACCCAAGCTGAGTATTATTTACAATTATTTCATTGGGTTATCAAAGTACTCTCTGAATTGGCCAGGCATGGTGGCAGGTGCCTGTAGTCCCAGCTATTCGGGAGGCTGAGGCAGAAGGATCGCTTGAGCCCAGGAGTTGGAGTCTGGCCTTGGCAACATAGTATTCTCTCAATGGAACAGATCCACACTAGTATTTCATCTACTTCAAGTCTTTGGTTGTTCAGAAAAAGCTCTAACCATTCTGCACAACATCGTCCTGGTTCTTCTTGTCCCAAGTGGGATCCCTGGACGGGCACAGAGATTTCTCAGACAGACAAGGGTCAGAAGCTCACCCGGTGACTAAAAGCCCACCTAGAAGTCTAAGCAATGCACTTGGTGAGTGGTGGGAAGCAGGATGGTAGGAGGGTCTTAGAGCTGCTGCAGGAAGCGGAACAAACCACATGTTTTTTCTGGATGACAGCTGGGTAAGGGAGGGTGCAGGACGGTAGCTAGAGGTCCCTGGGTTCCTGGGATCAATAGTCCCACCCTGGGATTCTTCTCATTCATTCTTGATCTCCAGCCCCAACACTTCCCTGACCTTTGAGTGACCTTATCTCTTTTTTTTTAATTTAAAAATTTTTTTTTTTAGAGACGAGGTTTCACCATGTTGGTCAGGCTGGTCTTGAACTCCTGACCTCAGGTGATCCACCCGCCTCAGCCTCCCAAAGTGCTAGGATTACAGGCTTGAGCCACCACACCCAGCCTAAGTGACCTTATCTCTGTCCCTAGGAGCTCATGGTTAAGTTCAGCTGGCTGTGGGAAGCCAGGCGGGTCTGCGGTGGGTGTGGGGAGCCTCCCTGGGGCTAGGAGCACTATCGGAAGCCAAGCCCAGTCTCCAGTTCTTTGATTCCAGTGCCAGCTCTCTTCCCACTGCGGCAGAGCAGCGGCAACTATGCAGTTCAGTAAGAGCCACTTTGGTTGACAAACCTCCTGGGAATGAAGGTGCTTTACAAAGAAGCAGGCTGTGATAAAAAACAAACAAGACAACATTCATAAACTGTGGGAAGCACTGCTGTCATTGGGTCACACCTTCTGCACCAGGCAGGTGGTTGTCTGCTGCATTCCTTTACAGAACAGATGATGAGCCTGCCTGAGGCGGCAGTTTACCAATTGATGATCCTAAGCAATTCCAAAGGCTGGGGCAGGGGGTAGACAAGAGCAGCTCAGTGTTAGGGATAGAGAAGGGGGAGTGATTCAGGAAGAACAGAAATCTGCTCATTTCCTCCCAAACTGCAACCGCTGTCACATCCATGGGCTAGTCCTGTACAAACTTCCCGTCCCCAGCTGACGTTCCCGCTGACGAGCAGAGAGAGGTGCCAGAACAAAAGCCAAAGGGTAGATGTCCCATGCATGAATCAGTGTTGTTTTTTAATCAGAGGTCGAAATTCATACTCTGCTGCAGACTGCATTAGTCAGTTATTGCTGCTACGATAACATTGCATAACAAACATCCCCCCAAATCTCAGTGGATTACAATGACATTTATGTTTCTCTTTCATGGGCCTGTGTGTTGGCTGGGATAGCTCTGCTTAGGCTGCAGGCTGGGTCAAGTCTGCTCCAGGCTGCTTTCATTCTAGGACCAGCAGTGATGTCAGCCTTGCTCTTCCTCTGGAGCATGGCTGGGTGTACGCATCAGCCTCGCTTTCCTCTGCTAGCCCTGGCTCTCCTCCAGTAAGAGAGTAAGAGTTCAGTGGTATCTTACTCTGGATTGTGTGAAGAGACAGAGTGAGAAATTGAGAGACTGCCTACAGGCTACAAATGGAGAAGGAGGACCCCATCCTGCCCCCAAATCCTCCTAATTGCCGCCAAGTCTATGACACCAAGTTTCCACCATAAGAGATCCTTTTTTTTGAGTTTCTACGGAATTTCCCCCATTCCAATATGAATGTAATAATCATAGCTCCAACTTACATAGTACTTATGTGCCCAGCACCACGGCACAAAGAGGCTAAGTAACATGCCCAAAGTTACACAGTGGTAGGTGGCAGAGCCAGGATCCCGATCCAGGTTTTCTGTCACCAGTATCTTGATGTTCCAACTTAGTGATATGGCCTACAAGGGTGGTGGGAGCACTGGATTGGGAGTCAGAAGTCACAGGGGTTAGCACTGGTTTCTCCGTTCTGGCAAGTCACTTTACTTAGAGGGAGTTTCAGTTTCTGTCTATAACATCAACTCTGCCTTCAACCTATGGTTATTTGGGACTTAAATGAGAAGCTGAATGTGGAAGCATCCTGTGGAATTCCAGGTAACAAAGACATGTCAGGACCTTATGACTAGTGCCCAGGCCTGTGTGGGACATTTGGGAGGGTCCCGGGGCAGTGTGTAGGACTGGGGCACCAAGAGAAAGGAGCAGAGAGAGCATATCTGAAAGCATGGTTCCTCCTAAGAGCTTGTTAGGAATGCAGATTCTTGGGCCCACCCTGCACCTATTGAACCAGAAACGGGGCTGGGGCCTGGCAGTGTGTGTCTTACATGATCCACCAGGTGACTGATGCACGCTGGAGTTTGAGAACCACTGGATTACTATAGAATAGAAGCACAGAGGAGAGGCAGCTAATTCACTCTGTTAGCTTGGGGATCTCAATGAAGGCTCCCGGTGGAAGTAAGGAAGATGAGCAGAAGTTAGGCTGAGAATGGGGAGTATGGGAGGGTATTCCAGGAACATGGGATGGCTCAGAACAAGGAAATCGTCTATGCAAGCAGTTAACTGTGGTTGCAAGGGAGGTAGAGGAGAGGCCTGGAAGTGAACTTGGTGATGTGACAGAAGGTAGGTCAAGCTGGCTTGGACGACCGGCCAATGCGGTTGGACTTCCTGTGTGGTGCTGGGGAGTCATCGCAGGGTCTAGGCAACAGAATGATAGATTTGAAAATTATGGAGATTTGAAAAGTATCCAAGAATGTACAAGTCCACATCCCCGCATTTCTCTGGTCTCCGCAAGTGTCTTCCTCCAATTTCCTAGAGAGGGCAAGTACTTTCACTGGGAGCCTTCATTGAGATCCCCAAGCTAACAGAGTGAATTGCCCAAAGTCACACAGCAGGTGGAGGCAGGGCTTGGAAGTGAGGTCTTCTGATTCCCCTGTTGTCTCCCTTCTTTTCACCTGTGCTTCCTCGGCTTCTCCCTTCCAGTTCTGCTCCCTGCCCACTCAACTTCCCTCTGCTCTCCACTTCTGAGACAGTTTGGGTCACCTACAGACCTCATCCCAGCCGGATCCAGGAATGCAGCTGCCCTGAGGTACGGAATTCCTTAGAATGACCTTGGAAGGCAGACACTGCCTGTCCTGTTCTGAGATGCTGTGGCGAACCCCTGGGTCTCATTGATCCAGCTCCTTTTCTTCTCCCACCTTTCCCTTCTGGGTCACAGTCAAGGTCAACACTAGCCAGGCAGCATCTTGTGTACTAAGAAAATAGCACCCCTTCCTGGAGAACCTGACTACTAGCTGCTGGAAAATTGTCGTAATATACTGATTTTGTTAGAACAAGACACTTGACTGCCACCTGCTAGAAAACTACAAAGAACATACAAAGACATGCATAAGTCTATGAATTGCCTGCCCCCTTTATGTGGCACTCTACTCTTATGTAACATCTGCACAACCGTAGTCAGCCATCTAGAGGCCACTCCAGCCCTATCCCCTTCCTAAAAAACCAAGTATCAGTTGAACTTTCATAAATGGGATGATGTTTCAAACATCCTTGTATCACCTCCCACTGGAGATTACATTGCGAGCAGCAAAGGACCCTCGTTTAATAAAATGAACCCCCTCACTGGCTTTTGGTGTAACTTAAGATTTCCAATTTCCATGCATTGGCTATAAAAGGCCTGGCTGCTTGTTCAGGGCTGCCCAAGGCGTATGAACCTGTACGGGAGATCCTCGGTGGAATTAAGGTTAGCAAAGTCCTAGATGGGGAACTCAGAAATGACAAATCTGTCCTTTTCCTAGGAAGCTGTGAGCCGAGAGAGAGAACCAGAGACGGCACGGGAGAGAACCTGAGGACCCTGAGGCCAAGCTTGCTCCCCACTGCTGTGGGGCACACTCCCCTGACCAGAGGACCAGAGGCTACACCTACTGCCAGTCCTGATGGTGCCCAGGATCTGTTTCCGTTCCAGGGTGAGCATCTCAGCCTCCCTGCGATCCTTCCAGCCCTTCCACTTCCCTCCTCTGGACAGACTGATGGACACCAGCACTGACCGGCGCTCACGGACCTTCCTCCCAACCTTGGCCTGAGCTCGCTTCTTTGAGATGGGCCAGATCGCTTCTAGACTCCCCAGGATCCTGTCCAAGAGCACAGCTCTTGGGGGCCCAGCAGGACTGAGCCCACGATACACTCCCTCACTCCCGCAGTGGCAGGAGCCCAAGTTCTGTTTGGTTTTTAATTCTCACAGTGTACTAGCGGCTTGACCTCAGCTGGTCACTGGAATCGCTGGCTGAAGTTGGTCCGGCAGCCCAGGCATCAAGGTCTTTGGAGCTCCTCCGGGATTACATGGTGCTACGGTGTTGAGACAGGCAGCCCTGGAGTCCTGGGTCCCTGTAGAGGAAGAGGGAGGCCAAATGTCCCTCCCCCGGAGCCAACACAAATGAGGGTTGACTCTGTCTGCTGTTCACACCTCAGTGAAAATGTTCCATGGGGAAGACAACTTCAGCCTCAATTTTTTCCAACTTGTCCAGAAAATAATGAGCCCCCCGCTGCTCCCCAGATAGCAGACAACCTCCAGTCCCGGCCAGGCCCAAAAAGGAAGTCCCAGCTGCCCGCAGGCCTCAGGTGCATTTGCTTACCAAATCCTGAAATGCAAAACCCAGAGTGAATGCGTGGGGGACAATGCTAACCGGGCCTTAGGAGCCTGGGGAGGCCATACGCAAATTTGAGCCTGGTGGGGCTGGGGATTTAGGCGGTTAGGGCACAGAGGCTGCGAGGGATCCCACTTAACAGGGCCATTTCAGGGAACAAAATGTACCTTTGGGAGGCCTGAGAAGGATCAGAGTCCCAGGGGTCTTGCATCCTCTGACTACTCTGTTTGATCTGTGGCCAGACCAGTCAAAGGAAGCAGCTGCGGGTATGTGTTGAGGGGAGACTGACCGGAGAGGCCCGCCTGGCCACAGGCCTTTCTCCCAGGAGTGGCCTCCATGTTTGCAGAAGCCTGACGCCTGGGAACCAGAGACAGGGGGTGTCCTTTCCTGCACAGCCCAGGGATGCTTATTCCCTGGGACCCAAGGAAAATGTGAACTTCATAATAATCATTGTTTTTTTTTTTTTTTTTTTGAGACGGAGTTTCGCTCTTGTTACCCAGGCTGGAGTGCAATGGCGCGATCTCGGCTCACCGCAACCTCTGCCTCCTGGGTTCAGGCAATTCTCCTGCCTCAGCCTCCTAATAATCATTGTTTTAATTCAAAGTCTGTATTTAGAGGCCAGAGGCTCTTAATGTCAGTTACATTAAAGTATGAATGCATTCACTTGCATATTTCCCTTCTCTTAGGTTAATTATTTTTCATGTTTGAAGGTAATTAAAATAATTGTTCTTACATTAGTTTCAGAGTTGTCAGATAAAATAGAGGACATTTTGTTAAATTTGAATTTCAGATAAACAACGAATAATTATTTAGTGGAAATATGTCCTCAGTGTTGCAATTATTTATAATTTATCTGAAATTCAAGTTTAACTGGGTCTCATGTGTTTTTATGTGTTAGATCTGGCAACCTGAATTAGCTTCTCTTTTTTCTCTTTTTTTTTCTAATCAACACGAACGGATTATTTGTTACATGCCAGCCACTGTTTTCTTTTGAAACTGGGAGGCCTCAGTTGTGCCCAGGGCAATGCCAGGACGCTCTCTTTTCTTCCAGACAAGCACCTCTGACTGATACCCACAGCACAACCCCCACTGTAACCCAACCAACACCTCCAGCTCAACCAGTTCTCAGCTGACCCCATTATCTTTGACTCACCCACTTAGGCGTCTGACTTCTCAGAGGGAGGGAATTAGGTTAATTATGTCACGATGTCACTTGCCTACCTTTTTACAGCCATGCAAAGCAGGAGGAACTCCCATGCACCTCATGCTCTTATAAAAACCGTCTGTGTTGCTCTACATACTTGCCAGCACTTGGGGGAAAAAACCCAAAAACATCTATAGTGGGAGTTGAGGGCCCCCACTCACCCACAGCATCCTAACATGGTGCCCTGTATTCCTATTGGCTCAAAAGCTCCATAACCAGTGGGGTCCATGAGCATCCTGAGGGCAAGTGTTGTGTCTTTTGCATTTGTTTATACCACACAGTTAGCATCAGAGCCAGAACATAGTAAGTGCTCAATAAACATTGGTGGAATAAAGGAGCTAAAGGATTAGATCATAACTGGAGGCAAGGACACTAAACTAGGAGTTCTCAGAGCCTGGTCCTGGCTGGGTTCTGTCTGTATCTGGCTGTGTGACCGTGAACAAGGTACTTCCCCACTGAGAGCCTCTGTTTCCTCATCTGTTAGAGGAGGATAATAGTGCTGCCTCCTCCCGCTCTCCTTGGAGCATTGAGGGGAGACTTCAGGGACTGAGGAACAGACACTCTTGTGTCACCCGAGAGAGGAGAAAGGACGTCATCCATGTCTCCCTGGAGACCAGATTTTATGGATGAAAAACCTAGCACTGTATTCTAACAATTTTTTATCTTTGCTCTGTGTGACAGAATTTAAGCACCAGATTTTGGGGACTAGTAAGAGGCAAGGTAGAATCAGTACTGCTCTCTATTTTCCTGGACATACAAGGAACTGTCGCACTGAGAGTCGCTGAGTTGTAGAATGTCAGGTCTGGAGGGCCAAGTATCTTGTCCCCAGGGTCACCCAGCCTGGGGGCAGCTGAATTAAAACCCAGGTCTCCTGACACCTAACCCAGGACACTGTTTTACTGCATCCACAAGCTGGCACTCCAAGGATGGGACACCTGGAGGGATCCAGGCAGTGACAAGGAGGCCAAACCCCACAGCCTTGCAAGACCAGATTGTCACAGATGTGGCAGGTGGGTATCTGTCTTGCCTCCGTGGTGAATAACCCAGAAAACACCTTTGTGCAGGTTAATTTATTTGCTCAAATAACACAGTACAAAAATGAGACTCAGATGCCAGCATCAGGAGCACATACCAAACATTCATAGAGTTTAAAGGACATCATTCTAAATAAGAAACTGTGTACAAAAGGTTCCTGACCATTTCAGAACTTATTCTGAACCTTCACATTTGGGTGCTAAGATCATGAACACTGCCTAAACAAATCCACAAATAGCTCACCTCTCCCCCACTTCTCAGAAGCAGCAATAAAAACTAAATGGCTTTCCAGATAGGCTGAGTTGAGCTTACTGAGCTGGTGCCTCTGGTTGGAGGCCCCCCCATGTAAGCACCCAGGGCCTCTCCGCCCTAGGCTGCTCCTCCTCCCTAGTCCTACCCAATGGTGCTACAGCAGGTTCAACACGGCGATACCATGTCCCCAATCGTCACAAGATCACACTTGCTATCCAGGTTTATCACCCTCTCCCCCATGACCACATGTTCTGGGCAGTGTCCATGGCAGCCAGATGTCCGTCTGCAGTTTTGTCCATGTTGCACATAGATATGAACGTGTGGCAAATTTCACTCCCGAGTCAAGCTGTTGAAACTGTTGAGCTATACAGAAGGCACAGCCTCTGGCACCCCACACCTCACCTTTGTGCAAATACAAAAACGCATCCCTTTTCTCAAGACATTGTACTGCCACCAGCTGGAAAACTGTCATCATAAATCTACAAATCCACAATGTCTAAGATGTGAATGGCACCTCCCAGAGTATGGTGCTCTTGAGCAGTGCGCCCCATGTGCAACAATCCATGGCAATCCAGCCCATGAAAGCCCTCCTCCACTTCCTGAAAACTACCCAGAAGAAGCTATAGTACATACACGGACCTGGCACTACGTAATTTACAGACTCTTCACATCCATTTTCTCACTGACTTTTAGCCAACCCCATGAGATGGGAGAGGTGCAAGTTATCAGCTCTATGAACACAGGGTTAGAAGGATTCTGAGAGACCAAGCGTCCTCGGTGTCCAGGTCTTTCCATTTGTGGCCTGCAGAGTTCCTAGGACGCATCTACAAAGCCATATGAGCATGAAGAACGACTGGTCAACGGAAGAAATGATGGGATACATTTAGATGCACATCTGTTTGGATACATGTGGATGTTCTGGTTAGAGATTAAATAAAAACTTAATTTAAAAACTAGACTCAGTTAAAACTAACATCTGAGAAAATGTCAGTAGGCCTTCTGGGTGAGATCCTAGACTCCAAAGTCTGGAGAGGTACAGGACATGTAGAGGGTCACAAAGCAGGTCTGGAGTAGGTTCAGCAGGTGGAGCCCTGGTCTCTTCACTTCCAGGCCAGTGCTGATTTCCCCAGACATGGCGTCTGTGTCTTGCCTTCTGGAAGAGTCCTTTGTGCTTCTCAGATACTAGGGTATGGACACAAAATGGTTGTCTGCTCTTGTTTTCCATCGTGTTTGTAAAGCAAGGATTGGGATGTCATAGGGCATCTTCAGGGTCTCTTGGCTAAAGCTGCCAAATGTTTGGCTAGTTCAAAGGAATTTGAGTGCAAGACACAGCTTTCAATCTGGACTTAGAATCTCAGGACTTTCGATGCTCTGGGAAGAGAAAAAGAACCTCGGTGTTAGCCATGGCCCAATTGTTTATGGGTTCCACTCTGGAAACAACAGACATCCCATCATCCCATCAACACCCCACCCCAGCCTCTGTCTCTGGGTCTTTGTTCTTGCAACACCTCCTGGGGACATTGCTCTCCTGATCTTTTCTCCCCAGGCAGCGCCCCATTCTCAAAGGTCAAAATCAGCACGTCCACCTCCCGGAAGGTTTGCAGGACCAACTTGCTTTATGGGCCTCAGCTACCACTCATTTGGCATTCGGTTGCTGTTTAATTTTGTCATCAAACAGTTGTCTTTTCCATTAGCAGATGAAGCCTTTGAAGGCAGAGCCTTCTACAGAGCCTCACGGCACTTCGTACAACCAAGCACATAGGAGGCTGTCAATAGCTACCAGTTGAATGAATGAATGACTGTTTAGTAAAACCAGAAGATGGAGTCAGGGCAACTGAGGATGTCAGACCGATGCTTCTGTAATATCTTTCATGAAGAACTCAGATCACTCTGTAAGCTATTACCTAACCCACCCTAGAGGCCAAATTATCTGTAACATTCCTGTTCTCTAGGAGAAGCTGGTGAGGCCAAGAAGAGAGAAGTCTAAGGTAGGGAGGATTTCCCATCAGGAAAATGAGCCAAAGTAGGGCAGAGCGTTCGAATGACAAGATACGACTATCATGAAACAAGCCAGCTTTCTTGAGAGGCTTTTCAAATGGCTTCTAAAGGTAGTTCCAAGAAAGACAGAAGTGCTTTGGGTGGTAATAACATCACTGCAAAAGGGTCTGGTTTCCCAGCGGACCACTTGGATGTAGAAGTTCTGGTCCTGTTTGCCCAACACCAGCAAACAGAACATGTCGTTCCTCTAAAGTCACACCTTCATGCAGTGGCTTCTACCCTGCGGGTCTGGGTCAGGTGTTTGTAGGCAGGTTATGTTAAGTGAATTAGAAAAGGATGAAGAAATCTTTATCAGAGTCCACCAGAAAATATGTGAGCTCGTAATTTTTAAAAAATCAGGCCAGGTGGCCCGGCACGGTGGAGTGCCCGTAGTCCCAGCACTTTGGGAGGCTGAGGCGGGCAGATCACCTGAGGTCAGGAGGTCAACACCAGCCTGACCAAATTGGAGAAACCCCGTCTCTACTAAAAATACCCCAAAAAATTAGCTGGATGTGGTGACACATGCTTGTAATCCCAGCTTCTCAGGAGGCTGAGGCAGGAAAATCACTTGAACCCGGCAGGCAGAGGTTGCAATGAGCCGAGATCATGCCATTGCACCCCAGACTGAGCAACAAGAGCAAAAGTCTGTCACCAAAAAAAAAAAAAAAAAATCAGGCCAGGTGTGGTGGCTCATGCCTGTAATCCCAGCACTTTGGGAGGCCAAAATGAGAAGATTGCTTGAGACCAGGAGTTCAAAACCAGCCTGGTCAACATAGGGAGAATCCATCTCTATACCAAAAAAATTATTTTTAATTAGCTAGTCATGGTGGCATGCACTTGTAGTCCCAGCTACTTGAGAGGCTGAGGTGGGAGGATCACCTGAGCCCAGTGAGGTTGAGTCTGCAGTGAACCGTGATTACACCAGTGCACTCCAGCCTGGGTGACAGAGCAAGACCCTGGCTCAAAAACAAACAAAAAACCAGTGACAATTATCATCTCTGAAGGGAATGTCTCAGAGACTTACGGGAAAGGAAATTATTAGGAAAAGCGTGAATGCACTCAGAACAGTGAAGGTGACGGCAGGAGAGAGGCTGTTCATTAAGGAACCAAGGCCAGGTCACTGAGTGATCGCCTCCTGGAAGCCTTTCAGAACCAACAGCCTCATGAAACCCTCTCATCTACCTCAGCCACGCCTTATTTGATAGATGATGCCATTCCATCAAAAAGCATGGAAAGGTACATGTAATTGAAGACTAGAGCCAAATAAAGAAGATGCTAATTATGGAGTAAAATCAGTGAAGTTTCAGAAAAGAAGAAGGTCTTCATGGTTTAGAATTGTCTCAGAAGGCCTCACTGAGGAGGTGGCATTTGAGATAGACCCAAAAATTCTGCACTGAGCAGGGGAGGGGAGAGGAGAATCAGTAGGATGCCACTGGAGGCCAGCTATGAGCCTGCTGTCACTCATGCCATGTCGCCATTGCCTTCCCTGCCCTCGCTCACCGGCTGGTCCTCCCTGTCTGGGAAGCGGGTGCGATTGTAGCGGTCTCTTAGGCCCATGAGGATGCAGATGGCGTGGCTGTTGCTGCCAGCAAATTTGTCAGCCAAGCGAACGTCAAACTGGTGGAGTCTCCTGGCGAGGTTCCTGTCCCACTGAGAGGAGTGGGGCACCTGGCTGCGTAGGGTGGCTAACAGCTTGCTGAGGGAGGAGTCTGAGAACTTGTAAAAATACCTCTTAAAGCTGGGGTGGCGCCTGATCTGGAAGCAGAAATGAAAGCAGGTCATTAGTGTTACTGGCAGCACCCCTCCCGCCAACTTCCCCCCACCCCACCCCGCAACTCCATGCAGCCAGGCGGGGCACCCCTCATCCCTGGGATGAGCTCCCTTGTTACATCCCTCCACTGCCCCAGCCTCTCAGAATCTGTTCCACAAGGTCCAGCTCAAAGCAGCAGGACAGAGTAGAGGGTGAGGGTGGAAGTACAGGTCTTTAGACTCAGATAATTCAGAAGCAAACAGCCCACAGAGCCTTCTCGTCTATGCTAGCTACTACTTATTTCACAGGTTATCTTAATTTATTATTTCAATGTGTGACAGTCTAGAATTGGGACGCTTAAGTTGCTCTTACCAGGTGTGTGAGCCTCTGATCATTTGCAAATGTAAAATATCCATCCAGCCCCAGGATTGTTGGTGGTGGTGGGGGATTAAATGAAAGAGTTATATAAAATGTTTAGTGCAGAGTAGATGTTGGATGAATTTCAGTTCCTTCTAAGCCTCCTCCAACAAACTCCTGTCTCTTAATAGCTAAATGGGTTCCCCAGAGGCAGACCCAGACGCAAGGACTTGGGTACAGGCATTTTATTGATTAAATGACCCAGGGAAATGCTGATGGGGGAATGAGACCTGGAACAAGAACGGGAAGGCGGCTCAGGGGGTGGCAACTGGAGTTTAATCTACTCAGGACACCTTGGGAGTGAGCAGAGAGCACATTCCTCAGCTATGCCCCATAAGGGCGAGGGAGCTGGGGCTTATCCACCAACTCCCACCAGCCATTGGTTGAGGGCTGCTTATGGGGAAGTAGAGGCTGTTAATTCTGCCCCCAACATGGGTTACAAAATGGCCCTGGGTCCTCAGGCAAAAGGAGGCAGGGGCTGGCAGCTGGATGAGTCAGTGTACACTCTGGTGGTGAAGAGAGGTACCCGGAGCGTCAGCTATGCTGATTACTCATCTTTAACCTGACCTCTTCACATGTGATCTGTGCTTGTCTCTCCAAATAGACTATGTTTTCCAAGGGTGGGGAGCCTTCTGTTACAGACTGCCTAGCAGGGACGGAAAGTCAACAAGCTTGAAAGAGTGGGAGACCATATGAACGCTGACGCGGACAGCAAGGCCAAGAGTGAACCCAGAGACCACAGGGAATGGAATCAGCCAGACAGGTGAGGCCAGGAGTGGGCAGAGGAGGCTTCCAGGGATTGGGGACATGAGCCAAACTTCAATCGCTGATTTGGATAGGAGTGGTCCTGGCTGGCAGGGGGGCCACGTGAGCATTGGGTTCTTTTAAACAGTTCCCACATCTGCTGCATATCTGGCATTTTCTACATATGCACTAAGCTTGGTCGAGTAGGTAATTATCTCTCATTTTGAAAAAGAGGAAACTGAGGCTCAGAGAGGTGAAGGGATATCCTCAAAGTTGCCCCGAGGTGCAGACTTGGGGATGGAACCCAGTTCTCAGCTGTGGGTAGATGAGGCCCTGGGGCTGGCTGGGGAAGGCTGAGTGGTGCTCACCTGCTGCCCCAGTTGGCCATCCACTTCTTGGAGAAGCGCCACCAGCTTCAGGATGATGAGCTCCTCTAAGGAAAAGAAAGGATTGAGTGACTATTGACTGGGTGATGCCCAGTTCCCTTCCAAAAACAAAGTGCTGCAACAACACATCCACCTGTGAAAGACAGTATTCTCTCTCTAAAACTCCACACACACATTAGTTATGGTGGATCAAGAAAATTCTTGCCTTAAACTACAGCTGGAGTGTGAGAGCTTTGCTTGGGTTCCCTTTATAGAAATAGAAGGGACTCTGGCTTGCTGGGCCCCACCTGTAACCACATTCAGCTCTATTTGATAGGTGGGAAACTGAGGCCTCCCAGTGTCCCTTATCCAGGCTGCAGAGTAGCCCAGTCAAGAGTGGGAGTTTGGACGAGGGGCAGCGCATCAGAGTACAGGGAGGTGACGTGCCAGGGCTACTGACCCATTGGAAATGCACCCATCTACCTGGGTGCTAACCAGCGGTATGCCAGGGTCTGCTTGTACTAAGTTCACTGTAACTATTCAGGAAATTTGTAGACTAGTTGTTTTGTTTTGTTTTAGACAGAGTCTCACTTTGTCATCCAGGCTGGAGTGCAGTGGGCACAATCTCTGCTCACTGCAACCTCCACCTCCCAGGTTCAAGTGATTCTCCTGCCTCAGCCTCCCAAGTAGCTGGGATTACAGGTTCCCACCACCATGCCCAGCTAATTAATTTGTGGACTAGTTGTTATAAACTGTTGGCAGCTTGAAATCAGCCAAGGTAAAAAATATTTATGCCATGGAAATCTGCAAAGGCTACAAAACAGGGCATCTCTCTCCCAGTGGAGAGCCTGCCTGCCAGCACACCACTGCCTATGAGGCCTGGAGCAAGCTAGGAATTTCATAAGAAACATTCAAGCAAACTAACGGGGGGTGTTAACTACATCCCACAGAATAGACAGGTGTCCTCTACCTGCAACTCTGCCCCAACCGCCCCAGTTTAAAGGCCAAGTCTGTGCCCCCTACCCCATCCTAAAGTCTCCTTGGGTCTTTGTCTGCTGCCTTCCCCATTCCTTTCTCAGAACCCTCCCCAATTCTGCCTGTGAACGCCATGTGGAGGAGAGGCGCTGGGAAGCTGTCCAGGTAAGAGCAGGGGTGGTACTGACTAGATTCACACACTCCACTCAGCGGAGGTGCCCCTTCCGGTGTGTGGCCTCTGGCCTGGAAGGGTGCTTCTGGGACCACATCAGGCTCCCCTTCTGCAGGTGAGGGCTCCTGGCACTCGAGATCTTCTGGATCTAGGGCAAAAAAAGAGTTGGTGAGTGTTTTGCAGAGAGCTAATCTAGTTCCTGACAAGAAGCTGTTCAGAGGCACAGGCATAAGCGGGGGCTGGTTTCCAGGATCCTCCGTGAGCTTCCTGCCCCCGGCTCTGCCTCAGAGGAGTTCGTGGTGCTCTCTTGGCCCTCTCCAGAAACCTAACTCCTCCTTCACCCAGCAACCATTTCCTCCTCCTCACAGTCTGGGAGGGTGTGCCGACAGGTCCACCAAACAAACCCTTTCACCCTGCCAGGCTTTCTGGGTCACTCAGCCTGTCTGAACCTCACTTTCTCCATCTGTTAAGTGGGAGTGATAAGACTGACCTCACAGGGTTTTGGGCAGGTTAAATGAGATAATACGTGTGAAAGCAGCACGCAGCAGGCGCTCTGTGATGTCAGGGGAATCACTGTACACCAGTGGCCCTCGCACTTTGGTGTAGTTAAAAAAAAAAGGCCCAGGCCATATCCTACTTCATCAAACCCAGGTTTCTATGTTTGTCTATGGACTGGCCAGGCAATTCTGACACACAGCTGCACGGATCTCCCACCACAGCTGCTGTTAAGTGTTTGTGTGTGGCGGGGTGTGGGGAGGGTGTGCACTGTGAGCAGGGGCTGCTAGGGGTGGGGTCCTGCTGGCACCTGTCCCCTCACCTCTCCCCACACTTCCACAGCCCCCACTCTGCTCAGCATGGAAAGCAACGGTCAGGGCTGGACGTCCCCTACTACGCCAGCCTGTCGGCAATAGACAGGCCACACAGCAGCCCTGTCTGAGAGGAAGGCTCTGTTACCATGGCAACACCAGGCCTGCTCACCAAGGCTGCTGGAGGTGGAGGCCCGATGGCCGCCGACACACAGGGGCAGAAAGTTGGGCCTCTTGGGCCGTCGGGTCTCTGGGCTGGCAGCCCCTGCTGCCCCTGCTTTCTTGGGTTCCTTGGAGCTGTGTTTCTTATGGTAAAACGCTCTCCTGAAGCTCAACTTTTTTTCTTGAGATTTCCTTCTGCTGAGTGGGGCCAAGTTTTCTATACACCCCTCTTCCTCCTGGACTTGAGGTTGCTGTGGGGAAGATGACAGACACTGAGTCAGGGCCCCTGACCTTGAGGAGATCTCAGGTGAGCTGGGGAAAGAGACCCATGGTGGGCTAGCGGGTGTTGCCCAGAGATGTGTGGCTGATGCTCAGTGAGACTGGGGCTGAGTGCAGTGGCTCATGCCTGTGATCCCAGCACTTTGAGAGGCCAAGGTGGGTGCATCACCAGGGGCCAGGAGTTCGAGACCAGCCTGACCAACCTGGTGAAACCCTGTCTCTACTAAAAATGAGCCAGGTGTGGTGGCACACACCTGTAGTCCCAGCTACTTGGGAGGCTGAGGCAGGAGAATCGCTGGAGCCCAGGAGGTAGAGGTTGCAGTGAGCCGTGATCGAGCTACTGTGCTTTAGCCTGGGTGACAGAGTAAGACTCCATCTCCAAAAAAAAAAAAAAAAAAAGACGGACTGGAGCCGGGCTTTGGCAGGACACAGAAGTGCAGGAGGGGCGGGAAGTTGTTTCTCAGGCAGGGTTGGGGACCCCACAGTGAGGTCAGGGCTATGGGAGCATCTTCCTCACCTCCTCTCCTCGCTGTTCTTCTGCATCTTGGAGCATGGAAATGATCTTCTGAATGAATTCTCCTGAAAAAGGTCAATATGCATGGTTACACATCAGTGCCAGAAAAGCTCTTCTATGGTCAGTCTTCATTTCCTTATGCCCAGCTGGCTGCCTGGATGATTCTCCAGGGGGCTAAAGAGCTGCCAGAGGTGGCCTGAGGGCAGAGCTGGTTTCATGGGACACATGTTTACCTTCCCAATGAGGGCCTCCAAATAGACACCCAGGAGGAGGCCCCTCAGGGCCATCTGGAAAGGCCTGTTCCCTATAGGTGCCCTCACCTTGCACCTTCCCCCTGTTCAGGCAGAATTCCCCTTTAAGGCACATTCTCTATGAAAAGCAAACAAGGGCCGGGCGTGGTGGCTCACGCCTGTAATCCCAGCACTTTGGGAGGCTGAGGTAGGCAGACGACGAGGTCAAGAGATTGAGACCATCTTGACCAACATGGTGAAACCCCGTCTCTACTAAAAAAAAAAAAAAAAAAAAACTTGTAGTCCCAGCTACTCGGGAGGCTGAGGCTGAAGAATCACTCGAACCAGGAGGTGGAGGTTGCAGTGAGCCGAGATGGTGCCACTGCATTCCAGCCTGGGTGTCAGAGCGGGACACTATCCCAAAAAAAAAAAAAAAAAAGGAAAAGCAAACAAGGCAGAATGGCAGGATGTAGGAGGCAGAGATCTTTCCAGGTCTTTTCAGACGTGATGGTCATATACACATGATTGTAGGCCTGGCTCTGCCAATGATAAAATAGCAATTACAGTGATGGCAGCTGCCATTAGCTGAGCTTCCCTGCTACGGCCCCTACCCCTCTCCCTCTCCTCTTTACTTCTGAGCTCTGTTCTCAAGCTGGGCCACCCAACAACGACTATAAGAGCAACAGATGGCGGCTAACACATATTAGCCACTACCAGGGGCTGCCCTAAATGCTGTAGAAGCAGGAATTCATTTAGAGCTGCCGACAGTTCTAGAAAGCAGGTACATTGCTGTCCCATTTCACAGATGGAGAAACTGAGACCAGAGATGAAGTAACTTGCACAAGTGCACACGGCTCAAAGGGATCACAGCCCAGATTGAAACCCAGGCCCATAAGATCACCCCATCGGCGAGCCCTTGGTGAGGTGGGGGGAGCATTTTCCTCCCCTCCCCTCCTGTCAGCCTCATCAGGGTGAGCACCAACACTATAGCCATTTATTGAGGTATAGACAGGCAGCCTGGCTTGGGCCTGGACTCTGGGACCCAAGCTGCCTCCCCAGCCTGCTATACTCAGAGGGAGGTCTGGACAGGCCACTGCCTCTCTCTGGCTCAGTTTCTCTTCTGCAAGTGGAGGAGTCAGAGTAGAAGTTTTCCAAGGGATGTCTGAGAAAAGGAGAGGAGTACTGACTGTATTCTGAGGCTCTGTCTGGCTGAAGCTCCTCTCCAGGTCCCAGGCTCTCTGGTGGTGTGGAAAGCTTGCAGGGGCCTGGAGCCTCAGCCTCTGTAGATAGGATCTCCTGGACTTCAGGTTCTTCCAAGCCTGAGAAGCAGAATGAAAAAAGGGGGTGTGTTTTGTCCATCTGGGCCTGTTAACCATGCATAGAAGCTGGCACAGACTCTAAAGTGGGTTCCGTGGCCACATCAGACTAAGGCCTATGGGGCTGGCACACAGCTGCTGGCAAGGACTGTGTCTCTGATTTACTGGCCCAGACCAAGCTCTCTTATCCCTTTGTGCTTCCATAGAACTGGCTTTTCTGGGCTTTGCTGCCCTCTCCTCCCTCCCTTGGAGCCCTCCTCCCTCCATCGTTTTGACTTGATCCACAAGTTGAATGGTAGAGGCCTGGTCCCATGACATGAATTGATGAATCACAGCCAGAATCCCCCTGCATGAAAATATCTCCCCAAGTGGCGTGAAATTCCCCTCTTTGGTGTTAAGCATCACTCCCTCCTTTCTAAGATGTAAATTCCCCTGACCAGGATGACCTGTTCTCCCTGATGCCCAGGAAGAAATTACTTGACTGATCCTTTCTCCTTCTAGCTCTGGCCCCCTCATCCATGGGCCATGGACCTTGGACACATAGTTTCACCTCCCAAAGCCTCAGTCCCTTCACCTGTGAGGTGGGGATCATAGTTGCACTTCATCTGACGGCTGTGAGGACTGGATGAGTTATAGATACGCAGCAGGGAAATGTCTCACTTTACAGGTGAAGAAACTGAGGCATAAAGATGGGGAATGACATAGACAATATGCTAGAACCCAGGTCCCCTGCCTCCCCTACTCCAGCTCCTTCCTACGCACATGACTCCCCTCCCTGCCAGGGGGCAGAAGCCAAGGCAGCCAAGAAATGTGGATGGCTGGGGAATCCCGGAACACAATTTCCCTCAAGGGCTTATTGGGGCGGACTAGACTTGGCTGAGGTTTTGAGTGTGGAGGTGACCTGCTGGCTTTCTCTCTCTCTTCCCACAGTCATCCTTATGCCACTCAGTGCAGAGTGCAAAAGTCAGATCAGGCTCAGCACAGCCTTAAAAGTGGCCAATTCCATCCAGGGGGAAGGTTGCAGAGCTGGAGGCAGCTGCAGGGTTGCTATGGCAACTGCAGAGCCTGCTCACCATAGCTGCTGGAGATGGAAGGCCGATGGCCGCCGACACACAGGGGCCGGAAGCTGGACTTCTTCGGTGGCCGGGCCTCTGGACTGGAAACATCTGTGGCCCCCCTCTTGGCCTCCTCGGAGCCGTGTTTCTTAAGAGAAAAGTTTCTCTTGGGGCTTGTCTTTTTCTCTTGGGATTTCTTCCTAACAGCTGCTGTTGGGTTTGGCAGGACCACCTTTGGCTGTGAGGCCTGAGATTGCTGTGAGGGACAGGAGAGAAACTGAGTCAGGCTCATACATTGAGGAGAAGGGGAAAGCTCTCTGAAAGCAACTGAAGAGCACCCGAGCGACAGGATGGCCCCCGGTGAGGGGAGGCAGCAGAGCCCAGAGCACAAGGAGAGCTGAGTTCTGAAGCTGCAGAAGGAGGCTTCAGGGAAGGAAGGGACTGGTGCCGGGCCTGCAAGGACAGGAGTTTGGCAGAGGAGAAGGAGAAGGCTGAGAGCCCCTGGAGATCTGCCAAGTTTGCTCCTCACCTCTTCTTCCCACTGGTCTCCCACTCTTTTGAGAAATTCCACTATCATCTGAATGATAGCATCCTCTGGAAGAAAGCAAATGCACCCGGTTATTCTTTCTAAATGCACAGACAACTCCTTCGAAATGACCATCTCGGACAGTTCTCTTAAACAACTCTTTAGGCCACACAACGGAGGGAAACACCACATCCCAGGACAGGTCCTTCAGAGAGAAGTTTGGAAGATCCGCCAGGGAAGGTGCTAAGCCAAGTCACGACACTTTATGCAGGAAATTTCAGGTCAGTCCTTTAGGCATTCAACTTGTGCCCCCCATTTCCTTTGAACTTCACAGATCTACTTTGGGTTCAGTAAGCTGTGTGTCCTTGAATAAGTGCCCTAACCTCTCTGGGCCTTCAATCTCTCCCAGCAAAATATGGGTCATAATCTTTGTCCTGCCTTCCCCAGAAGGCTGTCAAGCCATCAAATGAGGGACTGGGCTTGAAAACACTTTGCAAGACTAATGCTGATCTTCCAACCTGCAAAATTTCAGTGGGGAAAATGGTGGATACCTGGCCTAACTAAGGTGGAGGAGGGAGGGACGTCAGCAGGTATGACATGGAGAGAGCCTGCCACGCTGATGCCTCAGCCACGCCCTCACATCTGCACGGAGAAGCCACTCCAATGGAAATGGTTTCCTTTGATACGCCAGTCAGCCTATTCAAGGACAATGTCCCCACACTGTCCTCTGCTAGGTGCCGCTGAGGAGTTGACATGAAAAGAGATGCAAACAAATTCCCTGTCCCCAGGCTGCTGTCTGTGGGTTTGCTTTTTTTTTTTTTTTTTAACCTCCTAACTTCCCTCTCACTTCCAACTTCCCTCTCACTTCCCTCTCGCTTATAAATTGGCTTTTGTTGCCTGACTCAGCTACCAGCTGGCTATCTCTCATGTAAGAAAATGATTAGCTGCAGAATAGCTAACTAAATGCCTTTTAGTTATTCTTTGACACATACATAGCTCCTTTATTTCACGTATTATAACATAGGCTCATCTTTTTTTACAGAGAATTAGACAAATAGGGTATTATTCTCAATTTATTAGGAGCACTCATGGTATTGTGGTTTAGTGTGAGACTGTACTTCTTTTTTGGAGATGCATGTTTAAGTATTTAGGGATGAAGCATGATTTACTCCAAAGTGATTCAGCAACAAAAAAATACATGAAGCAAACTGGCAGAGTTTAACAACTGTGAGCATACAAGGGTGCATTGAACTATCCGTTTCACTCTTCTATATATTTTTAAAGTAAAATAAATTTTAAAAGACTAAGAAAAGTTCCAATCCCATTAACACAGAAGGCAGCAGCATTTGCCAGCAGCCTTTCCAATTCCCCAGCCTCCCTTCTGTGAAATTCTAAAATAAGCAGATGTGGCCAGAAGCACCAAAAGAGGTAAGAAAGACCAGTGCGTGTATTTTGGGAGCCACCATCCAAGGTCTCAGTGATCATTCAGAATAATCCGTCTCACTCAGTAACAGCCACCTCAGCCACAGGTAAAAAGGTCACTAAGAGATTCCGACTCACCATCAGGCTTTCTGAGCTCCTCTTCTTGCTGGTGACCTGTGGCGTGGGGAGAAACATCCAAAGCTCCAGCACCATCTGCTCTGATGAGGAAGGACTGACGATCAGAGTCTTCCCCACCTGGAATAGAGACAAAAGCAAAAGGGTGTGTGGGTGTGAATGTGCGTGTGCGTGTGTCAGTGACATTCTCCTGACTGTTCGTCAACACGAGAAAGCAGCACAGAATTCACAGTGCAACAGGCACTGCTGCAGCCTGCTCTAGGCTTAACCAAAACACATCAGAAACCCATTAAGGTTTTTATTTGAAAAGAGGCTGCTTCCACCAAGGCACGTCTCTCACTAGCCCCTCTCCTCAAGTCCTCAATCTTCTCCCCATCATAAACACTGGGTTTTGAGTGCTGCAAGGCAGAGCCCCCTCTCCCTCTCGGTGCCTGTGGGCATTCAGCTCCAGAGCCTTGCAAGGCAGAATTGGAAGTCACCTTGGGAGCCAGCACCCTCATTTGCATGTGTAGAAAGCAAAAAGTTCCTCTTCAAAATTTCCCTTCTTGTTAAAGAATAATAAATGTTAGAAATAATAGTTTCTTTTAAAGACTAACTTTCTTCAAAGCCTTCTTGCTTTTTGCTGCTAACTCTTTGTTAAGCCCTATCCTATGCAGCTGTTAGATATAAGGGAATAAGTGCACTCTATGTCCTTGTACTTTAACCAAGATATTTGTGCTGGATGTGCTCACAGGCATGTCCCAGCTTGCAGCCTCCGCCCCTCCCTTATTTGGGAATGTTATTACTTCTCTATGTCCTTCCGCAAGCAACTTCCTCTTTTCCTTTTGTTCTCCATTGCCTTTACCAATTTGGAAAAGTTTTAAGTGGTTAGCCAATCCAGTTTAGTTTAGATTGTGAGGTCCAGCTCCAACCAATGGAGATCAGACACAGCAGTAAGGACCTAATGTGTAAGGAATAAATATGCCTGCCTTTCCTTTGTTCATTGTATTCTCATGGCAAGATGGCTGATGAACAGTACCCTTTCTGCAGAAAGTAAACTGGCCTTGTTGAGAAAAGTTTTTGTCTGAATGCTCATTTTTCCTTGCGGTACCTAGGAACAAGCAACGATTCTTTCTAACATGAGAAATCAAAAGTTCCAGGGGTGGCAGCTCAAGCTCAAAGTCACACAGCAAGTTTACTCCTGATAGAGCCAATCCAGAACCAAGGCCTGGAAGCAGCAGCCCAGAAGCACATAGGAACCAATAGGGCTTCCCTCCTCGCCCCAATCCCTGCCTTCTCATTTCTCCTAGGTCTGTGCTCCTGAAACTAGAGTACTTGGCAGTAACAGCTACCCTGCACTGAGCTCTTTCCTTGTGGCCTGTGGCCACTCCATGAGACAGTAACTATTTATCTTCATTTTACCCATGAAAAAAGCTGAGTCTCAGAGAGGAAGGCTGCCACCCCTGGCCACACAGCTTGGGAACAGCAGCAGCACAAGTGGTTCTCCTGGAGCACTCAGCCATGGTGCCATTCCACCTCAAAGAATTATCACAGTGGGCCAGACACAGTGGCTTATGTCTGTAATCCCAGCACTCTGGGGGGCCATGGCAGGTGGATCACTTGAGTCCAGGAGTTCGAGACCAGCCTGGTCAACACGGTGAAATCCTGTCTCTACCAAAAAACACAAAGATTAGCCAGGTGTTGTGGCAGATGCCTGTAGTCCCAGCTACTTGGGAGGCTACGACAGGAGAATAGCTTGACCCTGGAGGCAGAGGTTGCAGAGAGCCAAGATAATGCCTCTGCACTCCAGCCGGGGGGACACAGCAAGACTCCATCTCAAAAAAGAAAATAAAAGAAGAAAAGAAGAGAGAAAGAGAGAAGGAGAGGAGAGAAAGAGAGAAAGGAGGGAGGGAGGGAGGGAGGGAGGGAAGGAGGTGAGGAAGGAAGGAGGGAAGTAAGTAAGTCATAGTGGTACGGCCCTGACAGCTCCCCAGACTATCCCCGTCCCCTCTGTGAAGAGGCTCCTGGAGCAAGTTTAGCGCACCCTAGGGGTTGCCATAGGTACAGGCAAGGTCCACTCACCCCTGTGAGCTGGGCCCAGGTCAGCCTCCCCAGAGTGCAAGGCAGCAGCTGTCCTGGACAGCCCTTCCTCTTGGCCTCCGGCCTCCCGGTCTTGAGCTGCCTTATTCACCTCGACCATGTGTTTCTTGTGACCTTGCTTCTTTCGGCTGGCCTTCTTGTCATGGTGGGCTTTCTTCCTGAGGGCTGGCTCCCCCGGTGCCTCTGGGGGCTCTGGAGGCTGGGAGAGGTCCTCCGGCCCCCTTGGCCTCCTGCTGGCCTTTTCTCTGGGCTCCTCATGGCCCGTCCTCAGTAAGAAGAAGTTCAGCATGGTCTTCAGCCACCCCTGCTGGGCCCTCCTCTGGGCCTTGTCCCTCTTGGTGTCTTGTGGAGACCTCTCCTCGCCGGGGAGAAACTCTCCGGTCTCCTCCGGAGTGAGGGCTGCAGCAGTGGCACCCTGAGCCTCTGCAGATGGAGCTGGGCTCTCCGAACGTCCGGCCCAATCACTGGTTGTCCAGTGAAGCGCCTTCCTGGTGGGGGCAGTGGGCAGGGAGAGGCAGTGGCAGTCCCACGACTCTGAGTCTTTCCTGGGGGCCCATGGCCTGTCCAGAGACTTGGCTTTCCTCTCCGTCAGGGGCCTCCTCGGGCGCCTTGGATTCTCCATCAGGCTACAACCAAAACAAACAACTCCCTTAGTTTTGTTTGTTTGTTTGTTTTTGTTGTTGTTATTTTAAGATGGAGCCTCGCTCTGTCACCCAGGCTGGAGTGCAGTGGCGCTACCTCAGTTCACTGCAACCTCCGCCTCCTGGGTTCAAGCGATGCTCCTGCCTCAGCTTCTTGAGTAGCTGGATGACAGGTACACGCCACCACGCCCGGCTAATTTTTGTATTTTTAGTAGAGGCGGGGTTTCACCATGTTGGCCAGGCTGGTCTCGAACTTTTGACCTCAGGTGATCCACCCGCATCAGCCTCCCAAAGTGCTGGGATTACAGGTGTGAGCCACTGTGCCCGGCCAAACAGTTCCCTCAGCAGAGGCCTCCTGGGCACACAGAAGCTGGCTCCCAGCGCTGCCCAGTGGCTCATTCACTCTGCTCACTAATGTGAGGAGTGTCAACCCCTCATGTCAACAATTTCTCAAAGCTGTTGTCTTGTGCAAATTCCCCCAAAACCCTTGGGGAATGGGGGTCGTTGTTCTCATTTTCCAGAGGATGAAAGTGGACCACAGGGAGATCCTGCTCAGATCTCAGGGCTGGTCAGCTACACCTCCAGAGCCCCTGAAAGGAACACAGCCCTGCCCACATGCAGGTTTTAGTCCATCAAGACTGATTTGGGACCTCTCCTCCAGAACTGCATGATAGTTAGTTCATCTTGTTCCAAAGCCACTGCATCTGGGGGCTTCTGTTACAGCCCCAATGGAAAATGAATACAGCCGGAGCCAGAGGTCTAGTCCTGCCCCTCACTAGCCTTGGGACCTTGGGCAGCTCAGGCACCTTCTCCGGCCCCATGTTCTTCTCTGAAACATCCCTGAGCCCTGCCCTACCTCACCGGCTGCCAAGAGTATTCCACCAGGCAGCTCTGTCAATGGCAACTCTCTTCTTCTAACTGCTCAAGCCAAAAATGTAGTCACTCCTGACTTCTTTCTTTAAAAAAAAATTATATATATATTGAAAATAGATATGGGGTCTTGCTGTGTTGCCCAGGCTAGTCTCAAACTCCTGGGCTCAAGCGATCAACCCACCTTGGTCTCTGCAAGTGCTGGGATTGCAGGCATAAGCCGCTGTGCCAGCCTCCTTTCTTTCTTCCACTCCCACATCCACCCATCAGCAGAGCCTTTTGGCCTCACTCTCACAGAGCCTATCCTCACCCTGACGGCCCCTGTGGTTTCTAGGTCCCCACCTGCACTCTCCTGAACTGTTATCATCACCTCCTAACTGATGTCTCTGCTCTCCTCTTGCCCTCCTTACAGTAACTTCTCCACTTAATAACTGTGGTACTTATAAAATGAAAGTTACGGCCGGGCGTGGTGGCTCATGCCCGTAATCCCAACACTTTGGGAGGCTGAGGCAGGTGGATCACGAGGTCAAGAGATCGAGACCATCCTGGCCAACATGATGAAAACCCCATCTCTACTAAAAATACAAAACTTAGCTGGGAGTGATTTTGTACTTAGCTGGGCCTGTTCTCCCAGCTACTCCAGAGTCTGAGGCAGGAGAATTGCTTGAACCCAGGAGGCGGAGGTTGCAGTGAGCCAAGATTGCGCCACTGCACTCCAGCCTGGCCACCTGGTAATTGAGCGAGACTCCGTCTCAAAAAACAAAAACAAAAGTTATTTCCCTTCCTCCAAGGGTCCCCTTTCACTCACAGTCTTTACAGTGGCTGACACATCCTGCACATTCCAGCCTCCATCACCCCTCTGACCATGTCTCACACACTCCACTTCACGCACACAGACCTGCTTGCTGTCCTTCAGGCCCGCCTGCCTCTGGGCCTTCACACTGGCCAGTCCCTCTTTCTAGAACATTCTTCCCTCATGGAAAGAATGAGTTTGTTCATGGTTTGCTCCCTCACTGCCTTCAGGGCTCTACTCCACTGTCACCTTTCCATCGAGGCCCCCGCCCACTCCCCATCGGCACACCCTTTCCCCGCCTACCCCGCGGCCTGGTGGTGTGCAGTGCCGTGTCTTTATGAGTTTAGTGGTTTACTGTCTGAGTCTCTCTCCATCTCCTGTGTCTATTTTGCTAGGTCTTCTATCTTTGGGTGTCTAGAACAATGTCCAGCATATCACTGCCACTCGATAAGCACTTATTAAGCAAAGGAACAGATGCGTAACACATTTAGTAAATGGTACAACACTTAAGGTGTCTTTGGATGTATGGTTAGCATGAAATCAGTGCTTTCGGGCCAGTCTCATCTTGGAGCAGCAGGGGCCCTTCCATTCTCCATCCAGGATGAAGCAGCAGCCAATGGAAAAAGATTTTAAAAAACAAACAAAAACCTTCGTCTCCTGGGCGGCATTTCAAGCAGGCCTGGGGAGTGGGCAGTGCACTTGATTTGTGTGTCTTTAATCTAAAGCTCTTGGGGCTTTCCAATTTTTCTAGAGTTGTTCAGAAGCCTTTTTCCCTTCAATGGAAGGTAAAAGAAAAATAAAATATGGTTTTGAATTCCAAACCTGAGCCCCTGGAGAGTCCTACGCAGTTTAGGACCACGGGTTGCCTGCTCTAATTCTTCATTACAGCTTTAGCCTGCGTTCACCAAGTAATGCAGTGCTATGGGATGTACTCTAAAATGTATTCTATTGCTATGCTCAGCTTAGAGGCAAAAATAAGAATCTATAATTGCAATTTCTTATGTGTGGGATCCACAGGAAAGTGAAGAAGACACAGAGAAAGAACAAAAGAAATGAGAACACACAGATTTGAAGGCGGCACGAACATTTGGGATGCCTTCCCTCCTTCAAGCGCCACTGTGGGAAGAAAACCAGATGGTACTGCAGCCCCAGGTCGCCGAGGTCAGAGGCTATTGGAGCCAGGTGTCCACATGCGGATGAGCTTGGAGGAAAGGAGAAATCGGGCCGGGGAGGAGGCAGGCAATTTGGAAGGCCTTCTTTATTGTTTAACGTTCCTTAAAAGGAGCACCTGGGCTACGTGGAAACTTTTAGCAATACGTGTCTGTACCTTACATGGAAATTCACTAATGTTCCTGAAAGGCTCAGAGACTGGTTGCCTTATGGTTGTTTCCGAAGACAATGCGGGGTAGGATAAGAAGCAGCAATCAGAGAGGAAAATATTTATGTTTGTTCTCACTTATTTCGCTCAACAAACATTTAATAAGCACCCACTCTGCACCAGAAATGATGCTCGGTGCTAGGGATACCGTCATGAACGAGGTGCAGCATGTGCCCCCAGAGGGAATATTCTGGTCTTCTCTGAGTGCGCAGGAGTAGGGATGTGAGTACAGTGATGTTTCATTCCCCTGCATCTGCTCTCTCTTCAGAAGCACACGGTCTTCAGAGAAGATAAATTTAGGTTGAAGTTCTGTGCGATTTAAGATCACATAAAAAAAAAAGTGAGCTGAGCCAGAAATATTTACTGAGCGGTGTCAGGGTTCTCTCTGTGTTTTCCATATGTTCCTGTGGTCAGGGCACATTGGATGGGATTGGCAGAGAAGCTGTTCATTAACAAAACCACAGAACCAGGACACTCTCGCTCAGCTCAGACCCTCTTCTGTCTGCGCAGACCTGGCTCCAGGGGACCCATCGCACAGAGGGCCGGCGCTTCCTTACCCAGTTAATGGGAAGAGAGACACAGTCATCTTAAAAAGCTGTCATTGCTATGGAAACGGTTTTCTCCATTGCCGATGGTGGCAGTTTCCTCCTACCGCATTCCAAGGACATGTTGCTCCTCACTTAGCTCAGCTTCTCCGATTAACACAATCCCACCAGCAAATGCTTTCCCTGTTTTTTTTTTTTTTTTTTTTTTTTTCAAGAAAGCTGCCTTAATTTGGCCGCCCCCTTCCTGGAATAACCAGTGCTCTGAGCCCTCGGGGAGATGAGAGAAGCTAAGCCTAGGAGCCCCGCTGCTGCTGCTTTAGCCCAGAGGCAGGGAGCGGGCCGGGTGACGTGCAGCCTCTGCTATCCAAGAGTTTCCCCAGGGAAGAGATTCCAGGGTCTCCCAAGGCTTCCTAATTCCAAATCCAGTGGCCTCTTCCCACGCGTCCCTAACGTGCTGCAGCATTTGACACTAGCCCTACTTCCTTCTTTCTTTCCTCTTTCCTCTCTGGGTGGCTGTGACTGCTCAGCCCGGCTCTCTCCTCCCTCTCCCCCACTCCAACGGCTCCTCCTCTGTAATGTTCCAAAGCTTGTCTTCAGCTCTGGTCCAGGGATTGAGAGTGCAGCTGACTGGGGAAGACACACCCACATACCCCCGGTAAGACCCCTGAAGAACTTCTGTGGATGGTGTGTCCTCAGACTTTTAAAGTCTCTAAGCCCTAGGAAGGTTGTCTTTTAATCCTAACAACCTCCCTCTTCCTCCATGTGCCAAAATTAAACCTTTCAAGACTTTCCAAGTATAAAATTCGGCTATCCAGAAGTTATCAAAGCAAGACTTTCCTTTTCTTTCTTCTTTTTTCGTTTTGTGCCTCAGTTGCTCAACGACATTCAGCCGGACCACCAGGGAACCCCACCCTGCCCAGGCCGTGCTCCCAGACCAGGAAGCCCCAGCCAGCAGCGCGCCCACACTGTGCGGAAACCCAGCTACTCTCGTAAACTTGCTATTGTCTTGGCCGAAACTGGAGGTCAGAGCAAAGTCCAAATCAGCTCAAAATACCCGAGTGATCTGCAGATCACAAGACTCCTTCTGATAAGATGTCATGTTCACCGGTGACATGTCCAGCAACAGCAGCAAAGAACCAGAGAAGGTTCACACAGCTGACCCTGGAGCAGGAAGTTTGCCTGCCCTCCCCAGGCTTGCTCCTGTGTTTTGTGTGCTTTCTAAGTTGCACGATGATCTCATCTCTACGCTGTTCTCTAATTTGTTCACCTGGCCGTGTTACTCTGTAACTGCTCTGTGCCTTTCACGGAGATAACTCTGCGGCTCCCCTTCTCCACCCTGTTATTCACACAACAGAAGCTTCACAGAGAGCTAGCCTGCTGCACACCCACAGCAGCACCCTGAGGGACGGAGTGTGTGGCACCCACGTGTGGACCCACAGTCAACACCACAGACATCCATGTGTCACCGAACACACTTGGGCACACCACAGACCTACACGGACTCAGGACGCCCTGTATTTCTCCTGTCCCAAGTATAAATAATTACGTGACCAAGCTCACTACTTGCCATCGGTCCTCCCTGCCTAAGTTCCGTGAGACCTGAGCCTGGGAGGCTCTCGGTGATCGTGAAACAAATAAATGATACACGGACACAAGCAAACCCAAACCAGCTCACCGTCATGCAGCCACACAGCGTCCACAGAGCCCTTTCATTTACATGATCTCATTTCATCTTTGCCAGGGGCCAGGAATCAGATGGGCTAACAATGGGACACTGAGGCCCTGAGCCATTAAGAGACATGCCCAAAGTCCCATAGCCAGAAAGCAGAGAGCTGACACTCGAATCTGCTTCTCCCGATTTGAATGCTCTCTGCTCTATTCTACACCAAATAGCCTCACATAAGCATAGATACACATGCACGCACTTACACACGGACTTAGAGGGGAGAAATCTGCTATTTCCCACTGATGGAGATAACCACATTCACATACACGCCTACCGTGATCTGTGCCCATAGAGCCACACCATCACATGTGCCCATATAGACACCACACCCTCCGCACCCCATCCTGACCTCTATCCAAGACCAAGGGCAATGCAACGCTGCATAAGGAGTCGGTCAGGACTGTGGGTTCTAATCCACCTCCAACCTATAAATTCCCATCAGAGAGATCATTAGACCACGAGTTATTTTCATAAGATCTCCCCATTCTTGGACTAACATCCAAAAACCTTAAAACATAGGAGCTTAATTCAACCACAGGTAATAATAACACCTCCCATTTATTGGGGGGGTTCCCTCAGTAAACGTAAGGTACATACCTTCACATAAAGTATATGACTCGACCTCTACAATATCCTATAGGGAAACCAGCAGGTGAGCTATGTAATGCTGCTCCATCCTACAGACAAGAAAACTGAGGCTCAGAGAAGTAAAGTTCCTTGCTTAGCATGGTGGGATTTGAGTGGGACTTAAACACAGAGCTTTTAAGTCCAAGTGAGCCCAGAGCTTTTTGAGAAACACACAGTTGAGATAATATCATTGAACCCTGCTTCACCTTTTTAGAGATAAGAAAACCGATGTCCCCACACCACCCCCACCTCTCTGGGAGGGCCCAGCACGCTGGAAGCAGAACTGGGGCTGGACTCTTGGTTTGACTCCCAGGACAAAACCCCCTTCAAGACTCCAAGATACCACTGCTCCAGCACCCAAAGGAGAGGATATTGTTCAACTAACCTTGGAGCACGGAAGTCACTTCTGTCCTGGACACCCTGGGCTGGGATCTTCAGACGAGAGGTCTCTGTGTCCTAACACAGCGGTCTCTGCTCCCTGTGGGCTGGTAACTGTGCTGGACAAGAAGTCAGGTCCAGCTCCCTCTCGGGGAGAAGATGCCACTGCTTGGTGCTGGTAATTTTCTGAGTGTCTCGGAAGATATATATATTGTATCTCCCAGGAGCTGAGCTCATGGCAGCCAATCCTGAGAGCCATGGGCTGGCTCACCTGCCTCCACCTGTCACCACCCATCCCCGGGCTCCTGCCCGCTTCTCCAATGATAGGAGGCTTAGCTCAGCTACCCCAGAAAAAACAGTTTCACTTGACAACTTCCTTATTGCACAAAAACCCAATAAGAAACCAAACCTAAGGTCTGTCTGGGGAAAGCCCTACCTGTAGAGTTGAAAACAAGCCTTAATGGGAAATACAGGCTGGGGGAAGAAAGTGCAGGTAGCCTTACGGCCGTTACAACGCTCAGTTATCTTTGAAGATTAGTGGGAAGGGAGGGACCTGATCATGCTACTCCAGCCTAGGCAACAGAGTGTGACCCTGTGTCAAAGAAAAAAAGAAGCAACAGACAGAGAGAGAGAGAGAGAAAGAAACAGAGAGAGAGAAAGAAAGAAGGAAAGAAAGAAAGAAAGAAAAGAAAGAAAGAAAGAAAAGAAAGAAAGAAAGAAAGAAAGAAAGAAAGAAAGAAAGAAAGAAAGAAAGAAAGAAAGAAAGAAAGAAAGAGAGAAAGAGAAAGAAAAGGAAAGAAAGAGAAAGAAAGAAAGAGAGAAAAGGAAAGAGAAAGAGAGAGAGAAAGAAAGAAAGAGAGAAGGAGAGAGGGAAGGAGGGAGGGAGAGAAGGAAGGAAATGTATTGAGCGCTAGACATCTTTCTTTCTGTGTATTAACAGTGTCTGGTACTTGTAAGGGCTCCATAAAAGGCCAGTATTTTATTATGGGCAACAAAGTTATTAATGCTTCATTCATTCTGTCAACAGGTTTTGGATCCAGCTGTGTGCTAGACACTGTCTCAGCACTAAATTTAGAATTTATCAGTCCAAGAAGTGACCCTGTCTTCAAACAAAGGTTAAATAATATTACATATTTTTCATTTATTTAATGAAACTATTTTGCCACCCACTTCTTCCAGGTCTTGTGTGGATTGTGTGTGCTCTTTCTTCTTCTGAGGTGAATAGGCTTGGCCCGGCACAGCCCTCATGGAGTCCACAGAGTTGTTGGGAAGAGAGAAACACACAGAGAAAATCATACAAGCAAGCGGAAGGGAATGGGAAGTTACTGTTTGTCTAATGCGTACAGAGTTTCCGTTTGGGAGGAATGTTGTATCACTGCCTCCACCATCAAACCATCTCCAGAACTTCTGAGATGTGGAGGATTTTTACAAGGCACGCGCGGCCTCGACTGGAGTTGTGGAGATGGTTCAATGGTGGACGTAGTGGTACAACAAGCAGAACGTACCTAATGCCACCACACCGTACACTTTAAAAAGGTTAAAACAATCAACTTTATGTCATGTATATTTTACCACAATAAAAAGAAGGGCAGGGGCAGAGAACCATGTGGGGCACTGTGCAGGTACCTCCCATGTACCCAGAAATCCCATCTGCAGGTACATGAGCTCCTAGGTTCTCATGGGAAGGAGAGCCGCCATGGGCGGCTCTGGGCATTCCACACCTTTTCCATCAGGGGTCCTGGGGGCAACCTAGCCCTGCCCTCAGTGCCTGCCAAAGACCACGTCCTGGGCCGGGATCTGGAGACAGACTCTGGCAGCTGCCTGTCCCAGGGCCAAGGTCTGCTACACTATGTGCAAGCCCCCATGCAAAATGAAAACAAAGCATCCTTGTTCAAAAAGTATTAAGGGCTTCAAGACAGACAGCAGAACGTTAAACCAAGCAACAGACCCTTCTGAGTGCAGACCCTGTGCAAGTGTCCAGGTGACACAGCTGTGAAGGGGGCTCTGAAGGTGACAGTTCCCAACCATGTGCTGGGAGGGCAGATGGCAGAGGGAGAGAGAGAGGGAGATTAAGAGAGAATATTTTTGAAATTTTTATTTAAGTATAATGTGTCTTGAGGTCATGAGTATAACATACAGAAAGTGCGCAGACAGCTGGCTGCGGTGGATCACGCCTGTACTCCCAGCACTTTGGGAGGCTGAGGCGTGTGGATCACCAGGTCAGAAGTTTGAGACCAGCCTGGCCAATATGATGAAGGCTCGTCTTTACTAAAAATACAAAAATTAGCCAGATGTGGTGGCATGTGCCTGTAGTCCCAGCTACTCGAGAGGCTGAGACAAAAGAATCACTTGAACCCAAGAGTTGGAGGTTGCAGTGAGCCTAGATCATGCCACTGTACTCCAGCCTGAGTGACAGAGCGAGACTCCATCTCAAAAAAAAAAAAGTGCACAGATCATAAGCAGACAGCTCAATGAATTTTCACAAAGGGCATAAACCTGTGTAACTGGCACCCAAATGAAGAAAGAGAACATTCCCGCACCCCAGAACCCGCCTTGTTCCCCTCATGACCCCAGATTAGATTAGTTTTTCCTGTTTTTGAACACCATCGGTCTAGATGTTTTCTACCCGTCCGGCTTATTTCACTGCATGTCTGGGGGACTCAGCCATACTGCTGTGCTGTGATTCTCAGACGGACAATTCCACGTGACAGAGCGGGTGTGGGGCAAGCAAAACTCTCACACACTGCTGGTGGGAGTGGAAAATGAAGCAACTAGTAGGAAAAAATGACTGGCAATATCTACCAAAGCTGAACAGATACCTGCCCTATGACTTAGCAATCCCACCCCCGGATAGGTAAGCAACAGAAATGCGTCCCCCCGCCCCCTCCAACGACTTTTACATGAATGAGTGCATCAGCGCTGTTTGTGATAGCCAAACCCTCAAAAACTTGGAACAACTTCAATGCCCATGGACAGGAAAATATATAAACAGTGGCATATTCACAAAATTTAGGTTTTTTTGTTTTTTGTTTTTTTCCCAGAGAGTCTGTACATTTATTTAGAAAGACTTTTCACCTGCTTGTGTGGCCTGGGTGTGCAGGGTGGGGCACGGAAGATAAACGTGATCTTGGATAAAAATGACGGTAGCAATGGAGAGCGCTGGGTGAACCACAGGGCCCCAGTCTCAGGAGCACTGGATGCTGAGTAACAAACCTAAGAAGGATTTTCCCAAGGCACACTCTAACCTCTCTGCGTATGAACCTCGCTTCCCAGAAATCCGTCCCCATCCAGACAGAATTCTCTACACCTGGAAATGGGCCCGGCCTTGATTTGCTCTGCGGCTCTTGTTCACTGCAGAGCAAAGAGCAAGCTGGTGAACTCTCACTCCTTTCCTGGGCCACACCCTCTGCCTGGAGCCTGCTAGTTCGAGGTCCAGCCTCCAGCCCACAGGTCTTCCCTAAGTCTCCCTCTCTGTCCTCAGTGAGCGGGACCTGAAGGACGATGACCTCACTCCTTCTCAGTCCCGTCAGGACCCAGGATCAAAGTCCCCAGCTTGAAAACAGCCTGGGAATATCCCCACGGTTGCTGTGTGCAATGCCTGATTAAGGTCTTGGGCCAGAAGTGCTCAGTGAATCTCGGTTCCCCTCCAGGCTCCCCTGCCTGCCTCGTGGCTCCCAGCAGCTCCTAGACTCTCCGCCTCAGCTGTCTGTGGGCACCTCCAGTGCCCATCCCCATGGAGTGGGAAAGCTCTGGCTTTGACATTAGGCAGAGCTGCTCCGCAGCCCCAGCTGCCCACCGCCAGGGGGCGTGCTGGTGATCACAATGACAACGGCCATTTGCAAAATGGTTATCAGATGTCAAGCCCACAGCAGGAGCTTCTAAATACGTGATTTTTGCCCCCACAGCAATACTCATAAAGAATATATTGTTATTTTACAGATCAGGATATTAAGGCTCAAAAAGATAAAATAGGCCGGGTGCGGTGCCTCACACCTGTAATCCAAGCACTTTGGGAGGTTGAGGCAGGCAGATCACTTGAGGTCAGGAGTTCAAGACCAGCCTGGCCTACATGGCGAAACCCCATCTCTATGAAAAATATGAAAATTAGCTGGGTGTGGTGGTGTGCACCTGCAGTCCTAGCTACTTGGGAGGCTGAGGCAGGAGAATCACTTGAACCTGGGGGGTGGATGTTGCAGTAAACCAAGATCACACCACTGCACTCCAGCCTGGGAGAGAATGAGATTCCATCAAAAAAAAAAAAAAAAGTAAAATGCTTAAGTGATACTAGTGAATAGCAGATTAAAACCTGCCGGTCAGCCAGGCCTCATGGCATGCAACTTTAGTCCCAGCTACCCAGGAGGCTAAGGCAGGAGGATCTCTTGAGCCTAGGAATTCTAATCCAGCCTGGACAACATAGTGAGACCTTATCTCCCAAAAATAAATATAAAAATCTGCCAGTCTCCAAAGAACACTCCACTGTTCTTCCTAACCTCAACTTTCACACCAGTATAATAGGAATAAACGATACCAACCTTGCAGGACTGCTAGGAAATGTGAGGCGATGCAGTGAGCACTTGGCATAGGGCACTGGTGGGCATGTGGGTAGTGGGAGCATTAGCTGTACAGAAGCCCACAGTGAGGTCTCATCATGGGACTGGGGTCCGCAGCTCTCTCACAGAGCTTGCTCCAAGCCCAACAGTATTACATGGGTGAACCCAGCCAGGATAATTCCCCAGATTCCTCTTCCCTGGGTCCTAAGGTGGACATTGGTCTGCTCAGTAAAGGAAGCACATGGTTTAAGCCAGGGTGTCTCAACCTCAGCTCTGTTGACATTTTGGACCGGATACCTGTTTGTTAGAGGAGAAGGGCACTGCCCTGTTTATTGTAGGATGTTTAGCCTCATCCCTGCCCTCTACTCACTAGATAATTGCATACCCCACACAGTAGTGAAAACCAAAAATGCCTCCATTGTACCCTGGAGGGCAAAATCTTCCCCAGCTGAGAACTGCTGGCTTAAGCAATAACAACATGCAATGATCTCAGGTTACCTAGGAGTCCCTGAGGCAGGTAGTTTCAGATGATGCCAACAAGCACCAGTTTTGTCCTAATGCTCATCACTTCATGACCACAAGATGGCTGTCACAGATCCCACTGTGCCACCACCACAGATCCCACTCAAAGGCAGGCAAGACGGGGAAAGTGATGGTGTCATCTGTGGCATCACCTTTAATCTAGAGAGTTTTCCCAGACGCTTCTAAGCAGATCTCCCCTACATCTCATTGGCCAAAACTGGGATATATAGCCAGCCCTAGCAGCAAGGGAGCTGGGAAAATGACTAAGTGGCAAGGGGGAAGAGAGCTGGAAATGGTGGGCCCTCCCTGACCTGGCAGAATAGAACTCCTCATACTTGCAGAAATTATTTTTAAATCTATCTGCTTTTCCTCACTAAGACTTCAGGACAGGGATCCACATGTTTTCCTCTGAATCCTCAGAACTTAGCCTTCTGCTCAGCACTTAGAAGGTGCTTACTCCATGCTTGTTGAATGAATGAATGAATGAAAGAATGAATGAAACCATCAATTGATCAATGATTTGACCTCCCCCCTTCCTTGCTTATATCACTAAGAGCCCTAAGTAGATGATTATCTTCCCATATGCAAATTAACTTGTCTAACTACAAATCACCCTACGACGCTGAGGAAGGAGACCTAAGCATTTAAGATCAGCCCCCCTTAACTCCACACTGCATTTCAATAGAAGTAAAGGCTGGCCCGCCAGGCGCCACCTTAATCACCGTCCTATAGATTGCAGGCATGGTATGGGGAAATCTTTCCGGAAGGCATTGTTTTTACTTAAACAAGATCAACCCCCCACCCCAAGCCTACTCCATGGACCAAGACCCTTTCACACGTAATTTCTAAAGCCGTAAAGTGAAGACCCTTTCACGTGTAATATCTAGAGTTGTAAGCCTATGTAAAGGCAGGGCTTCTCTTTGTTAGCGGAGCTTGGCTATTAGGCAACTATGCCACCTTGCTCCCAGCGGGAAGGTCTCCAAAAGGTCTGTTTCTCAAGGCAGCTCCTGCTTCAATGCAAATAACAATGCAAACATCTCCCAGTTTTTCCAACAAGCCCTGATCCCTCTGGCCATTGACTATGCTGTTCCTCTTGCCCAGAACATTTTTCCCGCCACCTCTAACCTCCCCTCACCCCTCTTCATCTGGCCAGCTTCCTCTCACTCCTAGGTCTCAGCTTAGATGTCACTGCCTCTGGGAAGCCCTCCCTGATCTCCTCAGTGTGGCTCGAGGCCTCGGTCCCCTGTGCTGCTCTATCCTAGCACTTGTCACCCTATGTTGTGACTGTCTCCCTAGCAGGACAGCAAATGTCCATAGAGACCAGAACAGCTTGTCCTTCACCAAAGTTTAGGTTCTCCATAAACTTTTATTGATTGCATCATTTATACCAAGGGTTGGCAAAGCTGTTCTGCAAAGTGCCAGATAGTATTTTCAGCTTTGTGGGCTGTATGATCTCTGTTGCAACCATTCGACTCTGCAGAGGAAGAAAGCAGCCATAGCTGATACTTAAATGAGCATGGCTGTGTTCCAATAAAACTCTATTCGTGGGCACTGAAATTTGAATTTCATATGAATTTCACATGTCATGAAATATTATCCGTTAAAAACTTTTTCAACCTTATAAAAATGTAAAAACCCTTTTTTTTTTTTTTTTTTTTTTTTGAGGCAGAGTCTCACCCTGTTGTCCAGGCTGGAGTGCAATGGCGTGATCTCGGCTCACTGCAATCTCTGCCTCCCAGGTTCAAACGATTCTCTTGCCCCAGCTTCCTGAGTAGCTGGGATTATAGGCACCCACCACCATGGCCAGCTAAGTTTCGTATTTTTAGTACAAATGGGGTTTCACCATGTTGGCCAGGCTGGTCTTGAACTCCTGACCTTGGGATCTGCCTGCCTCGGCCTCCAAAGTGCTGGGATTACAGGTGTGAGCCACCGCGCCTGGCGGTAAAAACCATTTTAAAAGCTCACAGGCTGTACAAAAACAGGTAACGGACCTTAGTTTGCTAATCCTGATTAATACTGAGAGTCACATGTTTTGGATTTTCTAGGTCATTCTCAAAGATACAACAGGATCACGTAAAGCAGTAATACACAGTATTTCTTTTTTTTTTTTTTTTTTTGAGAATGGAGTTTCGCTCTTTTTACCCAGGCTGGAGTGCAATGGCGCGATCTCGGCTCACCGCAACCTCCGCCTCCTGGGTTCAGGCAATTCTCCTGCCTCAGCCTCCTGAGTAGCTGGGACTACAGGCACGTGCCACCATGCCCAGCTAATTTTTTGTAGTTTTAGTAGAGACGGGGTTTCACCATGTTGACCAGGATGGTCTTGATCTCTTGACCTCGTGATCCACCCGCCTCGGCCTCCCAAAGTGCTGGGATTACAGGCTTGAGCCACCGCGCCCGGCTATTACACAGTATTTCTTAAGATCAAGCAGTAAGTTAAACTTGAAAGTGCATTAAATGACTTACCCATCACAACCCAGAAGACTGTGTCTCAGGAAATCTAAGATTAAGATTAATTTAAAACTGGAACTGGGCACAGTGGCTCACCCCTGTAATCCCAGCACTTTGGGAAACTGAGGCAGGCAGATCACTTGAGGTCAGGAACTCGAGACCAGCCTGGTCAACATGGTGAAACGCCATCTCTATTAAAAACACAAAAAATTAGCCAGGCCTGGTGGCAGGTGCCTGTAGTCTCAGCTACTCAGGAGGCTGAAGTAGGAGAATCACTTGAACCCAGGAGGCAGAGGCTGCAGTGAGCTGAGATTGTGCCACTGCACTCCAGTCTGGGAGGCAAAGTGAAACTCAATCTCAATTAAATTAAAAAAAAAAAAAAAGATTAAGACTGGGTAACTCTTACTATCAGGGAACCCTATCAATAGGTTCAAACAAAAATGTTTGGCAATTTCTATATGCAATTCTGTTGGAAATTTTTAAAACTAGACAGAATGATATTTCTTTTCCATAAGAATGATTTCTCTGAAATAATATTCAAAACATTATCTATATTAATGAAAGTGGCTGTGATGGTTAATACTGAGTGTCACTGGATTGAAGGATACAAAGTACTGATCCTGGTGTGTCTGTGAGGGTGCTGCCAAAGGAGATGAACATTTGAGATTAACATGGAGAAAGGCAGACCCGCCCTCGATCTGGGTGGGCACCATCTAATCAGCTGCCTGCACGGCTAGAATACAAGCAGGCAGAAAAATGTGAAAAGGAGAGACGACGGGCCTAGCCTCCCAGCATACATCTTCCTCCTGTGCTGGATGCTTCCTGCCCTCAAACATCAGACTCCAAGTTCTTCAGTTTTGGAACTCAGACTGGCTCTCCTTGCTCCTCAGTCTGCAGACGGCCTAGTGTGGGAGCTTGTGATCATGTGAGTTAATACTTAATAAACTCCCGTGTGTGTGTGTGTGTGTGTGTGTGTGTGTGTTCCATTAATTCTGTCCCTCTAGAGAACTCTGACTAATACAGTAGCCATTGGAGAAGTTGAAAACAAATTAACTGAGACTGGTTGTCCTGAGGGCACAGGATTGAGGGTGGGTTTCCCATAATGCTAGTTTTGTTGTTGTTCTTGCTGCTGTTGCTGTTGTTGTTTTAAACCAGATTTCCTGTGTTGGCCAGAATATTGACAGGGGTGTAGGAACTTCCATGCCCTGCTACAGCAGGTGGTGGGTACAGGGACTGGTGCAGCCATTCTGGAAAACAATTAGGCACTGTTAGTCAAAATTGGTGCATGTATTTCCAGGATCCAGCAATTCCATTCCTACATGTATGTTCCAAAAAAATTCTTACATAGCCAGGTACAGTAGCTCATGCCTGTAATCCCAGCACTTTGGGAGGCCAAGGCAGGCAGATCACCTGAGGTCAGGAGTTTGAGACCAGCCTGGGCAACATGGTGAAACCCCATCTCTACTAAAAATACAAACAAACAAAAATAATAGATGGGCATGGTGGCGGGCACCTGTAATCCCAGCTATTCAGGAGGCTGAGGCAGGAGAATCACTGGAGGCGGAGGTTGAAGTAAGCCGAGATCACCCCACTGCACTCCAGCCTGGGTGACAGAGCGAGACTTGGTCTCAAAAAAAAAAAGAAAGCAAATTAGTTACCAGTGTTTCTCTGGCTTTGGTCCCCCACCAGGTAAATTACAGAAACAGACTCTTTTTGCCAAAGAGGGTCTTCTGCAGTTTCTTCTGCAAATGGCCCCATTATATCCACCCTCCAGCAAGGTCTGAACTGGCTGAGAGTAAGTTGAGCCCTAGGAGGCAGGATTCACCTGTCAAGGCGGGGCTCAGACACCAGGCCAAATTGAGGACTAGGTAAAACCAGGACAGGTGGAAGCAGCTTTCCATAAGACACACCCACCAGTGCGGCTTGTCAGTTCACCATTGCCATGGCAACACCCAGAAGTGACCACCCCTTTCCATGACAACTACCAGGTGACCTGGAAGTTACCACCCTTTTTCTAGAAATTGCTACTTAATCTGCCCCTTAATTTGCATATAATGCAAGTGGGTATAAATGTGAGTGCAGCTCTGCCTCTGAGCTGCTGCTCTGGGCGCACTGCCTATGGGGTAGCCCTGCTCTGCAGGGAGCAGGACCTTTGCCACTGCGGAACACTGTCACTTCAGTAAAAGTTGCTGTTTTAACACCACAAGCTTGACCTTGGATTATTTTCTGGGCAGAGCCAAGAACCTTCCTGGGCTGAGCTCCAATATTAGTCTCACCTGCCCTGCATCAAAAGGATATAACTGAGACCTCAGGAGCTGGGACCTCTTTTACAGATTTGAGGTTATGCAAATAGTTAGGCAACGGGAGGTTTGCCACCATCACTCCACAGCAGGCCAGGGCTGATGAATTGCAGTAGCTTGAGGGAGGGAGATCAGCAACTGACCTCTGTTGTGTTGCATCCCTCTTGGTCACGGCCTGAAGAACGGCCCCCAAAAGGCTATGTCCAAGTCCTAATGCTCCGAACCTGTGAATGTGACCTGATTGGAAAAAAGGGTCTTCATAGACCTAATTCAGGATTTCAAGATGATCTCACCCAGGATTTGGAAGGGGCATAAATCCACTGAGAGGGGTCCTGATAGAAGGCAGGAGGAGACGTGAGGTTCACAGAGACACAGAGAGAGAAGACGGCCACAGGAAGATGGGGGCAGAGATGGCAGTGATGCAGCCACAGTCCAAGGCATGCTGAGGTCTGCCTGCCACCCCCAGAGGTTAGGACAGATGCAGCAAAGGGACTCCCCTTCAGAGTGTCCAGAGGGAACCAATCTCTGCCTGATTGTGGACCTCCTGTGAGATGATTAATGTCCATTGTTTTTTGAGGGGGTTTTTGTTTGTTTTTGTTTTTGAGATGGAGTCCCACTCTGTCGCCAGGCTGGAGTGCAGTGGTGTGATCTCGGCTCACTGCAACCTCTGCCTCCCGGGTTCAAGCGATTCTCCTGCCTCAGCCTCCTGATTAGCTGGGACTACAGGCCCGTGCCACCGTGCCCAGCTAATTTTTGTATTTTTAGTAGAGACAGGGTTTCACCATGTTGGCCAGGATGGTCTCAATCTCTTGACCTTGTCATCAGCCCACCTTGGCCTCCCAAAGTATAGGGATTACAGGTGTGAGCCACTGCACCCAGCCAATGTCCATTGTTTTAAGTCCCCAAGTTTGTGGTAATTTGTTACAGCACCCCAGGAAAAAACACACTCTCTCACCCCCGGTCACTCAGCCGACTGGGTCTCGAGGTCCTAAAGCCGCCACCCAGTTCACTCAGGCCGGTGGTTCAGCTACCTGTCAACCAGTGTCTGCTTTCCTGCTGGAGGTCAGGGGCCCTCAGGAGCACTGGCTTTGATCGTCCTGACTGTCCCGCAGAAGGGGTGGGTGCCAGGCAGGTGGCAGAGCCTGAAGATCTTCCATCCTGTCCTTCTCAAAGTGTTCCCTTTGTGGCCTGAAAAATAAGCAAATAAAGTGACGTAAAATAATTAATATTGCAGTGAAAAATGTAAAACCAATACCGAGGCTGATCCCTAAAGCACTTCCTCATCCTTTTTCCTGCTCTTGATGACTTCTGTTCCTAGCGCTGACCTTCAAGTCCAGGGTGAGACATGGTTTCCACTCACAGAGGTTGCCCACAAGGTGAAACTTGAGGGCCAGGCCCTCTGAGCCCAACAAACTGCAATTCCCAGATTATGTGATCAGATGGCAGGATCTCAGGCGCCAGGCCCAAGCTGGAAGGAGCCGTATTTCAGGGAAGGGGCGGGCACTTGCATTAGCAGGTAACTGTTCTCTCAGTTGATAAGAACACCCCATTAACCAGAAAATGAGCTGTCCAAGGCGGACTTTGATCTTATCAAAACAAGAGCAGGGAGCCTGTGGGGACAGCTTGCTGGGAGCCAGGCCGCTGTACTGCAACAATTAATACATGCCTGTGTGTGACTTACAACACCAGGGACTCCACACTTCCCGATGGTCGCAGAGGGTTTTGTTTTCGTTGTAGGCTGCCACTTTCCTGCCTGGGAATAGCCGCTGTTTTGCAAAAGCTCTTCCAGAATATTTTTTCTACGCACATAGCATCACATTATTACTATTCCTCTTCTTTTTTTGAGACGGGGTCTCACTCTGTTGCCCAGGCTGGGGTGCAGTGGCGTGATCTCACCTCATGCAGCCTCAACTTCCCCTCACCTCAGCCGCTCAAGTAGCTGGGACTACAGGCACACCACCACACCCCGCTAACTTTTTAGATTTTAGGTAGAGACGGGTTTTGTCATGTTACCCAGGCTGGTTTTGAACTCCTGAGCTCAAGTGAGCCACTCGGCTCACCTCAGCCTCCCACAGTGCTGGGATCTCAGGCGTGAGCTGCTGCGTCTGGCCTCTTCATTGCTGGCGGTGGGGGTGGTAGGTTTGTTCCAGCGGTGGTGGCATTCCCTGAAGAACATTTATCTTAAGGAAGGTTTTGGCCACAAAGCAGGGAAGACTCCCTTCTCTCTTCCAAGCCCCAAATAATTTCTTTTTTAAAACTTAGTGAGGGAAAAGTTTCAGAACTCCAAGAGACCATCACTACGCAGGAGGGGTGCTTTCCACACAAGGGGACATTACAATGATTGCATTTCACCCACATGAACTTCTCAACCTTCCACTCATGACTTTTCTCTTTGAAACTTTGCAAAGTTGAAGTGGAACTTATAGCCCCTACTCCCTCTCCAACTTAGGCAGGCAGGGATGGGGTAAGGAGACGAGCAGGCGAACCCAAATCAGCTTGTCCCCAGCAAGGTCACTTGCTGCCTCCCTCCCCAAGGCAATGCTCCTCCCTCTTGTAATCCCAAGACAATTGACAACACATCCAAGTCCATTTTCTTTTTTCTCACTTGGGGCAGTTGAGAGGTAAGTAAAATTCTCTTGACATGTGGAAGATATGCAGACTGGAGATGCAGACCATACTTTTAGCCTAATTCCTTGAACTAATTTATAGAAATTATTTTTTTTTTTTTTTTTTTTTTGAGACGGAGTTCCGCTCTTGTTACCCAGGCTGGAATGCAATGGCACGATCTCAGCTCACCGCAACCTCCGCCTCCTGGGTTCAGGCAATTCTCCTGCCCCAGCCTCCTGAGTAGCTGGGATTACAGGCACGTGCCACCATGCCCAGCTAATTTTTTGTATTTTTAGTAGAGACGGTGTTTCACCATGTTGACCAGGATGCTCTCGATCTCTTGACCTTGTGATCCACCCGCCTCGGCCTCCCACAGTGCTGGGATTACAGGCTTGAGCCACCGCGCCCGGCCAGAAATTATCTTATATAACAAAAGCAATTATGCCTTTCCGTGCCATGTTCTCTGAATCATCATTCATTTTACCAGCTCCAAATGTTCACAGACAGGGTAGCATCGCCACTTGGCAGATGGCCCAGGGCCCCAGCCTTGAACCTGCAGAGGCATCACGAGTCCTTGCCCATCAGTTCTTGCAGATTTTGTATTTACATGAGCTGCAGGGTTTTCCACTGTATTTACTTATCAAACCCCATTGCTAGACAGTTGGACTTCCCCCACATTTTGTAACGATAACCATGCTTCAGAGGACATCTCTATAAATATATGTCTGCATGTATGTGAGAAGTTTTGTGAAAGGTGTATTCTCAGACACAGAAGATCTGGGTCACAAGGGAGGCACACTTAGAACTTGGGTAGGCCCTGGCTGGGTGTTGTGGCTCACGCCTATAATCCCAGCACTTTGGGAGGCTGAGGCAGGCGGATCACCTGATGTCGGGAGTTCAAGACCAGCCTGACCAACATGGAGAAACCCCATCTCTACTAAAATAGAAAAAATTGGGCAGGTGTGATGGCGCATGCCTGTAATCCTAGCTACTCGGGAGGCTGAGGCAGGAGAATCGCTTGAACCCTGGAGGTGGAGGTTGCAGTGATTCAAGATTGTGCCATTGCACTCCAGCCTGGGCAACAAGAGCAAAACTCCATCTCAAAAAAACAATTAATTAATTAATTAAATTCAATAAAAGGATTGTTAGTTATCTCGAGTAAGTACTGAACCAAATTACATGTTAAAATCTCGATGTAAGGTCCTGGTGGGTTGGCCTGGTTCACACCATCAAGGGCCCTTTCTCTCCCTCAGAGTCAGGAAAGCTGAAAAGTAAACTCACCTGGTCCCATAGCAGCTGGAGTTTTGGATATGAATTAGGATCTGACAATTCGATGCCCTGGCCTAGGTTGGGAGGAGGAAGTGAAGTGAGGGCATTTTTGTGGCTGAACAAGCAAGGTCAAGGAGAAGCTGGGCATTCCAGCAAGGCTGGCGTGCTGACACTCCTCCATGGGCAGTGCAGCCCCCGCCCTCTGCATCACTGCTGCAGTGCTGAGGTTCCAGCTCATCCCTGGAGCCCCACCTGGAACCCGTTCCTCCAGCCCTCCCAGTGGCTTTGTACACCCCTGATACCTTTCCCGCTAAAATTAGCACTGTGGTTTCCTCCAGCTGAACCGTGACTGATACAGCTCACAAATATGCTTTATCTTGACCAAGGCAGCCATGCAAGATAGGAGAAAGAAAAGTCTAGACAAAGGGCAACACGGGCGTGAGCCATGCTTATTACGGTTTCTCCTAATGGCACTTTAATTAGATACCTCGTCCCCGTAGACCATGTGAAAACTACGCAAAAGCACAAAGAATGAGATCATCATCATCTGTTATTCTGCAAGAATCAAATATTGATGAGAAGAAAACAGACAGCCTCACTGAGATGCCAGCCCTAGCAGGCCAGCTGCTGGTGGTCATTGGAATGCAGATTCATCAGCTCAGCTGAGGACAGCCTGAGCTGATTTGGGCTCACACTTAATATAAGATGTGAGACTGCAGAGGAGCTCCCAGCTCCTTCCCGAGAGTGAGAGGAAAAGTTGTGTAACAAAACATGATGGTAATAACTTATCTCATTTTTCTCCTGGCAGAAAACTTGAATAACAGAGTATCCATTTCCAACCCACAGACCTGGCAGCCTCATAGGAGGCTGAGCGTCTGCAGTTTTTCTGCCTCTGGTCACCCCCCCGAACCCCAACTGACCACCCACCGTACCTGGAGAGGGTCTTCCATATCCCTCCAGCCCATGCTAGAACCTAAAATCTATTTTCACTTGTTTAAACTGGGCCTGTTCCTTCCACCTTCAGACCAAGGTCAAAGTCGCCTTCCAGAGACCTCTTTCCTTCTTTTTTCTAGAGAAAAAAAAAAATGATAAAACTACTTATCATTTACTGAATATTCTAAGCTACCAAGAAGTTAACCCTCATAGGAACCTCACAAAGTAGTTCTTCTCATTTTACAATTCAGAGGTTCAGAGAGATTGAGTCCATTTTCCACCATCCCACAGCTCATGACACGTGGAAGCAGGATTCAACCACAACTGTCAGTTTCAAAGCCTGGGTTCTTAATCCTCATGCTACGTCTCACTCTGCCAGGCCTAGGAAAGTGCCTCTGATTTGCTGCCCTCTTTGGGGAAGCTGCCACTCTGTGCAGAGCCTCTGTTTGCTCATAATTTTTTTTAAATAATAGCTTTATTGAGATCTCATTCACATGCCATAAAGTTCACTATTCTGTTTTCACTCTGTCTTCCAGGCTGGAATGCAGTGGCACGATCTTGGCTCACTGCAACCTCCGCCTCCTGTGTTCAAGCAATTCCGTGCCTCAGCCTCCTGATGTAGCCGGGATTACAGGTGCACGCCACCACCCCAGCTAGTTTTTGTGATTTTAGTAGAGACGGGGGGTTTTGCCATGTTGCTCAAGCTGGTCTCGAACTCCTGGCCTCCAGCAATCCACCTGCATCGGCCTCCCAAAGTTGCTGGGATTACAGGCGTGAGCTTCTGCACCTGGCTAAAATTCACTCTTTACAAGTGTACAATTCTGTGGGTTTTAGTATTTTCACAAAGTTGTGCATTAATTACCACCACTGCCTATTTCCAGACCATTTTCATCCACCTGGAGAGAAATCCTAAACCCATTGGCGGTCCCTTCCCAGACCCTCTCACTCCCAACCCCAGTCAACCATTAATCTCCCATCTGGCTGGATGGATTTGCCTCTTTGAACATTTCATATAAATGGAATCATACAATCATATGTTGTGACTGGCTCCTTACACTCAACACCATTTCTTCAAGGTTCAACCATGTCACAGCATGTATTAGAAATTTATTCTTTTTTCACGACTGCGTAACGTTCCATTTTGTGGATAGATCACATTTGGTTTATCCATTCAGCAGTTGATGGGCATTCGGGTTGTTTTTAGCTTTGGCTACTACAAGTAATGCTACCATGAACATTTTTCTACAAGTTTTTGGGTGGACATATGTTTTTAATTCTCTCGGGCATATACTCAGAAGCAGGATTGCTGAGTCATATGGTAACTCTATTTTAGCTTTTTAAGAAATTGTTAAACTGTTTTCCACAGCAGCTGCACCAGTCTACATTCTAATGTCTGAGGGTTCTAATTCTCCACATCCTCTCCAACACTTGTTAATGTCCATCTTTCTTTAAAAATTACAGCCCTGCTGTTGCCAGAAAAAGAGTCCAATCCAGACCCCAAGAGAGGGTTGTTGGATCTCACACAGGAAGGAATTCAAGGCAAGTTACAAAGTGCAGAGAGAGGATAGTTTATTGAAAGCTACTCACTTACAGAGTAGGGTGTCCTCAGAAAGCAAGAGGAGAAACACGCGATCTCTATCTTACACTCTTCTCATATAGGAGTCTCATCTATGTAAAAGCTAAGATAAATTAAGCCTGTGTGTGTGTGGGCTGACAGCATGATAAAATTTAGTACTTTGTTGATTTAAAGAATGTTATCTTTGGCATTTTAGTGCATAAGTACATCAAAGCATGACCATAGTCATCTTAAAAGCATATCTTGTTACGGATAGTGGGACATCTGGGCTTTTTGTCATTGTAGGAGTGTGTTGTTGCAGGTATTTTTTAGGTGTTTCCTCAACTGTAAACATTTAGGACCACGAGTCATAACTGGCAAGGAATATGCCTTGCCAGTTTTTTTTTCTTTTTTTCCTTTTTTTTTAAATTTAAATAAAGACAGGATTTCACCATGTTGGTAATGCTGGTCTTGAACTCCCGACCTCAGGTGATCGACCCACCTTGGCCTCCAAAGTGCTTGGATTACAGGCGTGAGCGACCACACCTGGCCGCCTTGCCAGTTTTAAGATGGAGTTGACTTTAAAATGGTGTCACCGTGGCTCTCCTATGCTTCAATTTCCCTAGTAATCCTAGTGGGCAAGAAATAGTATCTCATGGTAGTTTGTCCTGTATCTCCCTGATGATTAATGATTGTTGTGGTTTAGTTACGTCCCCCCGCCCCCACGCCCCCAGCCAATTCTTATCTTGAATTGTAGTTCCCACAATTCCCACATGTTGTGGGAGGGACCCAGTGGGAGGTGATTGAATCATGTGGGCAGGTCTTTCCCATGCTGTTCTCACGATTGTGAATAAGTCTCACGAGACTCCATGATTTTATAAAGAGGATTTTCCCTGAACAAGCTCTCTCTCTCTCCCTACACAAGCTCTCTCTCTCCTGCCGCCATGTAGGATGTGACTTGCTCCTCCTTGTCTTCTTCCATGATTGTGAGGCCTCCCCAGCCATGTGGAACTGTGAGTCAATTAAACCTCTTTTCTTTTTTTTTTTTTTTTTTTAGATGGAGTTTCGTTCTTGTTACCCAGGAGGAAGTGCAATGGTGCGATCGTGGCTCACCGCAACCCCCGCCTTCTGGGTTCAGGCAATTCTCCTGCCTCAACCTCCCGAGTAGCTGAGATTACAGGCACGCACCACCATGCCCAGCTAATTTTTTGTAGTTTTAGGAGAGACGGGGTTTCACCGTGTTGACCAGGATGGTCTTGATCTCTTGACCTCGTGATCCACCCGCCTTGGCATCCCAAAGTGCTGGGATTACAGGTGTGAGCCACTGCGTCCGGCCCTAAACCTGTTTTCTTTATAAATTACCCAGTCTCAGGCATGCCTTCATCGGCAGTGTGAAAGCGGACTAATACAATGAGGTTAACATTTCTTCATGTCCTTCATGTATATCTTCTTGAGAGAAATCTCTATTCATGTTCTTTGCCGAATTTGGGCTTGTCTTTTTATTACTGAGTTGTAGGAATTCTTTCTCAATCCTGGATACAATTCTCTTATCAGATATATAATTTGGAGATATTTTCTCCCATCCTGTGGATCGTTTCTTTTACTTTCTTGACGGTGTCCTATGAAGCACAAAGGCTTTAATTTTGATGAAGTTCAGTTTATCTATTTTTACATTTTATTACTTATGCTTTTGGTGTTACGTTTAAGAAGTCATGGCCTAATCCAAGGTCATAAAGATTTACTTCTATGTTTTCTTTTAGGAGTTTTATAGTTTTAGCTCTTATGTTTATGTCTTTGACATATTTTGAGTTAATTTTTGCATATGGTGTAAGGTAAGGGGATAAATTTATTCTTTTGCATGTGGACACCCATTGTCCCAACACCATTTGTTGAAAAAACTGTTCTTAATCTATATCCTTATGCCAGCACCAATCTGTTTTGAGTACCGTAGCTTTGCAGCAAGTTTCAGAATCGGGAAATGTGGGCCCTCCAACTTTGTTTTTCTTTACAAGACTGTTTTAGCTAGTTAGGGTCACTGGCAATTCCATATGAATATGAAGATGAGCTTGTCCATTTCTGCAAAAAAAAAGAAAAAAAAGCAGCTGGAATTTTGATAGGGATTGCATTGACTATGCAGACTAATTTAGAGAATATTGCCATCTTAACAACCCAACAACAGATTATATCTGTCTGTTTATTGAGATTTGCTTTAATTTCTTTCAGCAATGCTTTGTAGTTCTCAGAATATATGTTTTATGCTTTAAGTTTATTTGTGTTTTATTCTTTTGATGGCATTGGAAACAATTATTTTACATTTCATTTTCAGGTTGTGCATTGTCATAGATAGAAATACAATTGACTTTTGTAGGTTAGTCTTGTATTCTGCAAACTTACTCAACTCATTAAGTAGTTCTCATGGTTTCTTTTCTTTTATTATTCCTTTGGTTTTTTTTTTTTTTTTTTTTTTTTTTTTTTTTTTTTTTTTTTTGAGACAGAGCCTCACTCTGTCACCAGGCACCAGGCTTGAGTGCAGTGGCGCAATCTCGGCTCATTGCAACCTCCACCTCCCGGGTTCAAACAATTCTCCTGCCTCAGCCTCCCGACTAGCTGGGATTACAGGCGCGCACCACCACGCCCAGCTAATTTTTGTGGTTTTTTTTAGTAGAGACGGGTTTCACCGTGTTGGCCAGGATGGTCTGGATCTCTTGATCTCAGGATCCGCCCGCCTCGGCCTCCCAAAGTGTTGGGATTACAGGCGTGAGACACTGCACCCGGCCTTCCTTAGGATTTTTATATACAGTATCATGTTGTCTATGAACAGAGATACTTTTACTTCTTCCTTTCCAATCTAGATGCTTTTTATTTCTTGTTCTTGCCTCCTTGCTCTGGTTAGAACCTTGCAATGTTATGAGAAAAGCATCCAGTCATTCACCATTAAGTAGGATGGTAGTGTGGGGTTTTCATAGATGGTGTTGATCAGGTTGAGGAAGTTCTCCTCTAGTCTTGGTTTGTTGAATATTCTTATCATAAGACACGTGGATTTTGTCAAATGCTTTTTCTGTTATCTATTGACATGATCAGGTGGGTTTTGTCTTTTATTTTATTAGTGTGGTATATTACACCAATGTTCATAGACTCTTCTTTTTTTTTTTTTTTTTTTTTGACATAGTCTCACTTTGTCACCCAGGCTGGAGTGCAGTAGTGTGTAGTGTGATCTTGGCTTACTGCTACCTCCACCTCTTGGGTTCAAGTGATTCTCCTGCCTCCGCCTCCCAAGTGTCTGGGATTACAGGCTCACATCATCGCACCCGGCTAACTTTTGTATTTTTTGGTAGAGACAGGGTTTCACCATGTTGGCCAGGCTGGTCTCGAACTTCTGGCCTCAAGTGATCTGCCCATCTCGGCCTCCCAAAGTGCTAGGATTACAAGTGTGAGCCACTGCACCCAACCCATAGACTCTCAAAGTATGGGTTTCAAAGAAAACTAGAATCATATCCAAATGTCAGGCCTGTAATCCCTGCAGGAGGAGACAGTACATATGGGATTATTGATTGATACTGGAAATATCTGACACCACTCGGTTTAATATCCTGAGCCCTAATGCAGTGATTCCCTCTGATTCATCCCAGAGCAAAGGACGTCTTAAAAACCTCTCGTTAAAGGAGCTCACCTCCTAAGACACAGACAAGTGGCAGGCCTGGCAGTGAACTTCAAGGGTGTCAAACAATCCCTTGACTAAAAATTGTACCTCCTCAAGAAATAGACCTTTCATAATTGTGCAAGACAGAAACCACAACTCAAACCAACATAAGTGAAAAGGGGGATTTATTAGAAAGCTATTAGGATTGTCAAAGAATTGAAGGAATTACAGCTATCAAAATATCACATGTGGCTGGGCACAGTGGCTCAAGCCTGTAATCCCTGCACTTTGGGAAGCCAAGGCAGGTGGATTACTTTGAGCTCAAGAGTTTAAGACCAGCCTAGGCAGCATAGTGAAACTCCATCTCATTACAAAAATTAACCAGGTGTAGTGGCGCACACCTGTGCTCCCAGCTACTTGGGAGGCTGAGGCTGGAGAATGGCTTGAATGCAGGAAGCAGAGGTTGCAGTGAGCAATGATGGCACCGTTGCACTCCAGCCTGGGTGAAAGAGTGAGATTCTGTCTTAAAAAAAAAAAAAACAAATACATGTATCCCCAACATACATACAACTATTATATATCAATTTTTTTTGCAAGAATTGAAGAAAGATCTGCAGGGGTCAGGACAGCTCCAAGAGCCCCAAGATTAGAAGTAGAGACCAGACCTCCGGGGACTTCACTTCACCTTCCTGCCTCTCTGGTGTCCCCTCATGGCACAGCTACCACTAGCTTGGGGTAACATCCCAGCCAGATACAGAAAGAGAAATCCCAGGGAAGGACCCCATTGGCCTGTCCTGGATCACTCACCATCTGGACCAGTTGCCGTGGGAATGGGCTTCTCTAAATGGCCCAGCCTGGGTTAAAGGGCCTTCCCCCTCTGCTGCGAGCAGGACATGGTGGTGCAGTAGGAAGAGTTGCTCCCAGAGACAAAGTCCAGTTGTCACCAGGTAGATGGCAGATGGGATGCTGGGCTGATACCTGCATTAGTTCACTGCCGGTCTCTCTTAAGGATTACGGCATTGTCCTGTGAAGATGTGTGTTTCAAGTATAGACACACTACAGAGGGAAATCTGAGAGACCCCATCACCACCTGTGAAAATATCATCCCAGGTTAATTCATCAAAGCACTACGCCATAACACAGAGAAGCAGCTGTAAAGCACTGGGAGCCAGCATGGAGTTTTGATGGGAAGTTGGGAGAAGATGCACAGCAGACAGTGCATTACAAACTATCTCTTTTCTTTGATCCAGAAGGAGAAACCTAGGTTCGAATCTACATGTAGGGAGCCAGGTATCTCAGGAAAATCAAGATACCATTTGCCACTGAGGGGGCTACTGAATGTCAGTTGAACAGATTTCAACTGAAAGCCTAAAAGGGAAGGAGAGTGACACAGCTTGAAAGGAAGGACTGCGTGGAGAGGGCAGTGCAGAGGAACTGTGGCCTGAGTAGGACAACACGGCCAGCCTATGGAGCCAGCAGGGAGGGACTAGAGAAATGAACTACCTTGGAATCTCCTACCAGAGACTTCCTTGACTAAAACCAACCAGAAGCCAGAGGACAGGAAGCCCACTGCTGCAATCCATACAGGACAGTCTCCTGGCCACGGAGCAGGATGAAGAAGGGCGGAGAATGGTATAAATAAGGGGAATGTCACTCACAAGGAGCAAGGAACATAGATGGACTATCACAAGCCTGAGTTCCGACAATGAATATGGGTAGAAATGATGGGTGCCTCCCACAAGAACACCTCCCTGGCTGGGTGCAGTGGTTTACACCTGCAATCCCAGCACTTTGGGAGGCCAAGGCGGGTGGATTGCCTGAGGTCAAGAGTTCGAGACCAGCCTAGCCAACATGGCAAAATCCCATCTTTACTAAAAATATTAAAAATTAGCCAGGTTTAGTGGTAAGTGCCTGTAATCCCTGCAACTTGGGAGGCTGAGGCAGGAGAATTGCTTGAACCTGGGAGACGGAGGTTGCAGTGAGCTGAGATTGCACCACTGCACTCCAGCCTGGGTGACAGAATGAAACTCTGTCTCAAAACAAAACAAAACAAAAAAACATCTCCCCAATCTGTCATGCTTTCCCTTCCCTGCCTGCTGGCTGGGTGTCAACCCCCCACATAGAAGCTACATGAAGGACACAGCAGAGCCTCCATCAGCCTGGGACCGCAGATGACTTCATGGAATGGATCCCTCCCCACCCACCAACCAAACTTTATGTGACAAGAAATGAATGTTTATCACATGAAGCCACTGAGATTTCCATTTAGATGCTAGGGCCAGCATGACTCTAAGTGACACAGGAGCTGGGATTCATTAAGCCTGGCCTCCTTCGTGGAGAAGCTGGACTTTGGTCTGGGCATCCCTGCCTCACTCGAAACTCTGGTGAACGAATTTGTATTATCAGAAAGGCAGTTCGTCTTGCTCAAAATAAAGATGTGGTGAGCCGCCAAGCTTCTGTGACTTCACTGGGGGCTTTCTGCTGCTGGCTCTAGTCCAGGTCTCCTGCTTTGTCAAAGACCCTTTTCTCTTTCTGTGGCTGATCAAAATCCAGCTTGATAAATTACTCACTGGTCATTCAGGAAAAAATCATGTTCTTTATTGTAAATCACTTGAGTTTGCAGAAGGCTAGAGTTGGCATGGTCTGTTCCTAAGGTTGGAAGGGTGCCTGGCTGAAAGCCAGAATCCCAGACTCTCAAGGTCCCCCTCATCTTCAGTTTCCCCATCCCTAAAACCCGAAAACTGGGTCAGCTCACTGACCTCGTGGGCATGGTGCAGAAGAAAGTGCCTTTGTCAGGTACTTCAGACCCTCTCCATAGATTTGCACGCCAGGTTCGGCCACGCACAATCAGCCATCCCCTGACAATCTGATGTGTGCTCCCCACCCCACTTCACAGGTTGAGAACCTGGGCTTGTCACTGGCTGGAGCATATGATCATGTGACTAAGGGGAAATCTCTTCCTGCTCAGAATTGCTGGAATTTAAAGAGTCATATTTAGAACTCTGGGGCTTTCCAGCCAGAGCACTTTGAACAATACACCATGCTTCCTTGAATTGGGAGGTTTAGATAGGCCTGATCTGGAGACTTGAGGTCTATTCAGGAGACTTTGTGATCTCAGTGGTCTTAGCTGGTGCCTCCCCCAAAGGAAGAGGATGGGAGAGGGGCAGCTCTAGGCCAAGGTGGTCTTCTCCCAGCCCGTCTTCCTTAGTCATAGCCATTAAAATTGCATTGAATTGCATATAACAAACTAACAAGTGTCCATCTTTCATGGTGTGACCTGCAGGTTAAATAGAAAGGGGACGGACAGCTGGGCATGGTGGCTCACACCTGTAATCCTAGCGTTTTGGGAGGCCAAGGAGGGTGGATCACCTGAAGTCGGAAGTTCCAGACCAGCCTGACCAACATGGTGAAACTGAATCTCTACTAAAAATACAATAACATTAGCTGGGCGTGGTGGCGCATGCCTGTAATCCCAGCCACTTGGGAGGGTGAGGCAGGAGAATCGCTTGAACCTGGGAGGCAGAGGTTGCAATGAGTTGAGATTGCACCACTGCACTCCAGCCTGGGCAACAAGAGTGAAACTCGGAAAAAGACAGCAAGAAAGAAGGAAGGAAGGAAGAAAGGAAGGAAAGAAGGAAGGAAGGAAGATGGACAGACTGCAGGGGAGAAAGTGGCATAGGTAAAGATGGCTTGTTCCTACTTACACATGCTTTTTACATCTCTGACAACTCAATTTAAATTTGGCACCCCCTCACTTGATTCTATTTTATTTTCCTTCATAGTGCCTATCACCATCTGCCATTATGTTCTGTATTTATTTGTTTACTTATCTGTCCTGGTCACCACTAGATTCCTGTTTCTAGACAGTGCTTACCCTACGGTAGGTGCTCGAGAAATGTTAAATAAAGGAATGCATTATTTCATTTGAAATTTCTCAACAGCTCCATGTGCTAAGCAGGGCAAAGGATGCGGCCATCCATTTTACAGAAGTGGAGACTGAGGCCTGGAAGTTTGCTGGGACTAAAGCAGGAGGAAATTAAGGAAGCCTCCGTCCTTCTGATTCCTAATCAGGTCTACATGGGCAGGGTAAGGGTGAGGACGGAGATCCAGGCATCTGGGATTCCCTCCCCCTCTGTCATCCACTGTGCAGCTCCATGGAAGAGAGAGCAGGCCAGCTGGCGCCTCCTGCATCTCCTTCCTGAAAATAACACGCTTGGTCTTGGGGAAACTCTCTAAAAGACACTATTTTTACTTAACACAAAATCTAACCAAAAGCCTTTTCACATGTGAGTCCCAAAACTGTAAACCGGAACCCTTTCATATGTGATTCCTAAAACTGTAAACAGAGACCTTTTCACATGTGAAAAAGTCCTAAAATTGTAAACCGAAACCCTTTCATATGTAATTTCTAAAGTATAAACCTATATAAAGGCAGAAACTTCCTTTGTTAAATGAGCTGGGCTTTGGACAAATTATGCCCAGGCTCCCAGCCAAATAATAAACTCTTTCCTCCTTTATTCGGTGTTCAGGAAATTTCCCGCAGCTGTTCCTGCTACAAGGGTAGAGAGGCTTTGACGCGTCCCTAGCAGATGTCCCAGATCTGTGAGAGGTCTCATCTAGGCCTCTGCTGACAAACTACTCAAGGACAAAGTGATCATAAGAAGAGGAGATGGCTGGGCGTGGTGGCTCACGCCTGTAATCCTAGCACTTTGGGCGGTGGAGGTGGGTGCGTCACCTGAGGTCAGGAGTTCAAGACCAGCCTGGCCATCATGGTGAAACCCCATCTTTATTAAAAATAAATAAATAATCCGGGCGCGGTGGCTCAAGCCTGTAATCCCAGCACTTTGGGAGGCCGAGGCGGGTGGATCACAAGGTCAAGAGATCGAGACCATCCTGGTCAACATGGTGAAACCCCGTCTCTACTAAAACTACAAAAAATTAGCTGGGCATGGTGGTGCGTGCCTGTAATCCCAGCTACTCAGGAGGCTGAGGCAGGAGAATTGCCTGAACCCAGGAGGCGGAGGTTGCGGTGAGCCGAGATCGCGCCATTGCACTCCAGCCTGGGGAACAAGGGCGAAACTCCGTCTCAAAAAAAATAAATAAATAAAAATAAATAAATAAATAAATAAAATTTTTTTAAAAAAGAAGAGGAGATAAGAAGTTATTCCCAGTAAAGAGACTGGGAAGATAGAAATTGCAGACACCAGTGGCCCGTGGGCTAGGAGAGGAGGCTGACACTATCACAGGACAGTTGGCTTTTTGGTGCCCCCCAATTTCACCCCCACCCCTGCTACTTACTTTGTCCCCTGGAGTGTGAGTTCCCCATCACTGGAGGTGTTCAAGCAGGGCCTGGGTGTCCACTTACAGAGCGTGCCTGAGTTGGAGAGTACACGCCTCCCCATGAGAGAAGGCAGGCTCGCTGTCCAGACACCGCCCGGCCCCACACTAACGCAAAAAGAGGCTTTTGCACCACCTAGTGGACATGGCTTTAAACTGCAGGCCTTTGCGTGGAGAGAAGCCCACAGCCCAGAATCCCATTTCCCTGGCAGTCTCCCTGACCCCTCAAGGATCAGACGCCCCACAGCCCCCGCTGTGCTTCCAGACCTCAGCCCTCCAAAAGGGAAGTTGGAAAAAGAGCAGAAGCCTGTGATTCCCCGGAGGGAGACTCTCCCTGGTGTCTCTCAAGCCGAATTCACCAGCACCACTTTGTGCAGCACCATCCCCAATGGGCACACTTCTCACGTCATCTCTCCCTGGGGACTGCAAGGGTTTGCTGAGCAGCCACATCTGTTTCTCCTACTTTTTTTTTTTTTTTTTTTTTTTGGAACGGGGTTTTGCTCTTGTTACCCAGGCTGGAGTGCAATGGCGCGATCTCGGCTCACCGCAACCTCCGCCTCCCGGGTTCAGGCAATTCTCCTGCCTCAGCCTCCTGAGTAGCTGGGATTACAGGCACGCGCCGCCATGCCCAGCTAATGTTTTGTATTTTTAGTAGAGACGGGGTTTCACCATGTTGACCAGGATGGTCTCGATCTCTTGACCTCGTGATCCACCGGCCTCGACCTCCCAAAGTGCTGGGATTACAGGCGTGAGCTGTTTCTCCTACTTCTATGCCAACTTCCCAAGCCGGGGCCCTAGTCCCCTTTGTTCACTCACCATCCTTCCCCATCCCCGCTCGGTAGATGAGCAATTTACTCACACAAGGATTTTGGACTTTAAAAAACCAAGATCATGATTAAAATATTTCTGAGTTGCATATACTGGTGGCAGAACAACCTGCTTTAAACTCCTCACTCAAGTTCTGGGGCTGTTCCATTGGTGGCTTAGTTCCCACTGAGGTCCTTTGAGGGCCGAGGTCCCACGGAGGGAGCTCACCAGCAGCGCATGACCCTGGCACCAGCATTCGACAGGCTCCCTCTGAGCCCGCACCATCCTCCCATTTACTGCCAGATCCACCAGATCTGGACATTTCTGTGGCACAAGCCCTTGCTCTGTAAATGTATGTGTTTTCTGAGTGCCTCTGCGAACCTTTTGTGAGAACATTTGAGTAGAAAATGTGGATCACTGGCCGGTCACAGTGGCTCACACCTCCCAGCACTTTGGGAGGCCAAGGCAGGCAGATCACAAGGTTAGGAGTTCAAGACCAGCCTGACCAACATGGTGAAACCCCATCTTTACTAAAAATACAAAAATTAGCCAGGTGTGATGGCGCATGCCTGTAATCCCAGCTACTCAGGAGGCTGAGGCAGGAGAATTTCAACACAGGAGGTGGAGGTTGCAGTGAGCCGAGATAGCACCACTGCACTCCAGCCTGGGTGACAAAGCAAGACTCTGTCTCAAAAAAAGAAAGAAAGAAGAAAGAAAATGTGGATCACTAACACTGTGGGACCAGAGGAGGAAGCCAAGGAAGACTGTCACCCCAGGATCCTCTGTGACAAAGCGGATGGGTCCCCGGCATCAGCCCAGGCTTCCTACAGTAAGAGCCCCAGACCCAGCAGAGCTGCCAGGATTAAATCAAGTGCTAGATCTGGAACTTTCCTATGAGGGCAAAAGCTTTTCCAGGCAAGAATCCATCTAATAGAGAAGATGAAGACCAGAGCTCATGCTCATGGGTTAGTGCCTTAAATGGCTCAATGGGGCAAAGACAGTGATTTGTATCATTTGTTTCATTAATTAACTTTTTATTATGCTTATTTTTTCATAAATTCTTTATCTATTGTCAATTCTTTAATTGTAATATAATCTGACAAAAAGACGGCACATGTCTGGCTACTTTTTCAACCATGAGGCTGTCTCCCCTGCTTTTTAAAATTCTTTGTTGGCCAGGCACAATGGTTCACACCTGTAATCCCAGGACCTTGGGAGGCCAAGGCAGGCGGATCACCTGAAGTCGGGAGTTCGAGACCAGCCTGGCCAACATAGTGAAACCCTGTCTGTACTAAACATACAAAAATTAGCTGGTGTGGTGGTGCATGCCTGTAGTCCCAGCTACTCGGGAGGCTGAGGCAGGAGAATCGCTTGAACCCGGGAGGCAGAGGTTGCAGTGAGCCAAGATTGTGCCACTGTACTCCAGCCTGGTGCCTGGTGACAGAGTGAGACTCTGTCTCAAAAAAAAAAATTCTTTGTGAGAAGTCCATTTTGACATATGTCATTTTCAATGACCTGCCACTTTTCAGGACTCTAATTGTATGAAAAATGGATGTAAACTCAATGCTTCAACTGGTGCCTGGTACATAGCAGGTATTCAATTCATGTATCGAACACGCTCTTTATTCCTGGCACCCAGGGGTCCATCCCCAGACCACGGCCTCATCTCCCTCGAGAGATGGAGGAAAGGTGACATTGGCCCCAGGGTTCCAGAGTCGGGATCTCCGGCAGTGGTTCACGCCTGCCTTCCTAAGAGCCCACCCCTGGCCCTCACTGTCCCAGTGCTGGGTGAGATTCATCACCTGAATTAAGGCCTGGTCCCTGCAAAATGTAGCTGTTGACATCCATCGACACACCAGCAGGCAAACACCACTGTTATAACCGGAAGAAGTGATCTAGGAATCCATACTCCTGCTTCGTATCTTGGACCCAAACACGATGCCAGGAAATGAGGTGACTTCAGGAGTCAGGAAGCTGGGCTGGGCCATGTGATCTTGGGCAAGCCGCTTCTCTCTAGCCTCAGTTCCCTGCTCTAAAAAATAAGGGCCTGGATAAACTGATTTCCACAGTCCCTCCCGGGCCAGGTATGCAGTTCTGGGTTGAGGAGATGACAAAAGAGGCCATGGCGCATGCGCTCGTCCCAGAGCAAAGTCAGGGAGATGGAACAGTCTCCGAGGGAAAGTGAAAGGGGACAAGCCATTTCCCATCAATCGTTTTTCCAAAGCCACCTGCCTGCCCCCTGCCGGTGGGTACCGTCGAGGGCCCCAGATAGGACTAAGCCTGGAGTTTCCCTGCTCATGGGTGATCACAGCTTTGAGCCCCAAAGTCCGAGAGTCCTTATCAAGGACTTCTCTGCAGTGACTCAAAGCCAGGGCAGACTCCAGCAGAGAGAGGGGGATTTCCTGACCGGGTGGGGGGCAAGAGGCTGTGGTAGTTTCCTCCTTCTGAGAAGATATGAATCCAAGGAATTCTATTCTTGGTTAAATGGAAACACTCCCTTCTCTTTCTCCCCGACCTTTATCTGACGGCTTGCAAGGGCAGAGGCTCTGACTCAGGAGCCCCCAGTCAGTACTTGGGGCTGGGGCACAGAGGGGAGAAGCTGACCCATTGGACCAAGGTGTTTTCGCGCTTCAGAGCAGCTCCTGGTCTGCAGAGCCTTCTCAGCTGACACAGTTTAAGCATTCCCCATGGAGCAGGCAAACATTAAGTATTTCACAAGCACTGCTTTATGAAAGCTTTCCGACGACCCTGTGAGGTCAGGTCAGGAGAAGCAGCCCCATTTTACAAATGAGAAACCTGAGGCCCCAGAGAGGTGGAACAGCTTGCCTAAGGTCACGTGGCAGATACAGGGACAGGAGCATGGGAAGCCACCGGTGTGGGGGAGGGGTGGCAGTCTTCACTGGGTAGAAGTCACTGAGAACTGAGGATGAGGGGGCTGGGCCAAGTGAAATGGACTCTTCGGTGAAGATACCAAGAGCAGAGAGGTGGGGCTGGGGCCTGGCTAGGAAGTGCCCAAATAGGCAGAGGCGCTGCAAGAAAACAGGTGGAAGCCCTGGGTTCTGGATAGACATGCCGGTTCTGCAAGCCTCACCCTAGGGTCCTCATCTTTATGCCTGAGCAAGTTGCCGAGTGAATTAAATGGGATAAGATATCCATAAGGCCTTTAGCACAAGGCCCGGCATGTAGCAAACACTTAAGAAACATTGGCTGGGCGCAGTGGCTCACGCCTGTAATCCCAGCACTTTCGGAGGCTGAGGCAGGAGGATCACCTGAGGTCGCAAGTTCGAGACCAGCCTGGCCAACATGGTGAAACCCCTGTCTCTATTAAAAATACAAAAATTAGCTGGGCGTGGTGGTGGGCAGCTGTAATTCCCAGCTACTCGGCAGACTGCGGCACAAGACTCTCCTGAACCCGTTGAGGCAGAAGTTGCAGCAGCTGAGATCACGCCACTGCACTCCAGCCTGGGTGACAGCACAAGACTCTGTCTCAAAACAAAAGAAAAAAAAGGAAGAAAAGAAAGAAACATCAGCTACCATTGTTTTTATTATTACTGAGGCTGTCCGTGCTGCCTCAAAGCACTAACATCTTTTCCCATTTCCTGCATCAGCCCCTGAGGGTGGGTTTTCAGGAGCACCCCCTTTCACAGGTGAGGAAATTGGAGGCTCAGTGAGAGACCTCACTCCCTTCATCCGTAAATGGAGGGGTGGGGCTGAATGCTCTATCAGTGCCTGGCTCCCTCTCCCAGGGGCGCAGCAGGGGAGAGTCCACTCCCCTGTGCCCCATTTAGCCCCAGGATCACCCTGCCGAAAAGATGACACTCCCACAGCGTGTCCTGGATGGGAGGCCTCCCAGCCCTCCCAAGCAATGGCTGTCACCCTGTGGGTAGAGTCTGGCTGGAGATCCTGCTGCTGTACTGGAAGGAGGAGGCTGCCTTCGCAGGAGAGTCATCTCAGCCCATCAGTACCAGGGGCCTGGAGTCCACCTGCCCTTCATGGAGAGATTTCTGGCCTCTCGTCCTTGAACTCCATTCTGTCCTGCTCCTGGCTCTCCAGCGGCTCCAGGTGGCTGTCCTTGTCCTGGACCATCTTTCCCGGAGTCTTTAAAAATCTAGAATTCAGGTCCCAACTGCAAATCAGCTCCTGCCCCAGCTGCAGTGGAATTCCAGCCCACCCAACCCCAGTCTGCTTCCCCCTTTCGCCACAGCCCCTAGGCTACTCACCTAAACAGAAGTTTCTGCCCCGGTTCCTTCTTAATGATATTCAGCTTATAATAGTGGCGCAGGGCACGAGACATCTTCTCGTAGGTCATGTTCACCCGGTTCTGGAAGGCAAAGCAGCCCCGTGTCAGCCCCGCTCTCTATGTCCTGCTCCTTCCGGGCCTCACTTTCCACACCTGGAAGGGAGCAGCGTAGACAGGACAGCTTCTTAAGCCTCTCAGGCCGGGGATCTGTGAGGGTTTATGAGTGCTCCCTTGAGTTTGGAAGAAAAAAGGCAGTGGAAGGTTGGGGAAGAAATGATGGGGCTGGGCACGGTGGCTCAGGCCTGTGATCCCAGCACTTTGGGAAGCCAAGGTGGGCAGATCACTTGAGGTCAGGAGTTCGAGACCAGCCTGGCCAACATGGAGAAACCCTGTCTCTACTAAAAATACAAAAATTAGCTAGGCATGGCAGTGCATGCCTACAGTCCCAGCTGCTCAGGAGGATAAGGCAGGAGAATCTCTTGAACCCGGGAGGCAGAGGTTGCAGTGAGCCAAGGTCACATCACTGTGATCCAGCCTGGGCTACAGAGTGAGAGTCTCCATCACAAAAAAAAAAAGGGAAAGAAATGATGGGAAGATTCTCCCGCCTACTTGGTTGAGAACGGAGTGTGGGAGTGAACTGTATGTTACTTTTAAATAGCAAATGTCTGGGAGGCCGAGGCGGGTGGATCACGAGGTCGAGAGATCGAGACCATCCTGGTCAACATGGTGAAACCCCGTCTCTACTAAAAATACAAAAAATTAGCTGGGCATGGTGGTGCGTGCCTGTAATCCCAGCTACTCAGGAGGCTGAGGCAGGAGAATTGCCTGAACCCAGGAGGCGGAGGTTGCGGTGAGCCGAGATCGTGCCATTGCACTCCAGCCTGGGTAACATGAGTGAAACTCCATCTCAAAAAACTAAATAAATAAATAAATAGCAAATGTCACAACAGTAACAAGTAAATATCTAAATTTACGGGAAATGCAATCAGAGAGACAGCATGGTGGGGCAGCATGGATGGCCTTGCCATACTCTGTGTGACTTTGGCCAAGTCGTTTCTTTCTCTCTTGGGGGTAGGCAGTGTGAAGTAGGGCCAAAGAGCCCAGGGTTTGGCATCAATTTAAGCCCCAGCTCCACCACTTGGCAGCTGTGTCGCCTTGGACAAGTTTCTTGACCTCTCTGAGTCTACTTCCTCAGTTACATAATGAGAAAGAGAACACCTATCTCACAAGTTGAGGATTAAATTATTAATAGCTAATCCATGAAGGCAATTAGCACAGTGTATGGCATGTAGTATGTGCTCATTAAATGGAACTGCTGCTCCCTGGGCCTGTTTTCCTCCCTGCTCTATATGAAGATTAGACCAGATAAGTCTTCTCAAACTTTAGTCATCTGCATCCTTCCAGCCACCAGCACTGCAAACTCACCTGAGGTCGTGAGTTCAAGACCAGCCTGGCCAACATGGTGAAACGCTGTGTCTCTACTAAAAATACAAAAATTAGTTGGGCGTGGTGGTGGGCAGCTGTAATTCCCAGCTACTCGGGAGGCTGAGGCACAAGACTCTCCTGAACCCGTTGAGGTTGAAGTTGCAGTAGTTGAGATCACACCACTGCACTCCAGCCTGGGGACAGCACAAGACTCTGTCTTAAGAAAGAAAGAAAGAAAGAAAGAAAGAAAGAAAGAAAGAAAGAAAGATGAGCTGCCATTGTTTTTATTATTACTGAGGCTGTCGCTGCAACTGCCAACTCAACGGGTTCAGGAGAGTCTCGTGCCTCAGCCTCCCGAGTAGCTGGGAATTACAGCTGCCCACCACCACGCCCAGCTAATTTTGCATTTTTAGTAGAGACACAGGGTTTCGCCATGTTGGCCAGGCTGGTCTCGAGCTCGCACCCTCAGGTGAGTTCGCCCTTAGCAGTGCTGGTGGCCGGGAGGGTGCAGATGACTAAAGTTCGGGAAGACTTATCTGGTCTAATTCTCATGATAGAGTGGAGCCCCGGCCTGGTCTCAGGCTACGAGGAGCATCTGATGTCAGGGCTGGAAAGGCCTGGGGGTGACTGAGGCCAGCACTCCTGTTATGAGGAGCGCCTGTACCTAAATGAGTGTCTGCAAGATGATCTTGGGTGGCTTAATATTCTCATAATTGTATTCTTGAATTAGGATTACAAAATGTAACTACCAAGACCATCTCATGATTTACAGGGTGATATAAGGACTGCAGCCTTTGTAAATAGTTTCTTTAAGTTAAAAAACAGATCTTTTAAATAAAACTTTTTTTTTTTTTTTTTGAGACGGAGTTTCATTCTTGTTACCCAGGCTGGAGTGCAATGGCGCGATCTCGGCTCACCGCAACCTCCGCCTCCTGGGTTCAGGCAATTCTCCTGCCTCAGCCTCCTGAGTAGCTGGGACTACAGACACGCACCACCATGCCCAGCTAATTTTTTTTTGTAGTTTTAGTAGAGACGGGGTTTCACCATGTTGACCAGGATGGTCTCGATCTCTTGACCTTGTGATCCTCCCGCCTCGGCCTCCCAAAGTGCTGGGATTACAGGCTTGAGCCACCGCGCCCGGCTTAAAGAAAACTATTAACGATAATGATAATCATCGATGTATAGCATTTCCCCGCCGGAAACCAGCTTCCTCCTGTGGCCTAACTGCCCCCCAGCATTCGCTGTGCAGTCCATGTAAACATGCTTCAAAAGGCTGAGATGCTAAGCAAAGGTAAGATTAAGCAATGAGAAGACACAATTGTTCAATTTCAGAGACATTCCCTGTCTGTAAGAGGTAACTGCCTGTCCCTCAAAAGCCCCCTAAATAAATTGTCCTGACACTTCTGGGGCTGCTGGTGAAGGCCCCATCAGCTGAGGACTGTCCCACAGTTTCAGGGGTCCACTCTGACCCCCAACTCTGTCTTCTTCTGGTTATGTTGAGACCACTCTGCCTGCTGGCTGAGGTTCACCTTGTGATTTCCCCACAGTCTGGCGAGCCCATTTGGATCCACAACTCGGAAGATCTTGGCGTCCTTGTCTTCCCACCTGATATAGGGCTCATATCGGGTGTCAAGGAGCAGCTGATACACGTAATCCCATAGCAGCCGGCAGTCTGCAATTTAGCACAGCGGGTGCAAGCAGCTTTACTGGAGCTGTGAGGACAGGGGTTAGAAAGGCACTCTTGGAGGCCTCCCAGCCAGGACCAGGGGAGTGCCAGCAGGATGGTGAAAATGATGATATTAACAGAAACAGCGCTAACGGGGCTCCTCATGCATTGTCTCAGGCAGTCCTCGTGAGTCTGGGAAGTGGCTACTTTTATCCCCAGGAAGCGGTGAGGCAATGGGCTCAGGGGTGCGGAAGTGTCTAAAGTTGCCAGGCTCCTAAGTGGGAGGCAGAGCGGGGAGTCTGAGCAGCTCGGCTTGACATCAGAGCCATGTGAGGGCAGGTGCTGGGCTCACAGGCCGGGTGTGCGGGCCCCTGACTCCAGGTCCCTCATGCCCCTGGCTCACTCACTCAGCCCCCTGGACTTCCATTAATTGTAATCCCTTCAAGCTCCCTAATGGTGAGGCTCAGGAAAACCAAACATGCCATTAGCGGGGCAAGTGGGCAGAGGCATCTGGGAGCAACAGCGTGATCTTAAATCCCAGGATCTGGGCCTGTCGGCTGGGTCATCGCAGGCAAGTAATGCAACCTTCTCTGAGCCACAATTTCCTTATATGGGGTGGTAAGAGAATTAGGTAACATAATAGACCACAAAACCCTCAGCACAGTGCCTGGTGTACTGTAAGCGCATGAAGAATGTTAAGCATTAGAATTGAAGAATCCAGTCATTGCAAGAGACTGAAGTGGGAGGATCTCTTGAGTCCAGGAATTTGAGGCAGCAGTGAGCTATGGTGGCATCACTGCATTCCAGTCTGGGCGACAGAGTGAGACCCTGTCTCTTAAAAAAGATCCAATAATTGTGAATAGATGTGTTTTGTATTGATACAAATCCTGAGATACTTATGGAGTGCATGTGATATCTTGTGGCATGCATAGAATGTATACTGATTGAGTCAGGGTATTGAGGGCATCCATCACCTCAAGTATTCATCATTTCTATGTGTTGGGCTAAAAATTGTTTTCTAGTGACTTCTAGTTATTTCCAATCCAAATCCAGGCTTCTGCCCCCTCTGTGGCTTCACAGAATAAATGTGATGTGGACATAACAAGGGGACATAACCCTGGGCACTGGGGACCACGACAGGGAGAGAGCCAGGGTGGAGGCACTATCACAGGCCGGGCGTGGCGGCTCACACCTGCGATCCCAGCACCAAAGAAGGCTGACGTGGGTGGATCACCTAAGGCCAGGAGTTCGAGACCATTTTGTGGCCAACATGGTGAAACCCTGTCTCTACTAATAAAAAGTAGCCAGGCGTGGTGGCGGGCACCTGTAATCCCAGCTACTTTGGAGGCTGAGGCAGGAGGCTGAGGCAGCTACCTGAACCTGGGAGGTGGAGGTTGCCGTGAGCTGAAATCTCACCACTGCACTCCAGCCTAGGCAAAAGAGCCAGACTCCATCTCAAAAAAAGAAAAGAAAAGAAAAAATACCTATCAGGTACTATGCTCAGTACCTCGGTGACAGGATTATTCATACACCAAATCTCAGTGGCAAGCAATTTACCCATGTAACAAACCTGTAGACGTACCCCCTAAACCTAAAATAAAAGTTGAAAAAAAAAAAGAATAAATGCAGTGTCACTATCATGGCTAGAAAACACCCTTAGGAAAGGGGGCAGCTTGTCTGTCAGTCTGTCTGGTTGTCTGTCTGTTATCCTTTAACAATGAATGCCGAGTGGAAGTGGATCACTTGGTTAGAGCTCAGGCTCTAGAGCCAGACTGCCTGGGTTCAAATCTCTGTTCTACCAGTGCTGTGTGATCTTGGAAAAGTTACTTAACCTTCCTGTGCCTCAATTTCCATATCTGTAAAATGGGGCTAATAATAGTACCAACCTCAAAAGGCTGTTGTAGAATTAAATAAGGGCCTGGGACAGACGCCCAGCACATAATGAATGCTCAATTATTTTAAAATAGATAAAGTTTTAAAAAGTGAGTGTGGCACTCCACGCTAATGTGAGTGTCAGAATATGACTGGGTAAGTTGTCCCTGTGTGGGAGACAGGGTGAGGCTTGGTGATCCCAGGTATCCCTGCCTGCTGTAAGCAGATTGTGGCCGGCTCACAAGACAGTCATGCTACCCCGCAACCCCTCAGCCACAGACCTCCCATCGCCAGGTCAAAATAGCCTTGTCCTCATCACTCGTGATTCTGGGACTCAGACTCAGCACGCCTCCCCATGGCCAAGGGAACAGCCTCCCACTCACCAGCAATCCTGCCGTCAATGGGAGCCTGTGGCATCACAGGGAAGGAACAGACCCCCTGGGTCCTGCAGCCGAGCTCTGCACAGTGACATAAGTTGAGGGACTCCTCCTTGCCAAGCTGCCACCTGGCCAGGCCAGGGCCATCCGGGTGGCTGAAGGAGCTGGTAAGGCCTGAGTCTGGTGGCTGCAGCAGGAGGCCCCTTTGGGGGTCCATCTGAGAGGCGCCAGTCACCTCTGCAAGCAGACGAGCACATTGGTTCCGTGGGCCCCAAGCCTCCCCCACTCAACCTCTCAATGGCGAGCCTGGGAGCCCTATGGGGCAGCACTCCTGCTGCTCTTCCTCCATCCAGCCCCTGGTTAGAAGGTCAGGGAGGCAGTGGGGGCAGTGGGTGAGGGCCAGACAGCCTAAGTGCTAACCCCAGCTCCCACGCAAGTAACAACCTGTCAAACCAGTTCCCTCATCTGTGAAACTGGCTACAAAGCCCAGCAGTGACAGAGCCAGGTCTAGAACCCGGGGCGCTATATCCCAGCTCCTCTCCATTTGTCCAACAAGTATTTATTGAGAGCCTGCTATGAACCAGGCATTGTTCTAAGAATCTTGAGGATATATCGCTGAGCCCGCAAAGGCCCCCTGCCTTCAGAGAGCTTATGTGCTAGTCGAGAGCAGGGGAGATGGACAATTGAAATAAAAAGGAAACAGAAACAGTTTCCTTTTTATTTTTCAGTTTCCAGAAACAAAAACAAAGCACCCTAAGGCAGATAGAGAAATCTATCCCTAAGGCAGATAGGGAAATCTGGGAAAGTAGTGGGGTTGCCACTTTAGAGAGGCTGCTCAGGCCTCCCTGACATTAGCGTGTCAACAGACTCAAAGGAGATAGAGGAGTGAGCTATGTGGGTATCTGGAGCAGAGAGGGGAACGCCAGGCAGAGGGAACAGTAGGTGCAAACGCCCTGGGGCAGGTGCGTCTCGGGCTTGACCAATGAAGGAGAAGGCCCATGTGGCTGGAGCAGCATGAGCAAGGGGGAGAAGGCTGGGAGGGGAGGGCAGGGGCAGGAGTCAGCGTAAGAATGGCACTTTGACCCCGAGTGAGAAGGGAGCCCCTGGAAGATGCTGAGCAGAACAAGTGACATGACCTGACTTATTAATCTCTCTGCACTGTGGAGAACAGATCATAGGAGGTCAGGAGCAGAAGCAAGGAGACCAGTGAGGACGTTCTCTGGAGGCAATGGGGTCTGGACCAGGGCAGCAGTGGAGGAGTGAGAAGAGGTTGGATTCTGGATAGATTTGAAGGTAGGGCGGACAGGATGCGTGGACAGTTGGGATGAGTTGGGGTGGGGGTAGAAATCTAAGACGGCATCTGAGCAATTGGAAGGGTGGAGGCGGGGTTTGCGGGGCTGGGGAAGATGGTGGGAAGGGCAAGATATCAGGCATTTGGTTTAAGGGCTGTGGGGGTTGAGATGCCCACTAGACGCCCCAGTGGAGGGGTGGGGCAGGCAGGGTGGGTGCACATATCTAGAATTTGGAGAGGTCAAGCAAATATTGGAATCATTGGCACTGCATGGTATTTAAGACCCAGGATCAGATGAGATTGCCCAGCATCTGAGTGCAGATGGAGAAGCGAAGAGGCCTTCTGGCTTGGGGTACCCCAACAACTAGAAGCAGGGGAGAAGAGTAGAAACTAGAAGAGGAAGTGAGGAGATACCAGTGCAGTAGAGGAAACCAGGTAAGTGGGGTGTCCTGGAAGCCAAGGGAAAAAAGAGTTTTGGGGGAAGGAGAGGTGACCCCCAGGGTTAAAGGCTGCGAGAGGCCGTAGTGAGTCAGGCCTGAGAGTGGACATGGCATGGACATCCCTGTTTTCAGGTTTCTGGAGAGCTTGACCAGAATCATTTCCGTGATGGGCTCCAGAGAAAAAATGAGATATGATACAAACAACCCTTTGCTGGAGAGGAGAGCAGGGAAATGGGGAGGAAAGAGGCAGGGAGGGTGCTGCACGGAAGGAATGCTGCCAGGAGCACCCCAGAGAAGGTGGGTGGAGGGGCAGGAGGGGAGCTCAGCGCACACTGGCCACCTCTTTCATTACTTCGCCTCGAGGATGTCCTGCCCTCCCAAAGAGGCTGATTTGCAGGAGGGACCCAGAGCACCACGAAGAGCTTCCTCACCTTCCAGAGGGACAGGCGAGTGCTGGGTGGGCATCTGCAGCCTGAAGTCCCCTCCAAAAAAGGGCCCACACACCAGGGCTTGCCTCTGGGTCTTGATGTACTGGAGCAGTTCGTACAGGACGTCGCCTGGAGGTGAATAGGAAAGAAGGCAGGCTGCTGACCAGGCTACATGGCGAGGGCCAGCTTCATTCTCCTGCAGCCACCCCCCTCGGGGTGAGGGCTGGCGTGTCCTGTCACAGCTTCAGGCTGACGGCGAGGGGGTTCCTGCTGCAGCTGATGGGGCTGGGCCAGCAATGGGCAGAGCCAGTGCTGTTGGCATGGTGGATGAATTTTAGAAGACATCCTTTCCTGCCGGTAGATGCAGCCACCTCCAAAGCATGCAACTTGCAAGGTCAGGCTGCTTCTCAGCCCCTGCACACACCCTTGGCTGAGGGCTGTGCACAGTGCACAAACTGTACAACTGTACCTCACGTTCCTGGGGGCAGAGACAGTTCTAAGCCTCATGGCATTCCAAGCTCTACTAAAAGTCTGCCCCTGCCTTCCAGGAAACAAAGCTGTCTTAGTCTCCTCCTAAAAGGCAAAATTAGTAGCTGCTTCAATAAATCGTTCACAAAAAGAAAGGCCAGATGTAGTGGCTCACATCTGTAATCCCAGCACTTTAGGAGGCTGAGGCAGGAGGATCACTTGACCCCAGGAGTTTGAGACTAACCTGGGCAACATGGATAGACCCTGTCTCTACAAAAATTTTTAAAATCGGCTGGGCATGGCAGCTCATGTCTGTGGTCCCAGCTACTTGGGAGGCTGAGGCAGGAGGATCACTGGAGCCTAGGAGGTTGAGAGGTTGAGGCTGAAGTGAGCTGTGTTCGTGCCACCAAACTCCAGCCTGGGCAATAGAGTGAGACCCTGTCACAAAAAAAAAAAAAAAAAAAGGCCAGGCGCAGTGGCTCACACCTGTAATCCCAATACTCTGGGAGGCTGAGGCGGGTGGATCACAAAGTCAGGGGAGATCGAGACCATCCTGGCTAACACAGTGAAATCCCGTCTCTACTAAAATTACAAAAAATTAGCTGGGCATGGTAGTGGGTGCCTGTAGTCCCAGCTATTTGGAAGGCTAAGGCAGGAGAATCGCTTGGACCAGGGAAGCAGAGGTTTCGGAGAGCTGAGATCGCACCATTGCACTCCAGCCTGGGCGACAGACCAAGACTCCATCTAAAAAAAAAAAAGGCCAGAATTGGGCCCTGTCCGTGGTGCCAGATATCTCCCTTTACACCTTGGGCCAAAGTGCTGATAGTAGGATGGAAAGAGGGGATCCCATGCAGCCAGAGGGATGCTATGTAGACAGTGGACACTCGAGGATGAGGGTGAGGGGTGTTTGTAGGAAGGTGGAGAGACGAACAAGGGCATGAAGGGAACCAGCCCCAAGCTCATGTGCCTCGGCACAGGACCATCAGGGCTGTGGGGAAGCAGGAAGCCTTGTCTCTCTGTCCCTGCCCTCTCCCCACCTCCCACTAGAGCTCTTGAATCCAAGCTCTTAGAGGGACGGACAAAAGTTCCAGCAGCTGCTACAGAGGCTCATGAGGGAAAGTAGGTGATAGAACTTGGAATGTTGGCCAGGCACAGTGGCTCACACCTGTAATCCCAGAACTTTGGGAGGCTAAGGCGGGCGGATCACCTGAGGTCAGGAGTTCAAGACCAATCTGGCCAACATGGTGAAACTCCATCTTTACTAAAAATACAAAATTGGCTGGGTGTGGTGGTGTGGAGAGGCCCTCTGCAACCCCAGCTACTCAGGAAGCTGAGACAGGAGAATCGCTTGAACCCGGGAGGTGCAGGTCACAGTGAGCCAGGATCATGCCATTGCACTCCAGCCTGGGTGACAGAGTAAGACACCATTTTTTAAAAAAAAAAAAAACAACAACTTGGGATGTGATGTGAGACTGGCTATGCATGTTAGGAGAAAAGGAGCAAATCAACAGATTTCACAACTTCTCTTTGCCACATACACTGTGGGGCTGCTTGGCCAAAATACAGGGTACACAGGAAACATGAGTGAATTCTTAAGAAAAAGACACCAAGGCTGGGTGCAGTGGGTCATGCCTGTAATCCCAGAACTTTGGGAGAGGAAGGTGGATCATGAGGTCAGGAATTCGAGACCAGCCTGGCCAACCTGGTGAAACCCCATCTCTACCAAAAATACAAAAATTAGCCGGGCATGGTGGCACACGCTTGTAGTCCCAGCTACTTGAGAGGCTGAGGCAGGAGAATCGCTTGAACCCAGGAGGCGGAGGTTGCAGTGAGCCGAGATCATGCCACTGCACTCCAGCCAGGGTGACAGAGTGAAACCCCATCTCAAAAAAAAAAAAAAAAGAAAAAGAAAAAGACACCAAATCAGCACAAACATAAGAGTCACCTGAAAACAAGCCAAACAAGACTCAGATGCAATTCTGGAGATTCCTGGAAGGCCCTGCCACCCCTGCCACTGGCTACTGGCCCTCCCCTCGCCAGTCCCTCCCCCCACAAGTCCCTCCCCACAAAGGCCGTGCTGCTGGGGCACCATCATCAGACACCCATTCTTTTGCCTTCAGACCTAGTTTCTGATAAAAATCGAAAGTCATATTGGGAGTCAAGGCTTTTGCTGTTACCAGCCATTTATATCTCAGTGTGAATGAGTATTTGATCTTTCTCTGGCTGGTTTTTTGTTCAGTAGGGGTAGCGGATGGGAGGCAGTAGGATGGAAGTGGGTAGAGGAGACAAGGGCCACAGATAGGGGGAAGAGAAAACACGAGAGAACAGGCCTCTAGAGCTCTGAAAACAAGTGGCCAAGTAGACTCCCCTGCTGAAGGCCTGCTCTACCTAGGAACCCCTTGTCTGGCTCTCTGCACTAGCCAGACAAATGCGTGCAAAACATATGCGTGTTTGGCAATATCCGGACAAGGGACTGCTTATTCTCCCTATGTTTCCACTCTCCCTGGGACTGCTGCGCTCCTAATGCCAAGCTCTGGGTAGTGTTTAGCAGGGTTACGTCATGCCTTTATGCAGAGAGGGGCATCTGCAGTGCTGGAAATGAGCAGATTCCACAAGGAAGACCCCCTCCATCTCCCTCCCTGGGCCCCCCTGGGGCACTTGGCTGGCCTGGCCTGTCAGGGTTCCCACTTAGAGGCAAGCCCGTGAGTTTCCCTAACCTGAGCTGGGCGCGCGGTGCCGGAAGTCGTCCTTGGTGAGGATGCAGAGGGCGCGTCCGTTCATCTCGAACCCGTGCTCTGCAGTGCATGGCAGAGAGTACTCCCGCTCTGCCCAACGCAGCCAGTGCAGCACATCCTCCCTGCTCCACAGTGCGGGCTGGATGCCTGTAACCAACAAGGACAAGCCCCATCACTCCCTTGTCAGGCCCTCGCTTGCCTGTCACCTCCTCAGAGAAGCCCACCCTGAACACTCCATCTGAGCAGATGCTCTCCTGTCCTGGCTCCCAACCCTCATCATCTTCTGTCACTGCCACCTGTTCCTCTTCTTCCTAGCACCTTATCTTCTTCCTGATTACATTTCACATAGGATTTAATTATATGTTCATGTTTATCATTATATACGTATCATGTATGTATTCACTTGTTTATTGTTGGTGCCTCCTCCCCACCTGTTTTCCAATCATCCATTCAACAAGTGTTTAATGAGAACCTACTATGTGCCGGCACTGGACTAGTTGTGCTGGGGCATGCCGTTATGTGTATTCAGCACCTAGAACAGCACCTGGAACATGGTAGGTGCTCAAAAAACACATGTTGAGTTATGACTTGAATGACTGAACAGTCCAATGAAAGGGGTGTTATTGCTATTGTTTCCCAAATGAGGCCCTGAGGTTCCCAGAGGTTAAGTGGCCAGCCCACACTCATTCGGGCAGCATGAGGCACAGCTAGGCTGTCTGGCTACTGGACTTTTCCGCTCCATTGTGCCAACTTGGAATTGGGTTCTTTGCTCAGAGAACAGCCCAGGGGACAACGGAGCCTCCTATGCTCACCTTCAGCGCGTGTGTTTTTACTTCTGGCAACAGCCAGACAAGGGACTGCCTATTCTCCATACGTTTCCACTCTGCCTGGGACTGCTACACTAATGCCAAGTTTTGGGTAGTGTTTAGCAGGGCTAGGTTATGACTTTATGAGCCCTTAATACATTTGCCTTTGTGGGCAAAAAATATTTAAAATAGACCAGGCGTGGGGGCTTACACCTGTAATCCCAGCACTTTGGGAGGCTAAAGTAGGCAGATCCCTTGAGCCCAGGAGTTCGAGACCAGCCTGAGCAACCTGGCAAAACCCCCATCTCTCCAAAAATACAAAAGAAAAAAAAATTTTTTTTTTTTGAGACGGAGTTTCGCTCTTATTACCCAGGCTGGAGTGCAATGGGCGATCTCGGCTCACCGCAACCTCCACCTCCTGGGTTCAGGCAATTCTCCTGCCTCAGCCTCCTGAGTAGCTGGGACCACAGGCACGCGCCACCATGCCCAGCTGATTTTTTGTATTTTTAGTAGAGACGGGGTTTCACCATGTTGACCAGGATGGTCTCGATCTCTTGACCTCGTGATCCACCCACCCGGCCCAAAAGAAAAAATTTAGCCGGGCATAGTGGTGCACGCTTGTGGTCCCAAGTACTAAGGTGGGAGGATTGCTTGCGCCTGGGAGGTCATAGTGAGCCATGATTGCACCACTGTACTCCAGCCTGGGTGACAGAGTGAGACCCTGTCTCAAAAAATATATAAATTTAAATCCTATTTTATGACTGCACTGATATACTTACAGCCCATTGGGTTCAGTTCTACAGGTAAGAAAGCTAGCCTGGCGCCGTGGCTCACGCCTGTAATCCCAGCACTTTGGGAGGCTGAGGCAGGCAGATCATGAGGTCAGGAGTTCAACATGGCGAAACCCCATCTCTACTAAAAATACAAAAATTAGCCAGTTGTTGGGCCTCATGCCTGTAATTTCAGCTACTTGGGAGGCTGAGGCAGGAGAATCGCTTGAACCTGGGAGGCAGAGGTTGCAGTGAGCCAAGATCGTGCCATTGCACTCCAGCTTGGGTGACAAGAGCAAGACTCCATCTCAAAAAAAAAAAAAAGAGGCTGAGGCAGAAGAGAGAAGCAACTGTCCAAGTCCACACCTTGGCAGTGACAAAGACCAGATCAGCCTCTGCTGCCTTATACTCGAAGCCACCCAAGAAATGAACTTAATTTTAACATTTAAAACAAAGGAGCTCTGCATCCTTCATTGTTCATTCATTCCGCCAGTATCGAATGAGCACCAGTCTCCATGCAGTGCTGGGACACAGCACAGAGCCAGGCTGGCAGGAGGGAGGAGCCCCATAACCAATAGCTCAAATGACAGTTCTCACAACGGCACATGGGGAGCGTTCACTGTGCTGAGCAAACAGAAAGTGAGGCACTGGAGCCCAGTTTAAGAGTGAGGAGAGGTTTGCATTACTTCTATTTTGGGACCTAACAATGAATAAGAGAAAAGAATAAATGTCTGAAATTGCCAAAAAAATTATATAAGGCGGGAAAAGAGAATGTATGTGAGAACTGGCCTCTGCGGTGCTACATGTGACAAAGCCATGTAATTAAGATCTAATGGTCTTATGCTAAGATTGACAAGTATCATTGGAAAAGAAGGCGGAGCCCAGGAGTGAGTGTGTGCACGCACATGTGCATATGTGTGTATGTGTACTTTGTAAAGCTAATACATGACAGAAGTAGGATTTTCCTTCAGAGGGAAAGGATAGTGAATCTAATATGGTTTTAAAAAAAAAAAAAACTGACTCTCCACCCGGAAAAAAAATATTTGGTTCCTCACCTCCCACCACTCACATCACAAAAATCAATTGCCAGTAGATTAAAGGCCTAAAGAATAGAAGAACACAAATCTTAATAGAAGCAGAAATCAAAAAACCATATGCACTCAATAAGGGCAGAGGAGACCTCAGCCAATGATAGGAAATGGAGAAGCTATAATAAGAACGAAACACACAGTTGACTATATTAATTTTCTGTGTTTGCGGCAAAAGATACCATAAACAAAACTAACAGAGGATCGATTTCCAGGAAATATTTGCAATGCAGATGACAGATAAAAGGCCAATGCCTAGCATAGATCAAGAGCATCTGTCACTTAATTTTTTTTTTTTTAAGACAAAATAAATCTTCCCAGCAATCCCAGCAGAGCAGGATTTGTCAGCCTCGGCACTATTGACGCTTTGGGACTGATCATCTTTTGCTGTGAAGGCCTATCCCATGCATTGTGGGATGTTTAGGCACACCCTGGTCACTATGCACTCAATGCCAGCCTAGTGCTAACAACTAGAAATGTCTCCAGACATGGCCGAATGTCCCCGGGGGGAGGGGAGCAGCAAAACTGCAGCCAGGTGAGATCCCCTGCAATGAGCACAGCAAATCCACCAATAAGCATGTGACAAGACATGTCACCTCAATAGTCAGGGAAAGGTGCCATCAGAGAAGAATAAGATATCACTTAACAGCAGGAGTGCAGGGAAAAGGATGCCTTGCTGGTGAAAATAGGAATTTAGAGCCTCCACGGGAGATGAGGCCGGTGATATGCAAGACACCAAAAACTGACTAGTGTAAAATGTGGAGGCCATATGATGGGCAGATTGAGGGGTCGAGGGCAGGTCTCCACAGCCAGCTAGGGCTTCTGGGGATGGGGGGGGGGGGCCACCACCCAATTGCATTGTACCTGAACTCATATTTTTTTGTGCAATTCCCCTAGTTCACCATATTTGAGGCTGTCAGCCTGAAAATTCAAAACTAGGATTCTTGGCCCAGTGGCTCAGCTCTGTAATTCCAGCAGTTTGGGAGGCAGAGAAGGGAGGATGGTTTGAACCCAGGAGTTTGAGACCAACCTAGACAACACAGTCAGACCCTTGACTCTACAAAAAAAATTTTTTTAATTAGCCAGGCACAGTGGTGCATGCTTATAGTCTCAGCTACTCAGGAGGCTGAGGGAGGGATTGAGCCCAGGAGTTTAAGGCTGCAATGAGCTATGATAGTGCCACTGCACTCCAATTCCAGCCTGAGCAACAGAGTGAGATCCTGTCAAAAAAAAAAAAAAAAGGCTAGGTGCAGTGACTCATGCCTGTAATCCCAGCACTTTGGAAGGCCAAGGCGGGAGAATCACAAGGTCAGGAGTTCAAGACCAGCCTGGCCGACATGGTGAAACCCTGTCTCTACTTTAAAAAGTACAAAAATTAGATGGGTATGGTGTGCACCTGTAATCACAGCTACTCAGGAGGCTGAGGCAGGGGAATTGCTTGAACCCGGGGGGCAGAGGTTGCAGTGAGCCAAAATTGCACCATTGCACTCCAACCTGGGAGACAGAGCAAGACTTTGTCTCAAAAAAAAAAAAAAAAGAACAACAACAACAAAAAAAACAGAAACTAAAAAACAACTATGATTCTTGAGTCAGAGTGGTAAGAGTCCCTAGGTTTGGCTAGAGGGTGGAGGTGCATTCCCCATCCATCTGGCTGTTCTGCCTCCCTGAAAATATTAAAGCCTCAATGAGAGGGGAAACTCTGAACTTTCTAGACATTATCAACCACAGATGTGGTCCTCCCCTGCAGGTCCAGAGAGATGGGCATGGACTTCCCAAGATGTCTCTGAGAGACCCTGAGGTCACACACAGCCTGCAGTGGCAACTGGAAACTCGAAGCCTGTCATCATTATTCTTTCATGACCTGTGCTCACTCCCACCTCACCTTTGTTTTTTTTTTTTTTTTTGAAGACAGAGTCTTGCTCTGTCACCCAGACCGGGGTGCAGTGGCACAATCTTGGCTCACTGTAATCTCCGCCTTCTGGGTTCAAGCAATTCTCCTATCTAAGCCTCCCGAGTAGCTGGGACTACAAGCACACACTGCCACATCCGGCTAATTTTTGTATTTTCAGTAGAGACAGGGTTTCGCCATGTTGGTCAGGGTGATCTCGAACTCCTGACCTCAAGTGATCCACCTGCCTCGGCCTCCCAATGCGCTGGGATTACAGGCGTGAGCCACCGTGCCCAGCCCTGCCTCACCTTTCATTTCATTGCTACCAGCACCTCCAGTCCAATGATAAAGAAAAGAAACTTTCTTGGCCGGGCGCGGTGGCTCAAGCCTGTAATCCCAGCACTGTGGGAGGCCGAGGCGGGTGGATCACGAGGTCAAGAGATCGAGACCATCCTGGTCAACATGGTGAAACCCCGTCTCTACTAAAAAAATACAAAAAATTAGCTGGGCATGGTGGTGCGTGCCTGTAATCCCAGCTACGCAGGAGGCTGAGGCAGGAGAATTGCCTGAACCCAGGAGGCGGAGGTTGCGGTGAGCCGAGATGGCGCCATTGCACTCCAGCCTGGGTAACATGAGTGAAACTCCGTCTCAAAAAAAAAAAAAAAAAAAAAAAAAAAAAAAAAAAAGAAAAGAAACTTTCTTGTTCCCAATGTCTTCAAAGAATACTAAAGTCAAAACGCTTTCCCAATAAGACTTAAGCTCCAAGGAAATGACCAGGTCCCAGGCAATGGGTCAGCCTCCAGGGTCTCGATCAAATCCCACAATGAGCCAAAGCCCCTACACCAGTGGAACTGCCATGCACTGGATGAGCCACCTAGCTCTGGGCCAGGTCTCCAGGCTCAGGTTCCAGCTTCCAGCTCAGCACTTTGCTACCCAAGCGTCTTAGTCCATTTCCTGCTGCTTATAACAGAATACCTGACACTGGGTAGTTTATAAAGAAAAGGAGTTTATTTCTTACAGTTACGGAGGCTGAAGTCCAAGGTCAAGGAGGAGCTTCTGGCAAGGGGGCCTTCTTGCTGGTGGGGAGTCTCTAAAGAGTCCCAAGGTAGTGCTGTACATTTCAACATGAGTTTTGGAGGGGACGTTCAAACCATAGCCACCTCAGACATGCCACTCAAGTTCTCTAAGCCTCAATTTCCCCCTCTGTGAAATGGGGTAATAATACAACTTTAGGCTGCTGTGCTGTGAGGGGCAGTGTGGTGCAGTGGTTAGGGGCCCAGGCTACCGACCTACCACCCAGCACTGCCACTTCTTGGTAGAGACCCAGACATATGGTGAACATCTCCACCCAAAGACATGCACCTGAATGTCCACAGGAGCTTCGTTCATAAAAGAAAAGAACAAGAAACATTTCCAATATCTATCCATGGAAGAACAAAGAATCAAATTGAGATGTCCTAGTGCCATGGACTGTTGTTCAGCAAAAAAACCAGAAAGTGCAAACGTCTGCTGCACACGACACAGGGCTAAAGACAACATGCTGAGAGGGAAAAGCCAGACACGAAACTACGACCAAGAGCAGACAATGCTAACGTGGGGATTCGAGTCAGAAGAGAGGTCACCTTTTGGATGGGAATTGGCTGGGAAGGACACAAGATAACTTTCCGGCTTGCTGAAAATCTTCTAGATCTTGACCTGGGTGGTGGTTACACAAGTGTATAGCCAGTTCAGATTTGTACATCTGACTGTATGTAAGTTATACTTCAGAAAAAGCAAAAGCAAAAACACGGCCAGGCATAGTGGCTCAGGCCTGTAATCCCACTTTGGACGGCCAAAGTGGGAGGGTCACAAGGTCAGGAGTTCGAGACCAGCCTGGCCGACATGGTGAAACCCTCGTCTCTACTAAAAATACAAAAATTAGCCAGGCACTGTTGCATGCACCTGTAATCCCAGCTACTTGGGAGGCTGAAGAAGGAGAATCACTTGAACCTGGGAGATGGAGGTTGCACTGAGCCAAGATCATGCCATTGCACTCCAGCCTGGGTGACAGAGTGAGACTCAAAAAAAAAAAAAAAAGTAAAAACATAAAACAGCAACAAAAAGCATAGATGATGTTGCTAGGCCAGCTGTAAATAACGTGACCTAAATGACAGTACCTCAGTTTCATCATCGGTAAAACCAAGGATGACAAAAAAACTGTACTGGCGGCACAAGGCTGTCACAAGGGTGCTCTGAGATAATCCATTTAAACAGCAGTGCCTGGCATGTGGCATGTGCTTTCTGACATACAGGGAGCTGTGGACGTCGAGGTAATACGTGCAAAACGTGTGGCACAGGGTCCAACACCTGGCGGGTATTATCTAAGGCATCAATTGCCCTCAAGGAGTCTCCCTGACTTAGTTGCCGGGATGAGAGTAACTGGGACCCCCCCTCCGAGTCTAAGATGAAGCTGGGCCTTCACCTGCAGATCAGCGCCCCAGCCTCTCCCTCTCTTGGCAACAATCCACCGCGTTTTCAGTTCTTTCCCATTCACCATCTTGGTCCCTCAAGATTCCAGGCAAATGTCACCTCACTCTCCCGGCCCAGTGGCCTGCTTACTGAGGATTTCCAGCTTGGCTGGCTCCGGACTCCCCGTTCCCAAGGCAGATATGGACAGAGTCCCCTGGCTGGGGCAGCAAGAGGAGCTACCTATCCAGGATACAATTGGAGGGCTCAGGATACAATTCAGGTGTCTCCCTGAAGAGTCAACACTGTGTCCCCAACCTCCTCCCAGAGCAGGGCTAGATGTGGGGGTTCCCCTCCACCTCCCAGCTGCATCAACTCCTCTGTCCTTATCTGTGGATTTAGTGCTTTTTTACACAGTCACTGAATCCCCAACTAGAATGTCAGTTCCAGGAGGCATACGCTTTTCCTGTCTCAGTCGCTGTGGTCTCTCCAGCACCGACAACAATGCTTGTCACATAGTAGCTGCTCAATAAAAATAAATTGCTTAAATAAGTGAGTTGAGCAAAGCAGTGTGGGGTTGCCCCCAGGCTTCCTTGCCTGTCCCTTCTCCAGCCCCTGACTCCCACCTCAACTGGACCTCTCTTCCCACAGCATCCCTGTTACCCTCTTACTCAAGAAACTATTGCTCCCATCTATGAAGCCCATCAAGTCAAAACCCCTCTGTCCTGGTTTCAAGATCCCTCAGAGTGCCCCTCCCCACCTTACCAAAGTTATTTCCCACCACTTCCCACCACACCCCTGCAGTTTACTGGGTCTACTGAGCTCCGGGAGCCACAGAGCAAGACCGGCCTTTAGCAATCAAATCAGAATGAACGGCTGGCTTCTCTCTACCTTGCAGGATTCCCTTGCAGGAAGAATGCAGGAGACAGTTAAAGTGCTTGGCCAGTACCCTAAAAATGGGAGCTATCATCACCTGAGGCCAGAGGCAGTTGCTCAAAGTAAATGACGGCTGTGGGATCTGAGGGATGCCGGTTCGAATCCCAGCTCCACCACTTTACAGGTGGGTAGCTTTGGACAAGATAATGCCCCTAAGGCCCAGTTTTCAGAGATAACAAAAGAATCCACTTTCCGTGGCTACTGAATATGTTCAATCAGACAATAAATACGATATGCCCGTCACAATACCTAGTCAAGAGTAAAAACTCAACCAACGGCCTTGATTCTGATGATCAGCATCCTCACTGGTGGAGCCCAGCCTGAAAACAGAGAGACTAGCTTGCTTCTCTGCCATGATGGATTATCAGTTACCATGTCCTTAGTTTATTGTGTGTCATTGTGTCTCCAGATAGCCCTTAAATCTGTCACCCCATTGCTTGGCCCCATTGTCTTCTTAGACAATAATCCTTTTCTTGGTAATCACACCAAGCTTTCTGGTCATCACCACACTGTGGGGGCAGGGCCAGTGCATACAGTCACCTTGTGTACTGCACAAAGGCACCCTCAGAGAAGGGCGTGGGAGGATGGAGGTGAAATCCAGCCGGAACTTTGATTGGCTTCTCCCCAAATTGGGTCTTTCCAGTTTGCACAAAGTTGCATATAGTCTAGTCCGGACCCTGTGTTTAAGGAGGGGAGAGGTTCTTTATCCTCATGGTAATAGTTTTCGGAATTCCCCATCTGTTTGTGGTTGCCACATTCCTTTTCATTGCCAGGTGATGATGTCACTGTCAATACTCACACATTCCAGTGAATTAGAACATTCTCTTTTAATCTCCAGCCTCCCTATTCCACCCACCTCGCTGGTGTTTTACGCCCACATCCATCTAACTTCCTGCTTATCATATGCCGTGATCTAGGGCAGCATTTCTCAAACCATTTTGACCTCAACCCATGCTAAACAAATACATTTATATCCACACACGTATACAGGCAGTGCTCGACTTACAACCAAGATTGGTTCCGACAGACCGGTCGTAACACGATTTGGTCGTAAGTTGAGTAGGCTATATGTACAGTTGAAATGGTGCACACGGAGATGGTAATGATGCTGGAAGCTGGTCCACACTGTCGCACGCCCAGCTGGGCAACGTTTGCACTGCCAGACGCGGAGCAGTCATGGCTAGCGATTGTGGTCGTAAAGTAAGTTGCATAGGTCGTAAGTCGATCAATACCTGTATATAAATAGCCTAAACAAAGTAGTCACAAATCTCGGCTACCTTTACCATTTATAATGTACTTTGATGTGTTCTATTTCAATTTTTTAAAATACTTATCTTGGTCCACTAAGTTGATTTTACTTCCCTAGTAAGTCTTGACCAGCACTTTGAAAATAAACAAAATGTGGTTCTCAAACCAGCAGCATCAGCATCATCACCCAGGAGTTTATTAGAAATCTGCAGAATCTGGCCAGGTGCTGTGGCTCACGCCTATAATCCCAGCACTTTGGGAGGCTGAGACAGGCAGATCACCTGAGGTCAGGAGTTTGAGACCAGCCTGACCAACATGGAGAAACCCTATCTCTACTAAAAACACAAAACATTAGCAGGTGCATGCCTGTAATCCCAGCTACTGGGGAGGCTAAGGTAAGAGAATCACTTGAACCCGGGAGGCGGAGGTTGTGGTGAGCTGAGATTGCACCACAGCACTCCAGCCTGGGCAACAAGAGTGAAATTCTGTCCAAAAGAAAAGAAAGAAGGAAGGAAGGAAGGAAGGGAGGGAGGGAGTGAGGGAGTAAACCTGTAGAGTCTCAAGCCCCATGCATGTTGAAATCTACATTTCAACATGGTTCCCAGTAAATCCACATGCCATTAAAAGCTGAGAAGCCCTGGTCTGGAATACCAAGAAGCCAAAATTGTTAGAGTTGATCTCTTAAATGAAGTGCCAGGAGCTCTCTCACACATGAAGGATGTGAACTTGAGCATGGGCACCCAAAAGTTGTTCAAGCTTCCCAAAGGCCCATTTCTCCTGCTTTACACGTTCAGGGAGTCACAGAGCAGTGTTATCCCTCTCCTTGTGACTCTGAATATAGGACGTGGCACTGTACGTCTCTTCCCATGGCTATTCACAACTAGGAGCTTTGAAAGTCAATTTCAAAACACGAAGATGTCTCAGTTCCCCTGCATTCGAAGTGAGAAGTTCACAGACCTTTTCTCTGGGGAATAAGCTCCAGGGAAAAGAAGAGACACATGACCAAGAAGAAAGAGTCCTGCATTGGAGGCCTTGTCTGGCTTTTAGCATTATGGATGGCTCTTGCCCTCACTGAGCCTCAGTTTCTCTGTCATTGAATGAAGCTATGGTGGTGACCATCACTAAATTACCTCCTCTCAAAATTCCCCCAAGTTGTCCCTTAAGGATGCATCGCTTCCTCCCAGACTCACTCCCCTGTGACATCAGCCCAGTTCTGCAAGTGGTCCTAGAGCCTGTGCTGCCAGCTGTCCCTGCCATAGCTCCTGACTCACTCTGGCCTTGGGCAGACCCTCATGGCCATGGACCAGGGATGGGGAGGTGAGAATCCTCTTTCGTTCCCTATTTAACTACAGGGAAGCACAGCTGTGAATCTCCATGAATCCCACTCCTCCATCCCAGTAGACCTCCTGTCCGTATGCCACAACCCTGGACATCAGAGGTGTCCTCAGAGTGGACTTTCCACTGCTTTACTACACATCTTTATCAGGAAAATCAACACAGAAAGGTGAGCTCTACAGGAAAATAACTTCTGTGCTCCCTTAGCATCAACTCACAAAGCTAAACAAGATCTGTTTTCACTTCTTGCTGAGACAGATCAGTCCTGAATACTAGAAAGGAGGCTGGAGGTAGGGGAGGGAATGGGGTGGGTGACGAGGAATAAACATCAGAGAGAAGGGCAGGGATGGAAATCCAGCTTCAGAAAATTAGGAAACTGGGCTGAGATCCCCCCCAAAGGGGCTGAAAAGTCAAACCCTCACTGAGTGTCAGTCGTTTGCCTGGTTGGGATGTTGCTGACAGGAAAATGAGTCATTTGGCATCCCCTTTCTTTTAAAACTGTCAGATATTTACTAAGGGCCAGAACTGTATTGTCTGAATATTTGCAGACGTTCCAATAAATATGAGTCATGGAATCTAAGATGACAGGTATAGAAGATGCTGCTGGGGCCCCGCCCACAGGCCCTGGCTCTTACCTCCACACTCTGAAGGCTGCCTAATGCCCCCCGACTCTGCCTGGGGCTTTTTCTAGCTGCAGGAATCCCTTCAGCCAGGGTACATGATAACTTGGGAATGCTAGAGAGCCAATACCTCTGGAAACGACACTCATCCCGTCATGGAAGGGAAGTGAGTGGATAACCCCCTTACCCATTAGTTGGAATGACTTAGGATTCGCTGTCCCCAGAGACCTCCATGGTGCTAACTGGCCCAAAAGAACACCTTTGAGATTTCCTTCTCTTCTCTGTCTTTCCTCCCTACTCCTCGCCAGTATTTTAAGGTCTGCTCCCGGGGAAATCTAACCCAAGGCGACAGGACTAGTAGCTCAGGAGTTGTAAGCTAGGAGAAAAGAGGTCACGAAGATCTGCACCCTGAGTTGTGCAACCAGGGAACAGGCTGCCTCAAGAGGGGAGGAAACTCCTGTCACTAGAAATGCACAGAAGGTCTGGTGACCATCTCAGAAGGCCCCACAGAAGTGATCCTGCATTGTTTGGAGGTTCTGGCGTTCTTGATGAAGACCTCTAGTCACTCATGCATTCATTCATTCAATAGCTACTTAGTGAGCTTCTGAGCTTAGGAAGTTTGGTCTTAGGGAAATAGGATTTCCCAGGGCTCAGAGGAAAGTTGTGGATCTTGTGACTGAATGTCACTATTAGAAAGTGTTTCTTAGAAGTTGTGTTAAAATTTCTAATCTTATATCTTTAGTTAACAGATAGGTATGGCCGAGCGTGGTGGCTCACACCTGTAATCCCAGCACTTTGGGAGGCTGAGGCGGGTGGATCACGAAGTCTGGAGTTCAAGACAATCCTGGCCAACATGGTGAAACCATGTCTCTACTAAAAATACAAAAAGTAGCTGGGCATGGTGGCACACACCTATAATCCCAGCTACTCAGGAGGCTGAGGCAGGAGAATACCTTGAACTCAGGAGGCGGGGGGTTGCAGTGAGCCGAGATCACACCATTGCATGCCAGTGTGGGCAACAAGAGGGAAACTCCGTCTGCAAAAAAAAAAAAAAAAAAAATGGGTGTGTATCTTAAAATTAGATTAAGTCAACTTTTTTTTTTTTTTTTGAGACAGAGTCTTGCTCTGTCTGCCAGGCTGGAGTGCAGCGGTGCGGTCTCAGCTCACTGCAACCTCCAAATCCTGGCTTCAAGCTATTGTCCTGCCTCAGCCTCCCGAGTAGTTGAGATTACAGGTACGTGCCACCACACCCAGCTAATTTTTGTATTTTTAGTAGAGTCAGGGTTTCACCATGTTGGCCAGGATGGTCTTGATCTGCTGACCTCACGATCCGCCCGCCTCGGCCTCCCAAAGTGCTGAGATTACAGGCGTAAGCCACCGTTCCTGGCCCCTTTTTTAAAAAATCAACGTTCAGAGAATACAAGAACTCCAGAAGTCTTTTCTCAGAGGATATGAAAGTGCAATCATGGTGGGCACTTTTAGTCCTAAACTCCTACAGTCTTACCAGTTCTTACCCACTCCCTGTCCCAGGTCCAACTCCATCATCACCTTCCACGCTCACCTTCAACCTCTCCACCCCCATCACTGCCCACATCCTCAGTGAACACACAGCTGGTTCCCTATGACAAACATTCGAACAAGAGAAAATGCACTTTTCAAAAGAATTATAGGTTTGCATATTTGGATTTACCAAGATGATGACTAAACTTTCTAAATTCTCACTTCTCCTTCTGTACCTTCTCACCTCATAACTTTGAGCTAGGCTGCCAGTGGACAGGAGGAAACTGAAGGTTATGTGACCATGGGCAGAACACAGCCTCCTGGGCCTCAATTTCCTTATTTGGAATAGAAGTGAGTTTCATGGGCCTGGTGTGGCGGCTCACACCTGTAATCCCAGCACTTTAGGATGCTGAGGTGGGCAGATCACCTGAGGTCAGGAGTTCAAGACCAGCCTGACCAACATGGAGAAACCCCATCTCTACTAAAAATACAAAAGTTAGCTGGGCATGGGGGTGCATGCCTGTAATCCCAGCTACTTGGGAGGCTGAGGCAGGAGAATCGCTTGAACCTGGGAGGCAGAGATGCAGTGAGCTGAGATCACGTCACTGCACTCCAGCCTGGGCAACAAGAACAAAACTCCGTCTCAAAAAAAAAAAAAAAAAAAAGTGAGTCTACCTAAAAGTGGTAGGTAAACCCAACAACTACGGGCTCTACCTACCAGCCTGGACAGTATAGGACTTGGTGTGTGGGACAAAATGAAGCAGCAGAGAGAGCGCTTGTGGAGTCCCCAACTCCCACTGCCGCTTCCCTGCACCATTGCCCTGCAACACCAGAGCCACCCCCATGCTAGTCTCCCTTCAGAGCTTGCTCCTGGGTGAGTGTGAGCATTGGTCCCATCTTCTCTCTAACTGTGGAAAGATGGACTCTGTTTCCCATTTAAAGGGTGCCAGACCATAAATGGCAGAGGTGTGTAAGAGCCAACAGGCTCTTCCCAAAGCCTGTGAAGTCAAACTCCATGCTCTGCTCAGCCCTCAACTCAGTCCTATCATCAGCTCAAAAAGCAGGTTGTGGCCAGGAAATAGATAAAGCGGGGATCCAAGCACTGGGCCAGCTGGGTAGGAAGTGACCGGGAAGCTCTACAAGCCAGCCCACATGTGCCTGCCCACAGCTGCCCCAAGACCTCCCACCCAGATCCCGGACGGCTGCCAATCTGTTGATTTCTACAGCTTAGGAACCACGGTTTAAAAATCCCTGAGATTATCAGCAGGACCAAGTTTTGGCCCAAGAGCCTGTATGATCTTGGGCATGTCACTTAGCTCTTCTCCTGCCAGCTTTGCCATTTGAAACATAGGCATGAATGCATTAATGTTGAGCCTGCTCCATGTTTATGAGTTTCCTTAAGTGAGAGCACTGCTTAGGAAAAGGAAGTGAAAGGCTGTGGCCAACATGTTTCCCATGGTTACCTTTGGGTGGATATGGCTATTCTGTATATTTTTCTTATACATCTCTGTCATTTCCCTATATTTTGACAACAAGCACATGCTACTTTTGTAACACTAAAATTAAACACTAAGGCTAGGTGCAGTGGCTCACGCCTGTAATCCCAGCACTTGGGGAGGCCAAGACAGGCAGATCACCTGAGGTTAGGAGTTCGAGACTAGCCTGGCCAACATGGCAAAACCCCATCTCTACTAAAAATACAAAAATTAGCTGGGCATGGTGGCGGGCGCCTGTAATCCCAGCTACTCAAAAGGCTGAGGCTGGAAAATCACTTGAACCCAGGAGATGGAGGCTGCAATGAGCCGAGATCACGCCATGGCGCTCCAGCCTGGGCAACAAGCACGAAACTCCATTTCAAAAAAAAATTTAAAAAAAAGTAAACACTTATCGAAGAGAGGGTTCTACATACATACAACCACCCAGTGTTTAGCCTCTCTAGCTTCTTCACTGGCAATGTCCCCAACTCTTTGTCTTTAGGCTGGAAGGGACCCAATAACTCATTTGATCCCAATCCTCATATTACCAATGAGGAGACTGCCTGGCCCCCACATTTGTCCGTATCTGTTGTATACCTTCTCCAACTTTCTCACCAAGGAAAAGCTAAAGAAAACTCAGCAAAGAAACAGCAAACAGAGGGAAGGTAATTTCATTTTGGCATCTGGCCAAAATTAAATTTTTAATTGACAAATTATAAATCATAATTGTATATATTTATGGGGTACAAAGTTATGTTATGAAATATATATAAAATTTTGGCAGGCACAATGGCCCATGCCTGTAATCCCAGCACTTTGGGAAGCTGAGCTGGGAGGATTTCTTGAGCTCAACCAGTTTGAGACCAACCTGGGCAACATAGTGAGACCCTGTCTCTTATTTTAAAAAATAAAAATTAATTTTAAGGGCCAGGTGTAGTGGTTAACACCCATAATCCCAGCATTTTGAGAGGCCAAGGTGACAGGATAGCCTGAGTCCAAGACCAACCTGGGCAATAGAGTGAGATTCCCATCTCTACTAAAAATTTAAAAATTAGCCATCGTGTGCTTGTAGTCCCAGCCATTGGGTAGGCTGACGTGGGAGGATTACTTGAGCCCAGGAACTCAAAATTAAAGCTGCATTGAGCTGTGATTACACCACTGCGCTCTAGCCTAAGCAACAGAGCAAGACCCTGTATCTAAAACATAATAAAAAATTAATTTTAAAAGTCACCTTTTCTCCTCCCCTCTACTTACGGAGTCTTCCTGGCAGCTTGCAGATCCCCCCTTCACCCAGCAGCTCCATTTGAGCTTTACATCTGGCTTGGACGTGGGTGCCTAGGGGAGGCATGACTGCCACAGGGCTTATAGGAGAACCGGCCGATTCTCCCCCCTAGAGAAAGAAAAACCAGGGCAGTTGAAGAAGAGCATCTTGGTGAAGGCTCAGCCATCTTTAAATGTCTGAAGAATTTTTTGGAAGGGAAAGAGTGTTTATCTCTGCCAATACACTGCATCAACCTTAAAGGTAGGAACCATGTATATCTTCAACTCAGTCTCATCAACATCTTGTACCCAGTGGACACAATAAATGACACCCTTCCAATTCAAGCTTTCCATAAATGTGGCTAACTCCTCCAGAGGGATCCCCTGCCAAGGCTTGTCTGATTGAAATCTGAGGGCCTAGGAATACTCACTGGATCCTTGGCGAGGACAGCGCAGGAAACCTGAGGGGTCAGGATCAAAAGACCTTACATCAGAAATAAACAAACAGGCCGGGCGCGGTGGCTCACACCTGCAATCGCAACACTTTGGAAATCTGAGGCGGATGGATTACTTGAGGTCAGGAGTCTCAGACCAGCGTGACCAACATGGTGAAACACCGTCTCTACGAAAAATACAAAAATTAGCTGGGCATGCTGATGGAGCCTGTGATCCCAGCTACTCCGGAGGCTGAGGCAGGAGAATCACTTGAACCCAGGAAGCGGAAGTTGGAATGAGCCAAGATCGCACCACTGCACTCCAGCCTGGGCAAGAGGGCAAGACTCCGTCTCAGAACAAACAAACACTGTTTTCAAAAGAGAAGAAGAAAGGATACATTTCTGAATCCTAAGGTCTCATTACTGGAAGCCTGTATCTTTACAATTCGACAATCAGCATGGCCTCCAGAGATGACGGGGCTCTTCCATCTCGATGAGAAAACAAAAAAGGTGGCAGGATTTTGTAGGAACAGGAGGCTCCTTGGGACTCCTGCTCAGCCACAGGCTGCCACAGCACTCAAAGGAAAAGCGAAACCAGTTCCACCAAGTCATTTTTCACTCTAGGATCGTCAGCAGCTTTACATTCATCTCTTGGGAACCAAGAAGAGCTGAGAAAGATTTTGAATCCGAGCCAACAAAGTAAACTCCAGAAGCCTTGGCTGCAGCGAAAGGGGATTCAACAGCTTTCAGGGTCGTTCTCACTTCATTTGTGCCCCACCAACTCCCGCGTTGGTGCTGTATCCCAAGTAATCAAACCTCAGGGGCTGCCACGTGGTGGGGAAGGGAAGCTTGCCTTGCTGAGAAGGGGCCCAAGGCACAGGAATTGCGTAGGACTCGCAGGAGGCCTCTTGTCGACTCCTCGACCCTCTTCCAAGTAAGAGGAGTGGGGAATTTCGGGGCTGTAACTGACTAGGAAATGCCAGCCATGGAGCTGCTGAGGATCAGACTCCTGGGTTTCAGCATGGAGGCCAGGGAAGGGTCTCATAAATGGATATGGGTCTTGGCGAGAAGGGAGTGGAGAAAGGCCTTGGAGTGGGACGGAGCCCCAGCTCTGGGGGCAGTTCTGAGGCTCCTAGGAAACCGGTGAGTGGGGAGGGGCTGCTAAAGAGGGGATCCCTGCATGAATGCGTTCACCAGCTGTGAGGACCAGGCTTGGGCAGGAACTTCCAGGGACCTCACATCTGGTTGGTGTAGTCGCGACCAGTGGTAAGGGGACTGCAGAAAGGGCCTGCAGGGACTGTGCGTGTTGCCTTCGGAGCTGTCTATGACACCGAGAGTCAGAGGCAGCGACCCGCGTCTGGAGGTGGAAAGGGAGGTGAGTGAGGGATGGCTGTGAGGTTTAGGAATGTGTTGGAAAGAGAGGTTCCCACCAGGTAAAAGGTCTGATAAAATAGGTTTGGAAATCGAGGTGGTGGGGAGAGGATGAGGGAGCAGGGGGCTCCGCGGACGCGCTGCGTGTTCAGCCGCCAGGCTCTTACCTGCATTACAGGTAGAGATGAGGAAGCCACCGGTTTTCTGTCGCGAGCGCTCTCCCGGCTGTGGCTGCTGGGGCCCTAAGACCTGTGGTCCCGAGTCCTCCTACCCCAAACCCCTAACCTGGCTCCAAGAACTGGAAGGATGTGTGGGAGGAAATCTCTTTCGGGGAGCGCCAAGGCGTGTGCACCCGGGTCTTCCCTAGGCGGGCAGGCGCGCCGAGGCTCTCCAGTAATCGCTTTCCTTCCGGGAAACGAAAACGAAAGAGCGGGATGCGGTTCCACTCGCGCGGCTGCAGGTAGGGGCAGGGCAGGGACCAGCTCTGCGGGAGCGCAGCCCCGGGGCGCTGCTCGCTCGCCAGCCTGGGAGGCGTCGGTAGTGAACACAGCCTCCCGCCGGCGGACAGCACCTCGGGCGGCCTGGCCTTGGCTCCCATGGGGCAGAGGCGGGATTCTGCGGGATCTGAGGAGCTAAGGGGACCCCTAGTCCTGAACTCGGGACCAACTGCGTCTCTCATGGTCCCGAGCTTAGGACCAGGACCCTGTGAGTCTCCACACTTGGGATGGGAAAGGGACGCCCATGGGGTGTTCCTGGACTTGGTGCCTCTCCCTTTAGGGGTGAGTGAACTTCCCAGCCCCGACCCTGTCTCCTCGCGGATACCCAACAGGTCCGGAACCGTAGTGCCACCATCAGAGCTGCTGTGCTCCCCTAAGCAACGCCAGACTACTTGGAGATCCCGACTGACACCTTTCCCCGGTGCCTCTGGCTGTTCCAGGGTTGATGCCTTGGCACCATCACCCTTTCCACCTGCCTCAGCTCCCCCTGCCTCAAGAGAGGTTGTGCGCATGAAAACACAGCAGACACCGAAGAAAAGGAAAGAAAAGCCTTAACAACCTTCTGCTGAAAATCTGAGGGTGTAGACGCTGTTGCAAAGAAGGCTCAGCACTGGTGCATCATCATAAGCTCTAGGCCAGCAATAAGAAATCAGGAAGAACAAGTAAAGAAACCCAGGAGAAAAAAAAAATGAGCAAAGGATATGAATAAACAGTCCACATAAAAGGAAATGCTAAATGGCTCCTGAATATTAAAAAAAAAAAAAGATGCCCAGGGCCAGGCGCGGTGGTTCATGCCTGTAATCCCAGCACTTTGGGAGGCCAAGGCGGAAGGATCGCTTGAGCCCAGGAGTTTGACATTGATCTGGAAAACATAGTGAGATCCTGTCTCTACCAAAAATTTAAAAAATTAGCCCGGCTTGGTAGGGCTACACCTGTAGCCCCAGCTACTCAGGAGGCCGAGAGTGGAAGATCGCTTGAACCTGAGAGGTGGAGGCTGCAGTGAGCCGTGATTGTGCCACTGCACTCCAGCCTGGGCAGCAGAGAAAGAAAAAGATGTTCAGGCGAACTCATTATTTTAAATGTGAAAATTAAAGTCATTCTGAGTTAAAAATTTTTACCCATAAATTTGGCAGAAATTTTAAAGTTTAATGACATAATCTGCTGGAGAGGCTGAGGGGAACAGGCACTCCACTGGGAATGTAAAGTGGTGCAACCCCATGGCAGGGTCTGGCAAAGTCACAAATGCATTTTCCTTTCACCCAGCAATCTGCCCCCAGGAAATTCATTCAACAAATATCCAAAGTATACATGGTTACTTATTTCATCATGGTTTATAATAGCTAAGTATTGGAAATAACTCAGGTGTCCATAAAAGGAGGCTTGATAAAGTTATGTACATTCATTTCCCTTAATTTTAATTTTCCTTTTTTTTTTTTAGAGACAGGGTCTCACTCTATCACCTGGGCTGGAGTACAGTGATGCCATCACAGCCCACCTTAACCTCCATCTCCTGGGCTCCAGTGAGCTCCCATCTCGGCTCCCAAAGCACTGGGATTACAGATGTGGGCCACCACACCCAGCCAAATTGTGTACATTCATTTAACAGAACACAGTGCAAAGCTCTATGAAGTTCTCTGAGGATCATAGCAGGCTCTCCAAGAGGCAGTATGGCATAGTGGTCAATAATCCAGACTTAGGAATACCTGCCTGGTTTGGAATCCCAGCCATGTCACTTACCGGCTGCGTGCCCTTGAGCAAGTCTGTTAACCCCGCTACTGCCTCTCTCTATTAACTACTGCCTCAATTTCTTAACAGTAAGAAAGAGCAAATAATAATACCTATCTCATAAGGTTGTTATGAAAAAGTAAGTTAACATCTGTAAGACACTCAGAACAGTGCCTGACCATCCATGCTAAGCAAAAAAAATCAAGGTACAGAACAGTGTGTATTACATGCTACCTCTTGTATGTAAATATGTGTGTGTGTGTGTGTGTGTGTGTGTGTGTGTATTAATTAGTATTTATACAAAGAACCTCTGGAAGGATACATAAAAACTAATAAGCATAACTGGAATTTAGGGTAGAAAATAAGAGAAAGGGTTTTCACTGTAAACCTTTACATATTGTTTTGATTTTTTTTTTTTTTTTGAGACAGAGTCTCGCTTTGTTGCCAGGCTGGAGTGCAGTGGCACCATCTCGGCTCACTGCAACCTCTGCCTCCTGGGTTCAAGCGATTCTTCTGCCTCAGCCTCCCGAGTAGCTGGGACTACAGGTGTGCACCACCATGCCCAGCTAATTTTTCTATTTTTTTTTTTTTAATAAGATGGGTTTTCACCATGATGGCCAGGCTGGTCCTGAACTCCTGACCTCAGGTGATCCACCCACCTCGGCCTCCCAAAGTGCTAGGATTACAGGCGTGAGTCACCGTGCCCGGCCTAATTTTTCTATTTTTAGTAGAGACAGGGTTTCACCATGATGGCCAGAATGATCTCGATCTCTTGAACTCATGATCTGTCCACCTTGGCCTTCCAAAGTGCTGTGATTACGGGCATGAGCCACCGTGCCTGGCCTTGTTTTGATTTTTGAATCATATAAATAAAAAACTATTCAAAATAAATTTTTAAAAAGAAAGTTTTAGGGTCTTTTCCATGCCAGCCAGCCAGAACCTAAGTAATAATAGAAATAAACAGGCACTGCCTGAGACAGACTAAAAAGTGGGGACATTTCCCTTTGGAAGGACAAAGTCGATGCTACATATGATCAAAGCTTCAAACCAATATGAGCAGGAATAAGTGGCTAGGCGCTGCCATGGGGTTCCTCCTTCAAAAAAGAAATATGTACAGGGGTTTCATGCTTAATAAAGTAACAATATTTATTTCATTTTTAGAATTTTTAAAAATAACACTTATCCTATGAAGAACTCAAGATATATACATAAACTTTTAACGTAACAACAAACTTTCTTAATATTTATACTTCTTTTCAAGGAGAGGAGGGAGGGAATATGAGGTAGACAAAAAGGTAGAAGGAGAAGAATGAAGGTGAAAGAACTGCATAAGAGAGTGAGGAGAGAATGAGTGAAATACATTCAACAGGCATAGGGCCCACCAACCAATAACAGCAAATCCATCCAGCAATAGCAAAAGAGAAGTTTTTACCTTGTGATGGATTCATAACCCTTTCAGATCTTGCACTCTTCTAGAAGGCAGGACTTGGCCAAGGGCTAAGCACTCCTGATTTTAAGCAGGCAAGCATGAAAGAGGATGGCAGAGCAGGGAAAGACATCTTCCGGCAGGGCCCAGTGGTTGGGAAACACCGGAGTGGTTGAGGAAGACTTGAAGGGGGTCACAGAGGAGTGAGAGGATCAAAGGTGAGGAAAGAACGTAAATGTTGTAGAATCAGAGCCTGAGAAGGATTTGGAAACACCGACGCTGCTGGTGGTGGTAGTGGGGCCTCTAGGCACGGAAATGGGAAGGTAGATGGATGAGCCATTTGTTGGATTTGAGTATTAGAGACAAACGTTTCCTTTCGATTTTCCAGAGAGGGTGGGAGCCAGGATTGGGGCAGGGAGGTGACATGTCACTGAGAAGGAGAAGCTGGCACTGCAGATCTGGACATGAGTAACAAGAGTGGAGCCAACAGGTCAGCAGAGGGCATGGTGCCCAGGGAGTGGCCCAGGAGCAAGTGTCCATTTCTGTGACCTTTAGTTTGAGGACGAGGTTCTGTTTCATTCCTGGAAGGAAATGCTCAAGGTTTCCTCACAAGGAGCCCTGGGGCCATCCATGGCACTGGCATTTTCTGGACAGCAAGGCTTCCTGGGCTCCTAATTACTCCCTGGGTTTTCGCCATGACGTGATCACAGACATCTCACAGCTAGCTCCTCTGAAGGACAAATGGCTCCTGTGCCCGCAGTTCTTCAACAAACCAGGTGTAGCCCAACAGTGATGGGTACAAAGAGAGGGAGATGGAGAAGGGTGTTCTTCCCATCTGTCCCAGTGGGATTCATGCTTCTCAGACGGTAGAAAGAAAACGGAACTTGACCTTTATATTCCTTTTACAGCAAATGGTTGTTCCAGAAAAAATGCAGCAACACCTGAACTCTTCTAAAGAAAAAGAAGACAAAATGATCTAGTGCATCTCTTCCATCCTGTTGAAGATCCTATTTGAAAAAAGGGAGAGAGAGAGAGAAGGTTTTTTTTAAAAAGTGATAGAATAATCCAAAGTAAAAAATTCAACATAATAGGAAATAGTAACTCAATCCATGCCACAAACAAGCTTCTTGGGTTGCTTTAAGAATTGTATGAGCTTCTGGGGGGTGGGGAGTTGGGGAGAGATAGCATGGGGAGAAATGCCAGATATAGGTGATGGGGAGGAGGGCAGCAAATCACGCTGCCACGTGTGTACCTATGCAACAATCTTGCATGTTCTTCACATGTACCCCAAAACCTAAAATGCAATAAAATAAATTAAAAAAAAAAAAGAATTGTATGAGCTGAAGGACAGTACCTTCCATGTGCCCATATCCTCACATTGCCTTGGAAGTTTGCCTCTGGACATATTTTTCTGTCTGATCATCTTTCCCATCTGGCCTCAAACTCCTGTGCTCAAGTGATTCTCCCACCTCAGCCTCCCCAGTAGCTAGGACCAAAGATGCACACCATCGTGTCTGGCTAATTCTGTACAGACAGGGTCTCACTAAGTTGCCTAGGCTGGTCTCAACAAATTGGGGCTCATCTGCAAATCGGGGCACTCTTTTCAGGGCTGATAACCTATTTCCCGGGCTTCCCAGAACACTTTCCTAGTCCTCTCAAAGAGGCGAGCGACTTTGCCTTGAGGCTAGAAGAATGTAGAGAAGCCTGGGCATGGTGACTCCTGCCTGTAGTCCCAGCACTTTGGGAGGCCAAGGCAGGTGAATGGCTTGAGCTCAGGAGTTTGAGACCAGCCTAGGCAACATGATGAAACCCCATCTCCAGAAAAAAGTAGCCAGGAGTGGTGGCACACACCTGTAGGCCCAGCTACTCAGGAGTTTCTCTCTGAAACTCCACTGCTTCTCCTGAAATACCTAGGACAGTAATCCATCGGGTTAATGGCAGAGGCGGGAGCATCACCTGAGCCTGGGAGGTCGAGGCTGAGTGAGCTGTGATTGCGCCACTGCACTCCAGCCCGGGCAACAGAGGGAGATCCTGTCTCAAAAAATAATAATGATTAATAATGTCTAGACTTAGATGGGCAAAGAGGTGAGGTGAATATCAAGTATTTTGGAGCAGAAGGTAACAACTGTTTATGTTTATCAGAAAAAGAAGACTGTGGGTCAGAAACAAATGCTCCCCCACCCTGCCCCTGCAGTCTGTTCTCAGCACAGCCCCCTCCGTGGACTGCTGAAATGCGGCTCCTCTGCTCAGTGCACTCCAATGACTTCACCTCACTTAGAAAAAAATGTCCTTGCAGTGACCGCAAGGCCCTACCTAATCCGCCCACCACCCACCCTTCTGACCATATCTTCTATGACTTTATCCCTCACTCAGCTTCAGCCACACTGGCCTCCTTGCCACTCTTCAAACACGCAAGACGCACTCCTGCCCCAGAGGCTTTGCTGCCCTCCTGCCTCCCATCCTCTGCCTCCTCCCCCATATCCACGGCTCAGTCCCACACTTCTTTCAAGGTTTTCCTCAGAAGTCACCTTCTTGGTGACTTACACCTGTAAGCACTTTGGGAGGCCCAGGCTGGTGGATCACTTGAGCCCAGGAGTTTGAAACCAGCCTGGCCAACATGGTGAAACACACCCTCTACTAAAAATACAAAAATAGCCGGGTGTGGTGGCACATGCCTGTAATCCCAGCTACTCGAGAGGCTGAGGCATGATAATTACTTGCACCTGGGAGGCAGAGGTAGCAGTGACGACTTTGTGCCATGGCATTCCACCCTGGGTGACAGAGTGACTATGTCTCCGGAAAAAAAGTCACCTTCTCAATAAGGCCTTCCTTAACATCTCTACTTAACATTGCAAATCTCAACACTCCTTATCCCTTTCCTTTCTTAATTCTTCTCCCAAGCATCTATCACTATCTGATAAACTACATACTTTATTTGTGTAGATATTGTTTGTCTCCCTTACAAACTCCGTGAGATCAGGAATATTGTCTCTTTGATCACTCTCATATCTCCAGTACTTAAACAGAGCCTAACATACAGCAGGTGCTCAATAAAAGTTGAATAAATGAAGGAAGGAAGGAATGAAAAACCATTAGCAGTAGGCTAAGGAACTTAGACTTTGTCCTGTTAGTAACTAAGTCATTAAAGGATTTTTTCCCCCTTATAGTTGATATCAGCTAGGAAAACAGAATGAATTTTCTTTCAGCATGGCAGACAAGAAAAAATATAGAACACTGAGTCAGATGCTCATATTTAAATTCCAGTTTTGCCACTTAGAAGCTAAATGACCGTAGATAAGTTTTGTAATCTCTCTCTGAAACCCCACTGACTCTCCTGAAATAACTATGACAGTAATTCATAGGGTTATTAGGAGAATTACATGAAACATGTACAAGTGTCTCAAACAATACCTGGAAAAAAATGTTTAATAAATAATTGTTTCCCTCCCTTCTTTCTAACAAGCTGAGAAATTCCTTATGCATTATGTTAACAGTCAGATTCCTAGAGGAAACAGATGGCACACCCAAATTAGGCTAATTCGAGGTGAGTTGAATAAAGAGACTCTACAAAGGTGTGGAGAAACCACAGAGGATGGTGCAGTACCCAGACCCAGTAAAACCAGAGTTGTCACCACTCCTAGGGACCAAGGGACAGGGAGGGAGCAGTTTCCAGAACCCAGAAAGAGAAAAATTTCAAAGGCATATTTAAAATTCTAAAAGTAATGAGAACGCTAACAGTTTTAAAACATGCTTTATATGTAGAAAAAGTACATGTACTGGATTAAAAAAAAAAAACACTGGTTAAAAAAAACAAAAACAGAAACTTGAACCAAAAATAACCCCACACAACTCAATGGCAAAACAGAAGTTTTTTTTTTTGTTGTTGTTGTTTTTTCAGATTCAGGGTCTCTCTCTGTCATCCATGTTGAAGCACAGTGACACAATCATAGCTCACTGCAGCCTTGAATTCCTGGGCTCAAGCAATCCTCCTACTTCAGCCTTCCAAGTAGCTGGACTACAGGCACACACCACCACACCTGGCTAATTTTTTTAAAAATTGTTTTGTAGAGACAGGTGTCTCACTATGTTTCCAAGGCTGGTCTCAAACTCCTGGCCTCAGCCTCCCAAAGTGCTGGGATTACAGGTGTAAGCCACTGTGCCTGGCCTAAAAGATGTTATTTTGAGAAACACAGAACACTTTTGAAAAGACAGAGCACTTGCTTAAGTAAAAAGAACAAGACAGCCAAAAATTTGGCAGCTCAAGAACAATCCATTTAGCAGATAAAAATATAACTTGATGAGCTGCTTGATAGGCAGTTCCAAGAACAAGAATAAAAGTTTCTTCAAATACATCAACGGCAAGAAGCCATCCAGAGAATCGATGTGACTGCTTGATTAAACAGAGTACAAAAGGTAAATAAATGATGACTACATACGAAAGAAAGTTACCATGCCAGACTTGAAATTCTGTTAAAGTTCCTTGACTTGAACTTTGAAGCAGCAAAGCCTTCAGCATTTCAGAGCCAAACTAAAAAGGAATTTTTTTTTTTTTGAGACAGGGTCTCACTTTGTTACCCAGGTAAGAATGCAGTGGCACGATCACAGCTCACTGCAGGCTTGACCTCTCAGGCTCAAGCGATCCTCCCACCTCAGCCTCCCAAGTAGCTGGGACTTTGGTTACCACACTCAGCTGGAATTTCTTCAAACTATTATTTTTTAAATGTGTTGTGATCTATTTAAGGATGTTCAAATCTGAGTGCCATGGCTCATGCCTGTAACCCTAGCACTTTGGGAGGCTAAGGTGGGCAGATTTCTTGAGCCCAGGAGTTTGAGACCAGGCTTAACAACATGGTGAAATCCTGTCTTTACAAAAAAAAATTAGGAGGTGTAGTAGTGGGCAACTGTGGTCCCAGATACTCTGGAGGCCTACGTGGGAGAATTGCTTGAACCTGGGAAGTTGAGGCTGCAATGAGATAGTGCCACTGCACTCCAAACTGGGCAACAGAGTGGGACCCTGTCTCCAAAATAAAAATAAAAGTTATTCTAAAGTGCAAGTTTGTAGGTTTGTAGTACAGAACAAAATACATTTAAATGTCTAGGTCAAAACAAGCTTTGTAAAGTTCTGCAAAAAAAGTCGGAGTAGGCATAAGGATAGCTATAGAGATCAATGGAACAGAATTGAGAGTACAGAAATTAAACCCTCATATTTACAGCCAATTGGTTTTCAACAAGGGTGCCAATGATGGTGATGGCTGCTGCCCTCAGGCCAGCTGCAGCAGGAAGGCGTAGCTGGGGCTGCACACTCTATGGAGCTGGTGGGAGCCCCACCCCTTCTGAGTTGGAGCAGGAGCTCCCTGGGTGCCTCTGTGGCCACCATCCCAGTCTCAGGACCCAGGCATCTCTGCAACCTGCACCCTTGAGGGCCCCAGAAAGGACCCTCCTTCTGAAGACTCAGGGGTGCCTGCTCCCACTGCTTGGCCTCTGTCTGCTCCCAGAGCCTGCTCCAATCTCTGAGCAGGGGTTGGGGCCAAGTCCCACATGGCAGCCAGAGGCAGATTGATTCCTAGGTGGAAGGGGTGGGTCCGCAGTGAGGCCCCACCTTCAGGCCAGGGAAGGCCTGAAGGCTAGGGGCCAGGCTGTCAGTCCTGTGGACCAGAGTGGGGACTGGTGGTGCCTCTTTCAGGCCCACCTATGGCCACCCATAGACCAATTGGCATGCACTGCCACCCCTCTGAGGTTCATAAAAGCCCTGGGCTCAGCCAGAGCTGGGGCAGAGGATGTCCTTGACACAAAGAGGGTAGAGAGACAATGGGATGATCAGCTGCAGAGAGGAGATAACTCTCTGCTGATAGCTGGAGATGAGGGAACTACAAGTTGCAGAGAGGAGCTACCCCCTCTGCCGAGAGCTTCAGAGACAACCTGCTGGCAGAGAGGAGCCACCCTCTCTAGGGCCACCTCAGCACTGAGACCTGCAGACATTGGGAGGACCAATTGCAAAGAGGAGCTACCCTCTCCAGGGCCTCCTCTGTATTAAGAACTGAACACTCAATGGATGCCCTGCCTACAGAGAGGAGCTACCCACTGTGGGTCTCCTCTGAGCTGTTGTAACACTCTATAAAGCTCATCTTTGTCTTGTTTACCCTTCACTTGTCTACATGCCTCATTCCTCCTGGATGCATTCTTCCTGGATGCAGGACAAGAAGTTGGGGAAAAGATGCCATGGCCACAGAGGTTTTTGGCCAGAAAATTGACATCCCACAAATCCCGTAACGACAAGACAATTTATAGGGAAACAATAGTCTTTTCAACAAATGGTACTTCAGAGACAGTGGGATGCACCTGTAGTCCCAGCTGCTCAGGAGGTTGAGATGGGAGGATCTCTTGAGCCCAGGAGCTCAAGGCCAGTCTGGGCAGCATAACAAGACCCCCATCTCAAACAAATAAGTAAACAACAACAAAATCCATATGGTGTTGGGACAACTGGATACCCATATGCAAAAAAAATGAAGATAGGTTTTTAACTCAAATGTATATAAAAGTTAACTTCAGATGGATCAAAGACCTAAATGTGACAGCTAAAACTAAAAAGCCTTTAGAAGAAAACATAAGTGTAACTAACACCCAAAGTAAAAGGACTAACAACAAAAAGAACAGTCGATAAATTGAACTTCATCAAAACTTAAAACTTTTGTGCTTTAAAGAACACTATCAACAGACTAAAAGGACAACATACAGAATGGGATACAAGATTTGCAAATCATATATCCGATGAGGAAGGTACACCTAGAATATAAAAATGACTCCTAGGCCAAGGCAGGAGGATCATTTCAGCCCAAGAATCCAGGACCAGCCTGGACAATGTAGTGAGGCTCTGTCTCTACAAAAAATAAAATAAAAATAAAAAAATTAGCCTGGTGTGGTGCCACGTGCCTGCGGTCCCAGCTACTCAGGAGGCTAAGGTGGAAGGATCAATTGAACCTGGTAGTTCAAGGCTATGTGAGCTATGATCACAGCACTGCACTCCAGACGAGCCAACAGAGCAAGACTCTGTCTCAAAAAAAAAAAAAAAAAAAAAAAGACTCCTACAATAATAAAAAGATAAGAAGTCCAATTATAAATGGGCAAGGATATGAATAGGCATTTCTCTAAAGAGAAAAATGATCAATAAACATATGAAAAGATGCCTATTAGCCATCAGGGAAATACAAATCAAAACCACAGTGAGATACACTTCACACTCACTAGGATGGCTATAATCAAAAAGATAGTTCATAACAACTATGAGAAAGGATGTGGAGGAACTGGAACCCTCATACACTGCTGGTGGGCCACAGTGTATAATAGTGCAGCCACTTTGAAAAACAGTCTGGAAGTTCCTCAAAAAGCAATTCCATTCCCAGGTATGTACCCAAAATAATTAAAAACATGTCTACACAAAAACTTAAATACAAATGTTCATAGCTTCATTATTCACAATAGCCGCAAAGCGGAAACAACCCAAATATCCAGCCACTGGTGAATGGATAAGCAAAATGTGGCATATCCATACAATAGAATATTCAGCTGTAAAAAGAAGTACTGATACATGCTACAACGTGGTTAAGCCTTGAAAAAACTATGTTAGGTGAAAGAGGCCATTTTTATATCTTGCTGTTCCACTTACATAAAATGTCCGAATAGGCAAATCCACAGAGACACAAAGTAGATTGGGGGGGCTGGGCTTTACACTGGCTGTTCCCTCTACCTGGAACACCTTCCCACTCCAGGTGTTCCCGTGGCTAGTAGCTCCCTCGTTTCCAGTCTCTGCTCAGACATCACCTTCCCAGAGACGCCTTCCCTGACCACCCATCCGAAGCCACTCTGCATCAGTCAGTGTGCCCTGATCCTGCTTGGAGCTCACATCCCCGTCTGACTTAGCTGTTAAGTGTTCATCTGCTTTGTTAATCTGCCCCCTCACTGCATTATTTCTATGAGGCCTGCTGCTCACCCCTATAGCCACCAATGCCTGGAACTGAGTCTGGCATATAGTAGGCACTCAATAAATATTTGTTGGCATGAAATTGACTTATCAAATAGTTTATTTGTCTATTTTCTCTATGTTTATTTTCTCTTTATTTCCCTCTTGCATTTTTTTTTTTGAAACAGAGTCTCACTCTGTCACCCACACTATGACACAATCTCGGCTCACTGCAACCTCTGCCTCCCGGGTTTAAGCGATTCTCCTGCCTCAGCCTCCCAAATAGCTGGAATTACAGGCGCGTGCCACCATGCCTGGCTAGTTTTTGCGTTTTTCAGTAGAGACGAGGTTTCACCATATTGGTTAGGCTTGTCTCGAACTCCTGACCTCAAGTGATCCACCCACCTTGGTCTCCCAAAGTGCTGGGATTACAGGTGTGAGCCACCGCACCTGGCCCCTTCTTGCTTTTATAGCATTATTGTTGAGATTTCCCATTCATATTTTGTCTCAGGGATGTTTTATTTGAGGGCAAGCTGTGTGTTGTCCACATTTGGACCTGAGTATAAAAGAGGACATGGCACTCCCTATGGCATGCATGGTGGAAGGCAGCATGGTGGAAGCTGCACCAAGAAAGCTTCACAGGATAGCTGAATCTAAGGGCAAGAAGTTGGGCTCTGAGGGGCTGCCATCCCGTCTGTCATGGAGCCCAAGTGATCATTCTCTGCTGCCAAATACAGGTTGTTCTGGGGAAAAAATAAGTTAGCTATGGATTTCATCAACCCCAAAATTTCAAACAGTAATCATTAGTCTTTCCTATTTTCCCTTTTTATCTCTTATAATAATCAGGAGAAACTAAGAAACCGGCCGGGCTAGGGCCTGCATCCTACCCTTCGGGCTGATTCAGGGAGGATAACCAAAGTCCAAGGCACAGGTTCTCCTCCCTGACTGTGCATTAGATTCACTGAGGCAGTTTTTAAAATGCCAGGTGCCCCAGCCTTACCTTGCGGCAATTAAATCAGAATTTCTCCAGGTTGGGCCCAGGCATCTGTCATTCTTAAAACTCAACACGTGATTCCAATTGCATCCTATTTTGAGGATGTGGAGCAGTTTCTCACACTTCAGTGTGCACACAAATTCCCTGGGGAATGCGTAAAAAGGCAGATTCTGGGCTGGGTGCGGTGGCTCATGCCTGTAATCCCAGCACTTTGGGAGGCCGAGGCAGGCGGATCACGAGGTCAGAAGATCGAGACCATCCTGGCTAACACCGTGAAACCTCATTTCTACTAAAAATACAAAAAATTAGCTGGGCATGGTGGCACTCACCTGTAGTCCCAGCTAATTGGGAGGCTGAGACAGGAGAATCACTTGAGCCTGGAAGCAGAGGTTGCAGTGAGCCGAGATCATGCCACTGTGCTCCAGCCTGGGCAACAAGAGGTAGATTCTGATTCTGACTGTGTGGGCTGGGGTCTCAGAGCTTGCACATCTAACCAGGTGACATTGATGCTGCCAGTCCACAGACCACAATCTGAGCAGCAAGTATGAGATGAAATGCCAGCTTTGGCTCAGGTTCACAATGTTTAGATAGAATATTTGGTAATCCAGACAGCAGTAATCCATGAATTTTGATAATTTCTGGGTGTCTCAGACACTTGGCAGCCATAGTTTTGTTTACTCTTGCCTCCAACCTGACATGCCCTGGCTGGGGAAAGTGGAGCCTCACCTCTCGAACCATCCTATGATCAATGCTGTCCCCAATGTGTCTCAGCTGCATGGCCAACTTGTGAATTATTTCCTCCTGGTGATGCTTCTGACCAATGCTATGCTCCTTGGGCTGAGAAGGTAGCTTATGATCTGCATTGATAGAAGGGTTCAAAAGAGATAATATCACTTAGTTATCTGTAAAATCACTTACCACTAGTTACTAAAAACTGTCTTAGAAAATGAGAGGGTTGGCTGGGTGCAGTAGCTCATGGCTGTAATCCCAGCACTTCGGGAAGCCGAGGCGGGTGGATCATTTGAGATCAAGAGTTCAAGACCAGCCTGGTCAACACAGCAAAATCCTGTTTCTACTAAAAATACAAAAAATTAGCTGGACTTGGTGACAGGCACCTGTAATCCCAGCTACTCGGGAGGCTGAGGCAGGAGAATTGCTTGAACCCGGGCAGCAGAGGTTGCAGAGAGCTGAGATAGCGCCCTTACACTCAGTTTGGGTGACAAGAGCAAAATCCTTCTCAAAAAAAAAAAAAAAATGAGAGGGTTGAAATTCAGTCATTATAATAATTATCAAAAAGCAAAGCCTGTTGGAACAGATCAGCTCTCTCCAATAGAAACATAATTCAAGCCACATATGTAATTTTACATTTTCTAGTAGTAAAATCAGGTAAAATTAATTTTAGCAATTTATTTTACCTAAATCAATTTATTCAAAATATTATAACATTTATCAATATAAAATTATTAATGATGCATTTTACATTTTAAAATTATACCTAAGTCTTGGAAATTCAGTGCTTATTTTGTACTTATAAAACACCTCAATTTAAAGTCTAACTTTTCACTGGAAAATCTTGATCTATACTTAGATTTCATGAAGCTGACAGTTTAAAAAGTAGATTCAGGCCGGATGCCACAGATCACATCTATAATCCCAAAACTTTGGGAGGACAAAGTGGGAGGATCACTTGAGCCCAAGAGTTTCAGATCAGCCAGGGCAACATAGTGAGACCTTGTCTCCACGAAAAATTTAAAAATTAGCTATGCATCGTAGCTCACACCTGTAGTCCCACCTACTCGACTGAGGCTGACATGGGAAAATTGCTTGAGCCCAGGAGGCAGAGGCTGGAGTGAGCTATGATCACACCACTACACTCCAGCCTGAGCAACAGAGCAAGACTCTATCTCAAAAAAAAAAATAGATTCACATATCCAGGTCATTTCAAACATACTTAAAAGGGCTCCAACAATTAAATCAAGTATGAGTTTTAAAATGTAAATTAATTAAAATTAACTAAAACTTAAAATTCAGTTCCTCAGTTGCACCAGCCACATTTCAAGTGCTCATAACCAAATGTGGTTAGTAGCTATTGTATTGGACAAGCAGTAATAAGATCTTTAGTTTTTCAAAATAGATTTTTCCACTATATATATATAATATATATTACAGTTGTGTGTGTGTGTGTGTGTGTGTGTGTATATATATATATATATATATATATATAAAATGGAAAAATCTATTTTGAATAATATTTTATATATATATATATATATATATAATTTTTTTTTTTTTTTTTAATAGACACAGGGTCTTGCTTTGTTGCCCAGGCTGATCTTGGTCTTAACTCCTGGGCTCAAGCAATCCTCACACCTCAATCTTCCAAAGTGCTGGGATTACAGGAATGAGCCACTATGCCCATTCCCATTTAATATTTTTACCCACTCTCCTTGATGAGCCCTCCAAACTTTATTTGCTTCTAGTAACCAATGAGTGTTTTTAAGCAACACTCTAAGTTAACACTTGTTGGGTGCCTTGGGGAAGGCCTAAAAGATACAGACAAGGTTTCTGTCCTTTAGTCACTTAGAACGCATGGGTTAGAGATGATACAATTCCCAAGTGTTTTAGGACTACAGAAGAGAAGGAAATAAATTTGGGCTAAAGTAGATATAAGTATGGCTTCATAGAGAAAGCAAGAGTTGTGTTGGATCTGTTTCATTTCAATAAAATTGGAGGACCTTTGATTTCAGGCCTGTCCTCAGAGAGTCCAGTGGGAGAGAGACACAAACTACGATTCAACATGTTAGACCAAGAACAAGGTTTGCACAGAGTGGTCAGGAAGACATACCAAACCAAGGAGATGATATATGAGTTGAGTCTTGAAGGATGAAGAATGACTAAGAAATAGCCTGGAGAAGATACAGGTTGGGGAAGGGCCAGCTGGGAGAGTGAAAACAAGACATTCCAGGCAGAAGGATCAGGCTTGGGGGTGACAGGGAGGTTTTATGCATAAACTCTAAGTGGTGCTGTTGTTGAAAGGCAGGGGCATAGGAGACAAAGCTAATAGAGAAAGCACAAGAAGAGGATTGAACTTTATCCAGTAGAGATAAAGGGGACCTCCCCAAGGGGAGGCTTTTTAAAACTCCCAATGCTAAGGCCTCTCTCCACTCCAATGAAATCAGAAGGCTTGGTGGTTGCACCAAGCATCAGTATTTTTTTTTTTTTTAGAGACACAGTTTCATTCTGTTGCCGAGCAGTGGTGCTATTTCAGCACCACCACGCCCAACTGATTTTTGTAGTATTAGTAGAAATGGGGTTTCACCATGTTGGCCAAGCTGGTCTCAAACTTCTGACCTCAAGTCATCCTCCCACCTCAGCCTCCCATGTGCTGGGATTACAGACGTGAGCCCCCGCACCTGGCCAGTATTTTCTTTACGCTGCACAGGTGGTTCCCATGTGCAGCCAGGTTTGAGGATTGATGGTTTAAAAAGGTTGAGTAAGTTGCCTAGGGTTTGAAAGCCAGTGAATGTGAGAGTCAGGATTTAAACTCAAGCCTGTCTGACTGCCAAGCCCATGCACTTAACCTTAGCACGGACCCTGAACTAAAGTAGTACTAATAGGGATGTAATAGTGGAAACAGATTATATATTTAGGAAACAGAATAGGCTGGGATTTAGTATTAGAAGGGAAAGGGAGGAAAAGGGAAACTCCCACTTTTCAGGCTTGGGAGATTGAAATGGCAAAGGCAGCATCAGCCGGTACAGAGAATGGGGTGGAGAGAGAGCAGGTGTGGAAGGCAGAGGAGGCCAGTAAAAAGAGAAGGAAGAAAACTTGAGTTCATTTATAAATTTTAGGTACGACTAGGCATGGTGGCTCACACCTGTAATGACAGCACTTTGGGAGGCCAAGGCAGGCAAATTGCCTGAGCTCAGGAGACCAGTATGGGCAATATGGTGGAACCCCATCTCTACCAAAAATAGAAAAATTTAGCTAGGCATGGTGGCACACGCCTGTGGTCCCAGTTACTTGGGAGGTTGAGGTGAGAGGATCATTTGAGCCTGGAGGTTGAGACTACAGTGAGCTGAGCTGAGATTGTGCCACTGCACTCCAGCCTGAGTAACAAAGAGAGAGGCCCTGTCTCAAAATAAGTAAATAGGCTGGGTGCAGTGGCACACGCCTATAATCCCAGCACTTTGGAAGGCCGAGGTGGGTAGATCACCTGAGGTCAGGAGTTCAAGTTCAGCCTGATCAACATGGTGAAACCCCATCTCTACTAAAAATACAAAAATTAGCTGGGCATGGTGGTAGAGGCCTGTAATCCCAGCTACTCAGGAGGCTGAGGCAGGAGAATCGCTTGAACCCAGGAGGCAGAAGTTGCAGTGAGCTGAAATTGCACCATTGCACTCCGGCCTAAGCAGCAGAGCAAGACTCCATCTCAAAAAATAAAAATAAATAAATAAAATAAACAAATAAATTTTAGGTAACTTTATGACATCTTAGCAAGCATTTGGAAAACATTTGAAGCACAGAGGATGTAGAATTTAAGATAAAGATTTTAAGAGTCATTGGAATTGGGGAAGGACCATTTATTAAAAAAAAAGAAAAAGAAAAAAAAATTTAATTAAAAAAGAGTCATTATTCATTCTTTATTCAATAACAATGTAAGAGAGTGGTTGTGATTGAGGAAGAGTTTACGCAGGTGATGACAGAACCTCTAGATAAGATAGATGGTTAACAAGATAGGTAGAGGAACAAAAGTTCACAGAAATGACTGAGAAGAATCATCAAAGTTAGTAAAAGGGGAACCAGGAAAATGGTGTCAGGAAAGGCATCTTTCAAGTCTTGTTGAAAATTTGCTTTTAAAATGTATTAATGGGCTCTGTTACTTGGTCATCTACAGTATAAGTACACAGCCAAGTGTGACATAACTGTATTTCAGTCAACCACAGATGACGTATACAATGGTGATCCCATAAGATTATAAAGAAGCTGAAACATTCCTATCACGTAGTGACATCATCCATGCGTTACTCATATGTTTGGTGATGTTGATGTAAACAAACCTATTGTACCGCCAGTCACTCAAGCAATCCTCCCACCTTAGCCTCCTGAGTAGCTGGGACCACAGGTGCACACCACCACACCCAGCTAATTTTTGTATTTTTTGTAGAGATGGGGTCTTGCCTTGTTGCCCACACTGGTCTTGAACTCCTGAGCTCAAGCAATCCACCTGCCTTGCCCTCTCTAAGTGCTGAGATTACAGGTATGCACCACTGTGCCTGGCCTGTTATTTTAGAGTATACTCCTTCTAGTAATTAAAAAAAAAAAAAATGTTAACTGAAAACAGCCTCAGGCAGGTTCTTCAGGAGGTATTCCAGAAGAAGACATTGTTATCATAGGAGATGACAGCTCCATGCATATATTACCACTGAAGACCTTCCCATGGGACAAGATATGGAGGTGAAAAAGAGTGATATTGATGAGCCTAACCCTGTGTAGGCCTAGGCTAATATATGTGTTTGTGTCTCAGTTTTTAGCAAAAAGTTAACAAAGTAAAACACAAAATAAAAAATTTTAATAGAAAATATATTGGTGGGCATGGTGGCTCATGCCTGTAATCCCACCACTTTGGGATGCTGAGGCAGGTGGATCACCTGAGGTCAGGAGTTCGAGACCAGCTTGGCCAACATGGTGAAAACCCGTCTCTACTAATAATACAAAAATTGGCCAGGCACGGTGGCTCACGCCTATAATCCCAGCACTTTGGGAGGCCGAGGTGGGTGGATTGCTTGATCAGGAGTTTAAGACCAGCCTGACCAACATAGTGAAACCTCATCTCTATTAAAAATACAAAAATCAGCCAGGTGTGGCAGCACAGAGAAATATATTATGTATATAATGTCAATCAAAAATAATAATAAGGCCAGCTGCATTGGCTCATGCCTGTAATCCCAACACTTTGGGAGGCTGAGATGAGTCAACTGCTTGAGCCCAGGAGATTGAGACCAGCCTGGGCAATATAGTGAGACTCCCATCTGTACAAAAAAAATTAAAAAACTAGCCAGATGTGGTGGCACGGGCCTATAGTCCCTGATACTCAGGAGGCTGTGGCAAAAGGATAGGTTGAGCCCTGGAGTTCAAGGCTACATGGAGTTAAGATCATGCCACTGCACTCCAGCCTGAGAAACAGGGTGAGATTTTGTCTCTAAAAAAAATAAAAATAAAAAATACGTGAGAGTTGAATAAAGACATTTGTACACATGCCAGGACTCAGCAACTTTCTTCCCATACACCATTTGTTAGGAAGTCTCTTGACAAAGTATTCCAGTAAAACACAATAAACAGAGTAAGATTAAATTAAATTAAATCTTGTGGCTACAAGATTTAACAAAAGGCGGGTCCAATCCATGTGTAGGGAAGTCCCAGGATCTCAATAGTGCAGTGTGCCCAGAGGATAACTAGACTGGAGCAAGAGAACAACTCTAAAAGGGAAGTTCCCAGTGGAAAGGGAGACTTGGTGGAAGCGACTGCATGGTTTAGAATTTGGGAAACTTGAGGATGTGATAATTACAAATCACACGGAGGAGGGGAGGAAAGGAAATGAGAAAGTCCAGAAAACAATAAAAGATCATAGAGGAAGCTTCTGGTCCAAATATGAGGCTAATTAAAATGTGGCTTAAATTTAAACTGAAGGGACTATTTTATAGTTCCTTCCAGAAGAATATTCCTCTGTATTAAACCGGGTAGTGCCTGTATAACTAAGCATAATTTTAGATTATTTTTCTCAAGGTAAAGTCATTCCAGGACATACAGTCTTCATTGCTGGTAGCCACCACCCCTAAGTCCCAGACTGTTCAGGGAATTTCAAGGAAGTATTTGAACAACGTATTACCTTTGGAATGCTGACGCAACATGGGAAAAAATGAAGTTGAAGGTACAGGAAGTCTTGGCCTCTCCACATTCTGGGCCATCTGCTTCCAGATTGGAAAATATATGTCTGCCTTTCTCAGAGACAAACCACCTCACCAGAACTCAAGGCTTCATCTCAACCTCAAAGTGACGTCTTTTTTTATCTGGGGAAAGTGGTTTCTTTTAGGAGGATTTTAGAGCATTAGCTAGTGCTTTAAATTCAATCACTGTGAAGATGTAAATATTTCAAGCAGTTACGGCACCATCTCAAAGGGCATGCCCTTTCATAATCAAACTTATTATAGTTAAACGTTTAATTCCTAACAATCCATAGTCTGAATAATAAATTCCAGATAATTTGCTTAAATTTAGCAGGCCTACAAATCAATCTCAGGAAGGCTCAAAGTCTCTTACCAAGAACAAACTGATCCTTTAAAAAGAATTGCTGGCCCTGGCATGGTAGCTCATGCCTGTAATCCTCCAGCACTTTGGGAGGCTGAGGTGGGCAGATCATGAGGTCAGGAGTTCGAGACCAGCCTGGCCAACACAGTGAAACCCTGTCTCTACTAAAAATACAAAAAATTAGCTGGGCATGGTGGCAGGCGCCTGTAACCCCAGCTACTTAGGAGGCTGAGGCAGGAGAATTTCTTGAACCCAGGAGACAGAGGTTTCAGTGAGCCAAGATCATGCCACTGTACTCCAGCCTGGGCAACAGAGCTAGAGTCCATTTCGAAAAAATAAAAAAATAATATAATATAATAAAAATAAAAATATTTGCTGGTATAACCCAGGATTGAAGTGTCAGAAAAGAAAACTGGTCTTGCATTAGAGATAAATGGAAATTTTTGTGACAGTGAGTATAAATTTGAGTTACCAAACTGAACTTGGCATCAATATGTGTAGACTGCTCTTCTAAGAAGTGTCCTGATGAAGGAATGAGAGAATTGGCAGTAGCAAGAGGAGGTGTATTGGAGGAACTTTCTTAGTTGAGTCTTAAGCAGGCTTGCAGACTGAGGAGAGGAATTAGATCAGGAGCAACAGAAAATGGGAGATACAGTAGGGCAAATTGTTGAGGTGGAATTCCAGAAGATAAGGAGGAATAAGAATACAAATATGAGTGTTAGTTTTCTTTTTTTTTTTTTTTTTTTTTTTGAGACGGAGTTTTGCTCTTGTTACCCAGGCTGGAGTGCAATGGCGCGATCTCGGCTCACCGCAACCTCCGCCTCCTGGGTTCAGGCAATTCTCCTGCCTCAGCCTCCTGAGTAGCTGGGACTACAGACACGCGCCACCATGCCCAGCTAATTTTTTGTAGTTTTTAGTAGAGACGGGGTTTCACCGTGTTGACCAGGATGGTCTCGATCTCTTGACCTTGTGATCCACCCACCTCGGCCTCCCAAAGTGCTGGGATTACAGGCTTGAGCCGCCGCGCCCGGCCGAGTGTTAGTTTTCAACAGGAGGAGAGTTCACCCTTCTTTTGAGACAGGACAGGAGATAAGATATGATGCTCATGTAAGGAAGTCTGGAAGAAGTGAGAGGAAGATTCAGGTATTTACCCCTGATGACATCAATTTTGTATATGAAACAGGATACTGGTCCATCTGCTAAGAAGGAAGGAGATCTTGAAGTGATTGAAATTAGTGACTAACAGAAATCGAAAAAGTAGCCAGTTAGGGTGGCTCATGTCTGCAAACCCAGCACTTTGGGAGGCTAAGGCAGGAGGATCACTTAAGCCCAGGAATTTGAAACCAGCCTGGGCAACATAGAACAAGACCCTGTCTCTATCAAAAAAAAAAAAAAAAAAAAAAAAAAAAAAAAAAAAAAAAAGAGAAAGAAAAAAGAAAAATAGCCAGGTGTGATGGCACGTGTCTGTGGTCCTAACTACTCAGGAGGTGGGAGGATCACTTGAGCCCAGGAGCCGGAGGCTGCAGGAGCTATGATCGCACCACTGCAATCTTCCCTGGGCAACAGACAAAAACTGTATCTCTAAAAAAATAAAAGAAATAAAAAGAAAACTGACCAGGCGTGGTGACTTATGCCTGTAATCCCAGCATTTTGGGAGGCCGAAGAGGGCAGATCACCTGAGGGCAGGAGTACAAGACCAGCCTGACTAACATGGAGAAACCTCATCTTTACTAAAAATACAAAAAACTAGCTGGTGTGGTGGCACATGCCTATAATCCCAGCTACTGGGGAGGCTGAGGCAGGAGAATTGCTTGAACCTGGGAGGCGGAGGTAATGGTGAGCCGAGATCGTGCCACTGTATTCCAGCCTGGGCACCAAGAGTGAAACTCTGTCTTAATAAAAGAAAAAAGAAAGAAAAAAGAAAACTAACCAGATCCAAAGACCACCCTTAACCCTCCCCAAAACAGAAAAGAAAAATATGTATTTGACCTTGATGTGCATTGTCTTTCCAGCTGGCAAGGGTCCTAAACTTGTACCTGAAGAAAAAAAAATGTATCCTATCCTTCTGTAGGAAATGGTTCAAGTTCTGTCTCAGTCAATTTCTGACTTCCTGTTCTTAGATAAGACTCAACTTCTTTGTGCATCAGTTTCCCCATTTTTATAAAGGGGCCTTCTGATCATTATGACTAATCAACAATGATGTTCATAAAGTACCTACTGTACAATAAATCCTGTATTATACAAATGTCAGCAACTATCACTAGACTTGGTGTTAGACACTACACAGATGCTATAATGTAAACCAAGTTTTCAGTTTGTAACTTTTAGAACCAACTTATGGACAAAGCATGGAAGAGCTAGTTGTGGCTGGAGGCCAGAATGCAAATGTTAACCACCTCAAAAATGTAAAAATTAAAAAACTATAGAGAGAGAACAAATAATAGGCTCCAGAAGACTGGGTGAAAAGAAGACATGGAAATTAGTATCTTCATCTTATAAAATGGGAGTTCATGTGATATTGCTGAAAATGGATGAAATAAGAAATAGGAGTGTAAATTATTTAAGTTTATGAAGACAACAGAGATAAATATTAAAATAATTTAACATCAAATATGAGAAAAAGAGACGGTGTGGTATGCGCTGAACCTCATCTGTCACGTCAAGCAGTCAATGGATGATATGAATTTGATTAATCAAGAGATAAAGGGCCAGGCATGGTGGCTCACTCCGGTAATCCCAGCACTTTGGGAGGCGGTGGCAGGAGGATGGCTTGAGCCCAGGAGTTTCAGACCAGCCTGGGCAACGTAGTGAGACTTTATCTCTAAATAAAATAAAAATCAAAAACTTAGCCAGGCACGGTGGTTCATGCCTGCAGTCCTGGCTATTTGGGAGGCTAAGATGGGAGGATCACTTGAACGCAAGAGGTCAAGGCTGCAGTGAGCCATGATTGCACCAATACACTCCAGTCTGGGAGACACAGTGAGATTCTGTCTCATAAAAAACAGCAAAAAGAGAGAGGAAATTTATTAATTCATAAATACTTGTTCAAAATTTAAATTTAAAAGTATCTCAGGGACGGGCACAATGGCACACACTTGTAATCCCAGCACTTTGGGAGGGCAAGGCAGGATCACTTGAGCCCAGGAGTTAAGACCAGCCTGGACAACAAAGTGAGTTACTGTCTCTACAAAAAATAAAAAATTAGCTGGGCCTGACGATGCCCACCTGTAGTCACAGCTACTCGGGAGGCTGAGGCAGGAGGATCACTTGAGCCCAGGAGTTTGAGGCTGCCATGAGCTATGATTGCGCCACTGCACTTCAGCCTGAGCAACTGAGTAAGACCCTGTCTCCAAAAAAGCAAAACAAAACAAAACTGATTAATCTGTGAGAAGCGTTTATGAATAACCAGTTAATTTTGCCACTTTTCTGTAGATTTAAATTTTTCCAAGACAAATATTAGGGGAGAAAAGATATCTCAGAAAAGTTCTCAAAACTTAAATGAACTTTTTAGTTTCCACAAACTTTTTAAATATTTTAGAGATGGGGTCTTGCTACATTGCCCAGGCTGGTCTCAAACTCCTGGGCTCAAGCAATCCTCCCATCTCAGCCTCTGGAGTAGCTGGGATTACAGATGCAAGTCACTGCACTGGCTTAGTTTGTACAAACTCTTCAGACTGGTTTGCAAAGCCCTTGGGATGTATCTCAACTGATTGGTCCAGCCTCCTTACTCTTCTTTTAGAACCCTATGCTGTAACTAAATTGTGTCTTTATCTGACCAAATCTTATCTCAATGATTTTTGAAAATTACTTTCTCTAAAATGCCTTTTTCGAGTTTTCCAAAATCATGTGATTTCTCACTACTTTGTCTACAGTACTTTTAGTACTATTGGGATATATCATATACTACAATTTGTTACAATCATGGTATATTTTTCTTTTCTTTTTTTTTTTGGAGACAGAGTTCGCTTCTGTTACCCAGGCTGGAGTGTAATGGCATAATCTTGGCTCACTGCAACCTCTGCCTCCTGGTTCAAGCGATTCTCCTGCCTCAGCCTCCCAAGGCTGGGAGTAGCTGGGATTACAGGCATGGGAGTAGCTGGGATTACAGGCATGCACCACCATGCCCGGCTAATTGGTATTTTTAGTAGAGATGGGGTTTCTCCATGTTGGTCAGGCTGGTTTCAAACTCCCAGCATCATGTGATCCACCCGCCTCAGCCTCCCAAAGTGCTAGGATTACAGGCGTGAGCCATCACGCCTGGCCGTCATTGTATATTTTTCTTACACAAAACAACAAAGATTAAAAAAAAAAAAAAAAAAAAGCCAGGCACAGTGGCTCACGCCTGTAATCCCAGCACTTTGGGAGGCCGAGGCGGGTGGATCACCTGAGGTTAAGAGTTCGAGACCAGGCTGACCAACATGGAAAAACTCCATCTCTGAAAAATAAAAAGAAAACAGAGATAATGCCTATTAGACTTTATATTAATATGTATTATATATTAAATGTATATTGATGTGTATATTAGATATGTATACTTATCTATTGGATAACACTGTCTTTAACAATCGTAGGTTACAACCAGGCACTCCCTAAGAACTTGGAATTAAGAGAAGAAATGTCTTTTGAGAACTAAGGGGCAGGATTAATGTATGTTTAGTGGAAATAGGTGAGGTGGGCAGTCATTGGAAGGGGAGAGGCTCACAGTTCTTCCTTGCACAAGCTGCTCCCTCTGTCTCCAACCTCCATGCCTCTTAACCCCTTCAGGTCTCCAGTCCAGGGCTGCATCTTGAGGTAAGCCTTCTCGGATCTCCCCACTAGGTCAAATCCCCCATATGGCATCCAGACCTCTTCTTAGCACTTTTCACGTTATATTTAACATTGAAATGTGCAATTAACTACTGTCTGCTTCCTTTACCAGACCAAATGCTCCATGACTGAAGGAACTGGTACTATTTGTATTTATCATTGTCACCCAGTACCTAGCACAGTGCCCGGAATATAGTAGGTCCTAGTATTTCTGGAATGAATGAACGAGTAGAAAAGAAAACGTATATCTGGAGGAGGAAGGTTGGTGAGCCTTCGAAGCAAAAAATAAATAAGGCAAAAGTAAGCAAGGCATCCAAGCACGCTTAAAGAGAAAAATAAGTTAAACTGACTCTCCACTGACTTCTAGAATTATATTTCCCATTTATACTACTTACACGCACATGCACACACATTTATTTATTTAGCCCTCTCTTCTCAGTAATTATTACACCTCTGCCCCTCGTCAAATCACTCCATTCCCGCACGGGAATGGTGGGCAGGGCCCCCTTTTGCTTTTACTCATCTTCTAATTTCCCTTAAATGATGTGTATCAGAATGGTTACTCCGGACTTCCCATGACCCTCAACTTTTCAAAGAAAAAGTGGCTTTCAATTCCTCATACAAAAATTATGTATTTTCCCCCGAAGAGTTATATTTTTGTGTGTAGAGCACCCCAAGGAACAAATAAATCTTGGCTTCAGCGAGTCACATTCCTGCCAACGAAGCGCATGAGATTTCCATTTTCAGTCTGTCTGTGTCACAGCCCCGGACTGAGGCCGCTGAGGGGAGAGGTGGACCTCCTCAATCTGCTTCCTCAGTAAATTTTCCTCTGGACAGTACTCAGGCATTGTCTCAGGCTCTCCGCCAGAGAGCGCCGCCAGGTCCTTGGAACCACCTCGCCCACCTTAGATGGGCGGGCGACCAGTGCTATCCCCCGCTCCCGCCCACCGCTTTTCGTGGCGGGAAAAGCGCGCGCGCGGCCGAGCAGGTTCGGCAATGGAGGTCACGTGAGCAGGCTGTGGCCAATGGGGAGCGCAGGTGGCGGCGCGGCCGGCGGCGGCGAGCGCACAGCTCGTCCACGGCTACTGGCGGGAGCCGGAGTTACAGAGGACGGGTCCCCGAAGGAGACACCCGCGTTATTCTCTTCGTCCTTGCATACTCTGGCGTTCTCGACGCTGTAATAACAAGTTCGTGCCCCTCACACCGCCCCCTCATTCCGCACATCCCTCATTTTTTCAGTGGTATCATAAAGATGAAGGGGAGAAACGCGCTGCTGCCTGAACAGAAAGGCAGCCTGGGTCTCCTGGGCCAGAAGGGGGAGGACATGGGAGGCAGCTCTTTATTGGGAGATCCCTGGTTTCTAATTGTTTGGCAGGCATTGAAAGCACACTGGTGGCCCACCAGACTACCAGTCACTAATAAGAGTTGACATATACCTCGCGGACGGTAAAACGAGAGTTCTAGACATGAAAACAAGCATGTACATTAGGTAGTGGGTTGTTCCTCTGCAAGGGTAGCAGCGTTAGTACCTTCACCTGCCTCTTCTTTTGTAGTGAAACTGTAATCAGGAAAGCATTTGAGGCAAATGTGGCAACGCCCACAGAACGGAAGACAGCAGTCAGCGTCACCAGGAATCAGGATCAGGAGGCAGAGTGTGAAGACATCGGAAAGGGTTTACGATAAAATATAAGATCTTAGAATTAGTGGCGACGATTGCAAAATGTTGTGAGTAACCAAAATCCACTGTACTGTGCACTTTAAAAGGGTGAACTTTATGTTAAATGAATTATGTCTCTATTTTAAAAAAATACAAGTTCCCAGAGGGTGTTCATAGGTGACAGAATCTCAGACTTTGGGAAATAATTGTTGCTGACAACGGAATTAACAAATGAAGATTCAAAATTTCAGTCAATTCAGTTCTTTCTAAAAAAAAAAAATGGATACCAAGCCGGGTGCGGTGGCTCACGCCTGTAATCTCAGCACTTTGGGAGGCCAAAGAGGGAGGTCAGGAGTTTGAGACCAGGCTGGCCAACATGGTGGACCTCCCCCACTTCACCTCCCCTTCCCCCCCCAACCCCGTCTCTACTAAAAAGTGGCGGGCGCCCGTAATCCCAGCTATTCGGGAGGCTGAGGCAGGAGAATCGCTTGAACCTGTGAGGTGGAAGTTGCGGTGAGCACAGTGAGACTGTGCCACTGCACTCCAACCTGGGCGACAGAGTGAGACTCTGTCTCAAAACAACAGCAAAAAAACATATTTGGTGTGGTGGCAAGCGACTATCAGGATGCTTGAAATTTCTACTTTCTCAACTGGCATGTAATTCTTTTAAAATTAGATATTAGGTTGAAATTAATGTTCATAATCCCTCTCAGATATCTAGCATATTTTTCATCTAAAACCTCATAAATTTACCTAACACTGTCCTTTAATGCTCTTCAAAGCATAAAACTTGAATTTTCCAGCATTCTGGGACATTTAGGAATCACACATTTTTGCAAAGCAAAATTTCAAACGTATCTTTCCTACATGTTCTCTCCCCTAGTGGCAAAATCAAGAAGAAATCTAATCTGAGTGTTCCCTACCTTAACAATACAGACACTGTCACGTCCAATTTAAAGACTTTTTCTCGACACTCTGGCCCATGCCTATAATCCCAGCACTTTGGGAGGTCGAGGCGGGCGGATCACCTGAGATCGGGAATTTGAGACCAGCCTGACCAACATGGAGAAACCCGGTCTCTATTAAAAATACAAAATTAGCTGGGCGTGGTGGTGCCTGCCTGTAAACCCAGCTACTCGGGAGGCTGAGGCAGGAGAATCGCTTGAACCCAGGAGGTTTCAGTGAGCCAAGATTGCGCCATTGCACTCCACCCTGGGCAACAAAAGTGAAACTCTGTCTCAAAAAAAAAAGGCTAATTTTTATTAAAAGATAAATTTGATCTATTTTAGCCCATTCGAGATTACCTTAATTGGTTGTCACAGCAATGATTCAGGGCTAATAGAAACTAAGAGATTTAGTGCCATGAAGCAAAGTCACTTTTAGATTATTGCCACCTAAGAACTGGAATGAATAGATTTACCACTGTCTTTTTTTTTTTTTTTTTTTTTTTTGAGACGGAGTCTCTCTCTGTCGCCAGGCTGGAGTGCAGTGGCACAATCTCAGCTCACAGCAACCTCTGTCTCCTGGGTTCAAGCGATTCTCCTGCCTCAGCCTCCCGAGTAGCTAAGACTTCTTATAGTTAATTTTTAAATAATATATTTAATGTGGGTCGGGCATGATGGCTCATGCTTGTAATCCTAGCACTTTGGGAGGCTGATGCAGGCGGATCAATTGAGGTCAGGAGTTCAAAACCAGCCTGACCAACATGGTGAAAACCGTCTCTACTAAAAATATAAAAAAAAATAGCCTGGTGTGGTGGCGGGTGCCTGCAATCCCAGCTACTTGGGAGGCTGAGGCAGGAGTCGCTTAAACCCAGGAGGCAGAAGTTGCAGTAAGCCAAGATCATGCCACTGCACTCCAGCCTGTCCAGCCTGGGCGACAGAGCGATACTCTGTCTCTATATATATAATGTCCAATTTTATGTTCTTAATATCAAGAAAAACACATGCTAAGTAAACTCTTTATCTTAATTTAATCCAAATAAAATCTTACCTGGGTTCCTTGACATGGCTGGAACTGGCTGGGAGCTGACAAGTCGGATCATGTATGCTGTCTGAAAACTGTATTTTACCCGCAGTGATTTGCAACAATTTGTTACTTTGGGAGATGGATCGAGAATTTCTTTAGTTTCGTAAACAATGTCATCATGTTTTTTCTTCATGTTTTTTCCCTGTAGAAAAACATATTTTCAGAGGCTTTCCCCCATTTCTCAGTAAATATTTGGTACTTCAGATGAATATTAATATTTTAACAATATCAGCAGCATTTATTCCACATATAAGAGAATTACAGATTTGGGTAGAAGGCGGACCAGAGTGATCCCTAAGGTCTTTTTTCAGCTTAGTTAAACTTCTTTCTAGGCTGCTGCATCCTGATCACCTATTACACCTGCCTGCATCCTTATCTCCCATTAGTCTTTCTTCTCTTTTCAAGAGCCACTTTCCATCAAGGGAAGAGTCTAAACTGGTACACTGAGAAAAAGAGAGACATACTGGTATAGCCAAAATAAAACAGATAAAAACCTAGAGAGGTGGAGAGGGGTGGAGATGGAATACAGCACACTCTGTCCTGTTTCCACCCCAAAACAATTATCACAGTCCTCTTGGATCCTTCATACACACACATTCCATCTCTGCAGACACTAATGAAGATTGTTGTTCTGCCCATGTGTCAGAGCCAGATCAGCCCTGGATGAACTGATCAAATTATTGAAATTCCTAAATGAGCAAAGTTGATAATCAGGATGCAGCCACCAGGAGAGGCTCTTACCTGAAAGAGCCAGCTGACAGCTTTACCCATCAGCCCATTGTAAAACTGTCATTTTGTACTAGTCATTCATGTGACATTGCTAGACAACTGAAAATAAAATATCTAACCACAGCCTTTTAAATTAAACTATCAAGAATATTGGATTCGATTTTCCCCGAGTAGGTTTTTATTATAATTTCCCCCAAACAATACTGCAGGATGTTAATAGGTATTTATAGAAAATAATTAATGCTAATTATATTTTTCATCTAAAACTTTTTTCTCTTTTTTTTTCTTTGAAACAGAGTCTCTCACTCTGTCGCCCAGGCTCCAAGAGTGCATGGCACCATCTTGGCTCACTGCAACCTCCGCCTCCCGGGTTTAAGTGATTCTCCTACCTCAGCCTCTCAAGTAGCTGGGATTCCAGGTGCATGCCACCACGCCTGGATAATTTTTGTATTTTTAGTAGAGACAGGGTTTCACCAAGTTGGCCAGCCTGGTCTTGAACTCCTGACCTCAAGTGATCCACCCGCCTTGGCCTCCCAAAGTGGTGTGATGGCACACATGAGCCACTGTGCACAGCCAAAAACTTATTTTAGAATATATGTCAGGAGCAGGAGCGGTGTGGCTTATGCCTAGAATCCCAATACTTTGGGAGGCTGAAGTGGGCCAACCGCTTGAGCTGAGGAGTTTGAGAACAGCCTGGACAACCTTATGAAATCTGGTCTCTACAAAAAAATATACAAATTACCCTAGTGGTGGCGCACGCCTGTAATCCCAGCTACTTTGGGAGGCTGAGGTGGGAGAATCACTTAAGCCCGGAACGCGGATGCAATGAGCCATGTTCATGCCACAGCATTCCAATCTGGGGGACAAAGTGAGACCCTGTCTCAAAATACAAAGATATATATACATACATATGTATATATATATGGCAGAAAAAAACACTATACTCTTTTATGTAACTGCTAGTATAATTGGATAATTACCAGGCCAGGCATGATGGCTCACTCTTGTAAACCCAGCACTTTGGGAGGTAGAGGCAGTGGATCATTTGAGGTCAGGAGTTTGAGATGAGCCTGGCCAACGTGGTGAAAACTCATCTCTACTAAAAATGCAAAAATTAGCTAGGCGTGGTGGTGCATGCCTATAATCCCAACTACTTCGGAGACTAAGGCCAGAGAATCGCTTGGGCCTAGGTGGCAGAGGTTGCAGTGAGCCAAGATTGTGCCACTGCATTCTAATCTGGGTGACAGAGTGAGACCTTGTCTCAAAAAAAAAAACTGCATAATTACCCTTAATTACTGGTTGGGTGCAGTGGCTCATGCCTGTAATCCCAGCACTTTGAGAAGCCAAGGTGGGCGGATCATGAGGTCAAGAGATTGAGACCATCCTGGCCAACATGATGAAATCCCGTCTCTACTAAAAATACAAAAATTAGCTGGGCATGGTGGCGCGTGCCTGCAGTCCCAGCTACTCAGGAGGCTGAGGCAGGAGAATGACTTGAACCCAGGAAGTGGAGGTTGCAGTGAGCCGAGATTGCACCACTGCACTTCAGCCTGGAGACAGAGCGAAACTGTCTCCAAAAAAAAAAAAAAAAAAGTTGGTCCTACCTGAAAATATTATACAACCAGGAAATCTCAGAATTCATGAAAGCATGAAAATGTATCTGCACATGCTTCAGCAACCATTAAGTTGATGTATGTCTATTTAATAAGTACTGGTTTATGTTAGGTATCTTGTCTTATTATTTCTTTTTTTTTTTTTTTTTTTTTGAGACAGAGTCTCGCTCTGTCCCCCAGGCTGGAGTGCAGTGATGCCCTCTCAGCTCATTTTAACCTCCACCTCCCGGGTTCAAGTGATTCTCCTGCCTCAGCCTCCCAAATAGCTGGGACTACAGGCATGTGCCACCATGCCCAGCTAATTTTTATATTTTTAGTAGAGATGGGGCTTCACCATGTTGACCAGGCTTGTGTCAAACTCCTGACCTCAAGTGATCTGCCCATCTAGGCCTCCCAAAGTTCTGGGATTACAGACATGAGCCACCATGCTGGACCAAGTCTTATTATTTTGATATATATTTATGAAAGTTTTTACTTAATAAAATAATTTATTTTATCTACATTATGGGTTGTTCTGATATAGAGCTTAAAATACATTAGAAGGGCCGGGCGCGGTGGCTCAAGCCTGTAATCCCAGCACTTTGGGAGGCCGAGGCGGGCGGATCACAAGGTCAAGAGATCGAGACCATCCTGGCCAACATGGTGAAACCCTGTCTCTACTAAAAATATCAAAATTAGCTGGACGTGGTGGCATGTGCCCGTAGTCCCAGATACTCGGGAGGCTGAGGCAGGAGAATAGCTTAAACCTGGGAGGCGGAGGTTGTAGTGAGCCGAGATGGTGCCACTGTACTCCAACCTCACAACAGAGTGAGACTCTTGTCTCAAAAAAAAAAATAAAGTAAAGCTTTGTTTTCTGCCGGGGGGGCAGATCACTTGAGCTCAGGAGTTCGAGACCAGCCTGGCCAACTTGGCAAAACCTCATCTCTACTAAAAATACAAAAACTAGCCAAGCGTAGTGGTGCATCCCTGTAGTCCAAGCTACTTGAGAGGCTGAGGCAGGAGAATCGCTTGAACCCAGGAAACAGAGGTTGCAGTGGGGCGAGATCACGTCAATGCACTCCAGCCAGGGTGACAGAGCGAAACTCCATCTCAAAAGAAAAAAAGGAAATCTCTTATCATGTATTGTGGCAATTAATTATTAATTCATCTATGGGTTCATCTTTTGCTTTCTATGTATTGCAGGCTAGATAACAGCCTCACAAAATGTCCACCTCCTAATTCCCACAACCTGTGAATATGTTACCCTACCTGGCAGAATGGACTTTGTAGACGTAATTCTATTAAGGCTCTTGAGAGGAAGAGATTATCGTGGATTAGCTGGGCCCCACCTAATCACATAATGCTTAGAGAGGGAGGCAAGAGGGTCAGATTCGCCGGGCGCGGTGGCTCACGCCTGTAATCCCAGCACTTTGGGAGGCCGAGGCGGGTGGATCACGAGGTCAAGAGATCGAGACCATCCTGGTCAACATGGTGAAACCCCGTCTCTACTAAAAAATACAAAAATTCAGCTGGGCATGGTGGCGCGTGCCTGTAATCCCAGCTACTCAGGAGGCTGAGGCAGGAGCATTGCCTGAACCCAGGAGGCGGAGGTTGCGGTGAGCCGAGATCGGGCCATTGCACTCCAGCCTGGGTAACAAGAGTGAAACTCCGTCTCAAAAAAAAAAAAAAAAAGAAAAAGAGGGTCAGATTCACAGAAAGAAATGTGAGCAGAGGCCAGAGTGACATGAGAAGAATCTATCTATAAGCCAAGGAATGCAGGTAGCCTCCAAGAAGCTGAAAAAGATAAGGAGATGGATTCTCTCCTAGAGCCTCCACCTGGAATGCAGCCCTGCCAACTCATTTGAGACTTCTGGCCCCCAGAACTGTAAGATAAATTTGCATTGTTTTAAGCCACTCAGTTTGTGGTCATTTGTTAAAGCAGCAGTAGAAAACTTATATACTATATTAATCTGAACGCTTAATATTGTTAGTAAACTGTCATTTTTAAAATGTTCACTGTCAGATACATTTGGAAATGTAATTATGGAAACACTATACTATAAGGGTATGGGCCTTGGCCATGGCAATAGACAGGTTATCTTAACTAGGAGTGCTGAACTCTAAATAATTACTTATTAGTGATGGCAACTATAAATTAAGCTACAAATCTTTACAGCAAGCAATATATGTGGTTTGACAATGAAAAATATATATTGATCTCCTACTGAATGCCAGGCACTGCTCTGGACACTGGGGATATAGCAGTGAACAAGACACACATGAGCCCTTTTCTTGTGGAGCTACAGTCTAGCAGAAGAAAGAGGCTATATTAGAGCCATGTTGGGTGTTATAAAAGTACATCAGCCCAGCACCGTGGCTCACGCCTGTAATCCCAGCACTATGGGAAGCCAAGGTGGGTTGATTGTTTGAGATCAGGAGTTTGGGAACAGCCTGGGCAACACTATGAAGCCGTGTTTCTCCAAAAAATAGAAAAATTAGCTGGGTGTAGTGCCATGTGCCTGTGGCCCAGCTACTCAGGAGGCTGAGGTGGAAGGATCGCTTGAGCCTGGGAGGCAGAGGTTATAGTGAGCCGTGATTGGGCTACTACACACCAGCCTGGGCAATAGAGTGAGACCCTGCCTCAAAAAATATATATCAAAGCCAGGCGCAGTGGCTCATGCCTATAATCCTAGCACTTTGGGTGGCTGAGATGAGTGTATCACTTGAGGTCAGGCGTTTGAGACCAGCCTGGCCAACATGGTAAAACCCCGTCTCTATAAAAATACAAAAATTAGCCAGGGATGGTAGTGGGCGCCTATAATCCCAGATACTCAGGAAGCTGAGGCAGGAGAATGGCTTGCACCTAGGAGAAGGAGGTTGCAGTGAGCTGAGATCACGCCACTGCACTCCAGCCTGGGCAACAGAGCAAGACTCATCTCAAAAAAATAAAATTATATACATATATATATATAAATACACACATACATACACAGATAGATAGAAATAGACATATCAACAGGGGTGGACCTAACGTAGTCTAGGTGGTCAGGTAGGACTTATCTAAGAATGACATTTAAGTTAGGACCTAAAATTTGACTTGGAATTGTCCAGGAAAGATGAGTGAGGGAAAAAGAATGTCTGGGAGAACTGAATACCAAGTGTAAAACCTTAAAGGCAGTAAAGAATTCAAGGCGTGTAAAGAACTAAAAATACAAACAGAACATTCCATTGAAAATAGCTGAGATCTTCCCCACACCACTCTCTCAAAAACAACAAGGGGACGGGGGGAACGCCCAGAAACACTCATTTTATTTTTCTTGAACTGAAACCACAATGCCTGAAAATAGAAAATGCATGAAAGCTATTAAAGAACTTAATAGATCCAAGGAAGGTCAAGCCTAAGAGCTTAGAGAAGGAGAAACCAAGGAGAAGCAAGACACATCTGCCTGAGGAGCCCTGGAAACACTCAGGTGTCAGAAGCAGGGGTGTGCAGAGGGAGGTTAAAGGAAGGGAGATGGGAGAAATGTAGTGCTTCAAAAAGGAGACTTGTTTAAAAATCTGTTTAAGAAGTGCTGGGATTCTAGCACTTTGGGAGGTTGAAGTGGGTGGATGACCTGAGATCGGGAGTTCGAAACCAGCCTGACAAACATGAAGAAACACCATCTCTACTAAAAATACAAAATTAGCCGGGCATTGTGGCGCATGCCTGTAATCCCAGCTACTCAGGAGGCTGAGACAGGAGAGTCACTTGAACCCAGGAGGTGGAGATTGCAGTGGGCTGAGATGGCACCACTGCACTCCAGCCTGGCAACAGAGGGAGACTCCATCTCAAAAAAAAAAAAAAAAAAAATCAGGTTATAGGCTGGGCAAGGTAGCTCAAGCCTGTAATCCCAGCACTTTGGGAGGCCAAGGCGGATGTATCACATGAGGTCAGGAGTTCAAGACCAGCCTGGCCAACATGGTGAAACCCTGTCTCTACTAAAAATACAAAAATTAGCCAGGCATGGTGATAGGCACCTGTAATCCCCACCACTCAGAAGGCTGAGACAGGAGAATCTCTTGAACCCAGGAGGCAGAGGTTGCAGTAAACCTAGATCATGCTACTGCACTACAGCCTGGGCCACCAGAGTGAAACTCAGCTTCAAAAACAAAAATAAATAAAGTGGTGTTTAATTCACATTAAAATAGTAACTCTGTTGTTATTCACAATTATGAATAAAAGAAAAAAATATTGAAAATATTTCATCACTGTAACATGTTTTTATTCTCATTAAAGCTGCATAACAAGCCAAGCATGGTGGCACTTGCCTATAATCTCAGCTAACCAGGAGGCTGAGGCAGGAGGATCTCTTGAGTCTAGGAGTTCAATACTAGCCTGGGCAATATAGCAAGCCTCCATCTAAAAAAACAAACAAAAAACTCCTTAACAAATGTTAAGAAAACTAACTGGTATATTTTGATATGCAAACAATTTAAGGTTGATATTAATGAGGGCAATTTTACCTCATGAAAAAGATAATACTAGTTTGGATGGGGTGTATATATCATACTAATACTAGTAGTACCTTAAATTTCTCTAGTGCTTTGAGGTTATAAAATACTTTGCATACATTTTGATTTTTTTTTTTTTTTTTTTTTTTTGGAGATGTAGTTTTTTTCTGTTGCCCAGGCTGGAGTGCAGTGGCAAAATCTCAGCTCACTGCAGGCTTCACCTCCCGGGTTCAAGCAATTCTGTCTCAGTCTCCCAAGTAGTTGGGATTACAGGTGCATACCACCACACCTGGCTAATTCTTGAATTTTTAGGATAGACAGGGTTTCACCATGTTGGCCAGGCTGGTCTTGAACTCCTGACCTCAAGTGATCTGCCTGCCTTAGCTTCCCAAAGTGTTGGGATTACAGGCCTGAGCCGCCGAGCCCAGCCCAATTTTTTCTTTTTCATAACAACCTCATGGCAAAGATAGGTCGGTTACGTACAAATTCGGAATCCTAAGCTTCTGTGTGACTTGTTCAGTCAGTAAGTGGTGAAATGGCCTCAAATATAGGTCATCTGGCTCTTTTTCCAATTTTTCTTTCACTACATCATACTGCCTTATAAAAATGATATAGCTTTTTTTTATTTTGTTTTGTTTTTTGTTTTGTTTTGTTGAGATGGAGTCTCGCTGCAATGCCCAGGCTGGAGTACAATGGCACAATCTCAGCTCACTGCAACCTCTGCCTCCCGAGTTCAAGTAATTCTCCTGCCTCAGCCTCTTGAGTAGCTGGGACTACAGGTGTGTGCCACCATGCCTGGCTAATTTTTGTATTTTTAGTAGAGATGGTATTTCACCATATTGGTCAGGCTGGCCTTGAACTCCTGACCTCAAGTGATCTGCCTGCCTCAGCCTCCCAAAGTGCTGGGTTTACAGGCGTGAGCCACCGCACCTGGCCATCACTTCATGTTTTTAATGTACTTCCTTTTTCATGTACTTTCTATACTTATTCACAAACACTGACTTGTTTCCAGGTAGGCATCACAACTCCGAATAAGCAAAGAGAAAGCTCTGTTTGGGCTTTTAGTTAATAAGCTGAAGAAATATTTCCGAATTTACCTAGTTCTCATTATTTATCTTATTGTTCATATGTTTGTTCCTTATTATGAAGTTTCTCACAATGGACATAGGGGCCAGGAGTTTACATGTTTTGATAAACGGCTTTTGCATGTTTGTAATTATTCAAAGTTTGGGGAAAGGAGGAGGGCATGATTTAAGCCAGGTAAAAGAATCTCATGGGGAGCTGCTAGCTCTTACTAAACTGTACATAATTTGTCAATATTTTAATAATTTGACAGTACTATAATACAATCAGAGTTTCCGGGTATAAATCATCTTCACTTTTCTTTCTTTCTTTCTTTTTTTTTTTTTTTTTTGAGACAGAGTCTCACTCTGTTGCCTGGGCTGGAGTGTAGTGGTGTGATCTCAGCTCACTGAACCTCCGCCTCCCGGGTTCAAGCGATTCTCCTGCCTCAGCCTTCTGATTAGCTGGGACTACAGGTGCGCGCCACCATGCCCAGCTAATTTTTGTATTTTTAGTAGAGACGGGGTTTCACCACGTTGGCCAGGATGGTCTCAAACTCCTGACCTCATGATCTGCCCTCCTTGGCCTCCCAAAGTGCTGGGATTATAAGCATGAGCCACTGCGCCTGGCCCATTTTCACTTTTCACTACTGAAAACATAACCCAGATATTTTCGTTAATCTCACTCAGCGATAGGAAATTCTGCACTCAACCACATCCAGAATGTAGTAGAAAAAAACTCTAGAATTAACTCTAGGATAAAGACGTTTTCTTTATTCTTTTCTAAATATGTCTTATGGATGTGTCTGATAATTGTATGTTTGTTTGTTTATCTTTTATTCCAATTATAGCTGTTTGTCCTGAATTGTATGTCTTCTTAAAAGGAAATTATATCGTAGTCCTTAGTCATTTCATGCTGGTCTCAAATTTGCTTATATACTACCATGTTTCATCTCCTTCAGCATTATTTTGAATTCCTGGGGACCGAGTAACTGAAGTAAATGTAGGTTCTATTTTATCAATGCTTTCTTTTTTTTTAATTTTTTTTTGAGACAGGGTCTTACTCTGTCGCTCAGGCTGGAGTACAATGGTGCAATCTCGGCTCACTGCAACTTCTGTCTCCCAGGTTCAAGTGATTTTCCTGCCTCAGCCTCCTGAGTAGCTGGGATTACAGGAAACTGCCATCACACCCAGCTAATTTTTGTATTTTTAGTAAAGACAGGATTTCACCAGGTTGGTCAGGTTGGTCTTGAACTCCTGACCTCAGATGATCCACCCACCTTGGCCTCCCAAAGTGCTGGGATTACAGGCATGGGCCACTGTGCCCGGCCTATTAATGCTTTATTATAAATTAACCACATGTGTATCTTTTGTTGGAGTTTCAGTTGCTTTTTACCTGCCACTATTAACAATTTACCAGAATAATAAATTATTTGTACAATAATTTCATTTATTTTGTTAGCAATGTAGATTTGAGAATAATCTATTCTTTACCAGCTCCCACTAAAATAAAACATATAATGACATTAAAGAGTAATTTGGATATTTTACTGACTTTATATTCTGGCAATGTTTCATGCCTCATTTGCCCAACAATTCATTAGATTAGTGCAACAACATGTTTTAATGAAGTAAGTTCAGACTTACTTTTCCAAGTATGTTGAGCCCTGCTTATCTTCTGTACTTTCATGCTTGAGTTAATAAATTGCAAAGTTTCCCTCTTTTCTTTGCTTTGTTTTCCTTTTTCCTAGGAATTCATTCCATTTTCCTAGCCAATATCAACTATAAGAGGGGGAAAAAATCCTTTAATGATTTTCAGTTACTAACAGGACAAAGTCTAAGTTCCTTAGCCTACTGCTAATGGTTTTTCATTCCTTCCTTCATTTATTCAACTTTTATTGAGCACCTGATGTATGTTAGGCTCTGTTTAAGTACTGGAGATATGGGAGTGATCAAAGAGACAATATTCCTGATCTCACGGAGTTTGTAAGGGAGACAAACAATATCTACACAAATAAAGTATGTAGTTTATCAGATAGTGATAGATGCTTGGGAGAAGAATTAAGAAAGGAACGGGATAAGGAGTGTTGAGATTTGCAATGTTAAGTAGAGATGTTAAGGAAGGCCTTATTGAGAAGGTAACTTTTTTTCCTGAGACATAGTCACTCTGTCACCCAGGCTGGAATGCCATGGCACAAAGTCGTCACTGCTACCTCTGCCTCCCAGGTGCAAGTAATTATCATGCCTCAGCCTCTCGAGTAGCTGGGATTACAGGCATGTGCCACCACACCCGGCTATTTTTGTATTTTTAGTAGAGGGTGTGTTTCACCATGTTGGCCAGGCTGGTTTCAAACTCCTGGGCTCAAGTGATCCACCAGCCTGGGCCTCCCAAAGTGCTTAATTTTTCCTAAAAATACTAATAGCCAGGCGTGGTGGTGCATGCCTGTAATCCTAGCTACTCAGGAGGCTGAGGCAGGAGAATCGCTTGAACCTGGAAGGTGGAGGTTGCAGTGAGCCAAGATCGTGCCATTGTACTCCAGCCTGGGTGACAGAGACAGACTCCGTCTCAAAAAAAAAAAAAAAAAAAACTCCTCAGCATTCTCAGTATTAGCTTCAAGAATGAGACTGTGTGTTCATAAACAAGAGGTCATGTGAGGCGTCAGAGCTGGTACATAAGATAGAAAGGTCAGAGCCTGTTTGTAAACCAGTAACAGGAATAACAAGAGATAAACATTATCAGTTTACACCCAGCCTCTGCCAAAGCCCAGGGTAACACATTTCCACATTTCCTGAGTCCACACAGGACTTTTATTTACAAAGGTTTATTTGATTCTTGGATCTCAAACTGAGCATTCATTAATATGATTTTTAAAAGTCATATAGCTCTGAGGTGAATTGTCCTGGCATGTGGATGGGAAAGGGAGGGAGCTATGCCCTCATCAAAATTTCAAGAGGAAATGTTTATAGATTACTTTCCTGGCTATTATTGGAGACAAGTCTCCTTATCTTTCATCCTTCCAGTTTACCTTTCCTCTGACACTCAAAACACGTTCTACTACTTACTTGCTCATTACCTTTCAAAAAAAAGACTAAATAGAATTCCAAAATTGTATTACAACGTGGACTGTCTTTCAAAGGATTTGTTTTTCCTTAAAGCATTTATTTTTCTTTTAGAGTAATTTAAGCTTAATATTGTCCCAGAAAAGAAAATGGATACATTTGCAAATAGGTGGGTATGAAGAACATGTATTTCAGCTCTCAAGTAGGGCTGATCTCTGCCTCCAAATTGTTTCTTCTAAAATGTTTTTTATTGAGCCCTTCCGCAGTGGCCGCCTTTGGAGAGCAGCAGCCATGGCTCTGTGCTACCTTACAGCCGTGGGCCTCAACGAGGGCCACAAGGTGACCAAGAACGTGAGCAAGCCCAGGCACAGCCGCCACTGAGAGCACCTGACCAAATACACCAAGTTCGTGTGGCACATGATCTGAGAGGTGTGTGGCTTCACCCCATACGAGCGGCGTGCCATGGAGTTACCGAAGGTCTCCAAGGACAAACAGGCCCTCAAGTTCATCAAGACATAGGTGGGGACACACATCCTTGCCAAGAGGAAGCGGGAAGAGCTCAGCAACGTCCTGGCCACCATGAGGAAAGCCAAGAAAGACTGAGCTCCGTCCCTTGCCCTCTCCCTGAAATAAAGAACAGCTTGACAGAAAAAAAACAAACAAAACCTTTTTATCATAGGTGGGGCACAGTGGCTCACACCTGTAATACCAACACTTTGGGAGGTCTGGCATGGTGGCCTGTACCTATAGTCCTAGCTACTCAGGAGGCTGAGGTGGGAGGATCACTTGAGCCCAGGAGGTTGAGATTGCATTGAACCGGGATCCCACCACTGCACTCCAGCCTGAGTGATAGGGCAAGACGCTGTCTCAAACAAAACAAAACAAAATGAACATTTAGCAAATTTAATTAGAGAGAGAGAGTTCAAAATCTTGAGATTTTGGTTTGTTTTTACATTTACTACATAAGATTACTTGGTAGAAATGAGAATTAGCTTTCTGTATGACAATTTACAATAGCTATTATTTTAAAAATATTTTTATTCTTAAGAATCAACCTTAAATTAGTCGTTTGGAATTGTCACTACTTAGTATATGGTGAACAAGAACTTTGGAATCAGACGACCTGAGTTCTCAGCCCACAAGCACCATCTAGTTAGTAGTTTAACGACTTTAAACACTTCACATGTTCATTTCTTGGTTTCCTCATTTGTAAATCTGAGTAATAAAATCTATCTCGTATGGTTGTTAGGAAGCCTAAATGCTATAAAACGTTGGGATGAGTGCTTTGTAATTTTACTAGTAGTAGATGCTGTTTAAGGAGACTTAAATAACTCAGCAAATCAGATGAACTGTATTGTCATTACATCAACTGAAGACTCCAAGTCTGCCAATCTGACGTTAGAAAGGGTTACAGTAGGGGCCCGGTGGCTCACGCCTGTAACCCCAGCACTTTGGGAGGCCAAACTGGAAGAACTGCCTGAGCCTAGGACTTCCCCTTTCCACCCCATCTTGACATAAAATAAAATAAAGCAATTAGGTTGGTATGGTGGTTCATGACTGTAGTCCCAGCTATTTTGGAGTGGGAGGTGTGAGGATCACCTGTGTCCAGAAGGTTGTTGCTGCAGCGAGTGGCAATCATGCCACTGCACCCAGCCTGGGCAACAAAGGGAGGCACTGTCTCAAAAAAAAAAAAAAAAAAAAAAAAAAATAGAGGGTTTAGGCTTCAGATACAAATACATCTCAGAGACTCGGGGTTTTGAGACACCTACATTAAATTAGAAATAAAATGATAAAAATCAGCAAACACCTATGCTTTCTGTGAATGTACATTTCTCATATCCCATCTCTTTGATGTCTGCCCAAAAAAGGTACCCAGTCTCATATGCTGTTCATTATATGAAATTTTAGCCAAAAGTAGAACCATTAACTATTAATTAAAAGTCATGTTATCACTTATTTATTTTGGATGATAGATAATGGGTATTTGTTACATTTTTCTGTATGCTTTAATTTCCAAAATAAAAGTGTTTAAAATAATAATAATAAGACCCAGTAGTTAGCCTGATTCTCCAAACGTCAGGCCAGATTTTTGTATACCACAAATCTGCAGCCAGCGCAGTGGCTCATGCCTGTAATCCCCAAACTTAGGGAGGCAGAAGCAGGAAGATAGCTTGAGACTAGGAGTTCAAGACCTGCCTGGGCAACAGAGCAAGAACTGTTGAAAAAAAGAAAAAAAATAAATAAAGACAATACACAAATCTGCAGGGAGGAATCTTTCCAGAAAGAATTTGTTTCAAGAACTGTCTTGCAGGAATATCAGAAGGTTTTTTTACTTCCTTTGACTCAAAGGCTGTAACATTGTACTTTATAGAAATGGAAATAAAGGCATTAGTTTGAACAATCCTCTATGCTACTGTTGTAAAGTTTGGAGCCTATAACACATTCAAATTGGTTTATAGCCAAATCTTTTTTCACATTCCTTTTCTCCAGGCAGGAACTTATATCTCACAGCCTTCTTAGAGTCAGTCAGGTTGAGCCAGGTGACTAGTTCAGACAAGTGAAACGTCAGCAGAAGTGAAAAGGCCACTCTGGCAGAGGCAAAGGAAAGTCCTTACAGGATTCTCCAATCTAGCTCTTCTGCCAGCCCGGAAGTGCTGGGGTGGCAGAGCCAGAGATGCAAGCAGCAGAGAAGCTGAGTCATCGCACAGACGTGACTAGTGAAGCCTCACAGCCGAGCCCGTGTTGAGATAAACACAACAGTCCTGCAGACTTTACAATCATAAATGAGGGAGAGCAGAAATGGAAAATGACCCTCTAGGCCTCTAAGACCAAATTATAATGAAAAAATCTATATCTTCAGTTTTGAAAATTAAAGTTTTTGACCCTGATAAAACCAGTGTGCTATACAAGTATCTGTTAACCATGTGAAACTACTGAAATGAGTCAAACTATTTTCTTACGTTCCTTCCACTTCAACATCAATGCTAATCCTTAGCCCCAAATTCGTTTTTTACAGACTCTCTTGTAAGGAAAAGGAAAATCGACTCAGAATTTTTAAAATTGTGCTATTACTAGTTTATATAGCTTTCAACAACAATTTACAAATAGTGTGCATAGTCAGTATAAATATTTAATTAGTGTATATATATATATATATATATATTTTTTTTTTTTTTTGATACAGAGTCTCACTCTGTTGCCCAGGCTGGAGTGCATTGGCGCAATCTCAACTCACTGCAACCTTCGCTTCCCGGGTTCAAGCAGTTCTCCTGTCTCAGCCTCCCAAGTAGCTGGGATTACAGGTACACATCACCACACCGGCTAATTTTTTATTTTTAGTAGAGATGGGGTTTCACCATGTTGGCCAGGCTGGTCTGGAACGCCTGACCTCAGGTGATCTGCCCGCCTCGGCCTCCCAAAGTGCTGGGATTACTGGCGTGAACCACTGCGCCCAGCCCGGCCTAGTGTAATTTTTAAAAGTACAAAAGCCACTAGAAACCATGACAGTGAGAACTTCCTTTTGGGTTTTCCAGCATTCGGTTTATAGGACATGGACCATACATAGGTGTTTTTTGAAATGTTGAAATATTTTACTCATGACACAGTTCAGTTTTCCCTACAGTAACTTGCTTCTGGTTGATTTAAAATTTGTAATTCAACTTTGTCATAGTAGGTAGTATTTGAGGAAAATGTGGGTTTTTTTTCTCTTTCTTTTGGCCAGAATGTATATCCAGGGTAGTGACTCCATTATTTTTACTACTCTGCTCCCAACCCCGCTCCATGCATGGGGAGATCGGGGTTCCACATTTTTGGGTAAGCATTAGCCGTCCTGGCGCTGCGCGAGCTTATTCTACAATTCCGAAAACTACCTACTTTTCCGTCTGCGACCTTTAATAATTGAGAGGATATGCGCAGTTCAGAAAAGTGCGCCCGCTGCGGTCGGGTGCAGAATGGACCAGAGGAAAGGCGACACCCATTTACAGGGCTGCCCCGGGCGGGGTCCCCCGGACGGAGTTCCCGGCGTGCCCCGCGCGGAGGGGACTCTTAACTTGAAGCGCCGGGTGACTCAGCCGCGTGGCCGCGCTGGCCCGGGCGGGGGGCGCGCGCCGCTGCGGCACAGCCGGTCCCGGCGGCGGCTTCTGGCTGCGCGGCCTGCGCGCGCCTCCCGGGCGGATTCCGGCCCCGAGCGCGACGGCGCAGCAGGGAGCGACGAGTAAGTGGCGGCGCAGGACGGTTTCGGGCGCGAAGACCCGGCAGGGCGAGTGTGGCGGCAGGTGTGGCCCGAGGCTTCTCTATGTGGCCGAGGAGGCGTCGCCTCCGGGCGCGGCGGCGGTTCGGACCCATGGGTCGAAAGGCCGCGGGGCTAAGCTGGGCGCGAGGAACATGTCGGCAGCGACGTGACGGGCGCCTGTTTCCGCGCGGAGGGCAGAGTCTGGTGATTCAGCGGAGGGAGGTGACGCTGCGCCGAGGTGGTGGGCACAGCCCTGGGCACAGCTTAAGTGTAACTTGATTGCTATTTGCAGGCCTCGGGTGGTTCATCCCGCCCGAGAGGAATGGCGAGAACCTGGAGTGTTGACTGGCAAAACATTTGCAGACGCAATTTTTCTGGCAATTCATTGGCTCCATTAAAAATTAGGTAGTTGGTGGGACTTCCTCCTGAACTCCGGAGCAGAGTGCATTTTGGTCTGTCTTTTCAGCCCTGCCTCCTCCTCTTCCTTCCCTGCCCACCCGCAAATTGCCAGCTTTCATCTGTGGCTCTGAGTGCAAAAGAGCTGGGGAGAGCCTTAACCAGCAATTTGCTTTTAAATAAAACTTTGCTTTTTATAGTAGTGTCTTCAGGTTTACAAGCCCAGTTCTGCACTATGAGAAAACCTATTCTATTTTGGAGTTTGTGATTCTTTCTGAAAATTCCTCGGTTGAACAGATTTATTTTTAAATAAGAATTTAGTGAACAAACTAACATGATAAACAAGGCTGTGAAGGAACTGTTTAACCAGCTTATAAAGATACATTCCAAAGTCTTTAGTTGTGTTCTGTTCCCTGTGCGAGAAGTTGAGGTATTTTTTTTTAAAGTCTCCAAAACAAAGTTGTAGTAATGTCTGTCGGATGTGATTAATCCAGAGTTTCAAGGCCCCCACCCGAAACCCCAATTTCTAGGCCGTAGTTCTGAAACAGAAGATTGTTCCTTAGTAATAAGGTTGCAGTACAGTAGCACCTCTTCCAGAAATTTGATTCTGGAGATTTGTGATGGGTCCCTAAGTCTGGGGTTTAAGCAGGCACTCCCACTCTTGGTCTGTTACTGATGATCCAGGGACCACACGTTGAGAAACACCACCATTAGGCTGGGCTGCGAATTTTAAAAACTGCCCAGCAACCTTAACCCTTTGTCGATTTATTCCTCCCCTGCCACCAACCAGTCATAGGACAAGAAGCCCTGACTCTCCAGAAGCCAACATGAGAAAAGATAATGCTTTTTTTGTTCCTGACACGGGGTAGGAAATGATTTTCATACATATTCCAATATTGCTTTGGTGGTTTAGAGATAACCCAGTAATCTTTTCCTTTTGAGGGCTGCTTCCAGTATCATCAGAGCTTAATGCCGTTAGGCCAAATCTCCTCTGCCCAGTTCACTGCGTCTCCCCATGGAACCAGGGCAGCCAATGCCATATAATTCCCATGGCCTTGACTGTCATATTATCTAGTATGTAGCAGTACCAGTAGCATTTGTGAGGGCCTTCAGTTCAGCTACACAATTCAGTCACCAAATATCTGAGTAATGCCTGTTTTGCTCAAAGCACTATAGTAGGCCATTTTGTCCGCAGCATTTTGATATAGACATACATATCTGGCACAGAGTTGCATTGCTCCTTTGAGGGGGAAATGAGGGCTGGATAAACTCCACTGCTGCCAAAAGGTTCTCTTTTTTCATCCATAATTCGTTCCTGTTATTCTGGAAACACACATACTATTCCAAAAATCTCATGTTCCATAAGAAGAAAGATAATGGATGAGATTAGTAGTTACGTCAGTCTTAAATTCTGTAGCAGAAGCTGGGCACAGTGGCTCACACCTGTAATCCCAGCACTTTGGGAGGCCATGGCAGGTGGATCACCTGAGCTCAGGAGTTCCAGACCAGCCTGGCCAACCTGGGGAAACCCCATCTCTACTAAAAATACAAAAATTAGTGGGGCGTGGTGGCGGGCACCTGTAATCCCAGCTACTCGGGAGGTTGAGACAGGAGAATCACTTGAAACCTGGAGACAGAGGTTGCCGTGAGCTGAGATAGCCACTGCACTCCAGCCTGGGCGACAGAGAGAGACTCTGTCTCAAAAACAAAAAGTTCTGTAACAGAGATACCTAATAACTTTGATAAGGACAATAGTATATACATTTTTGTATTATTCTCCCTTCAAATAGATATGTAGAGATGAGGTTAGAATTAGGCCATGTGTTTCTGACTTTTTCCCTCTCTTTGGTGTCTGATTTCTCTTATTGAATATTTTTCTGTTGATTCATAAAATGTCATGTCTTTCCTTCCATAGCCTTTAGCTTCCTGATTGTTGTGTCTTCCTCTGGGCTTTGATCTGATCTTCCTGCCCCTCTGTGGCTAAGTGGAGTAAAAAATTGAGGGGAATTGTTAGAATACCAAATTATTTTTAGTTGGAAGATCTGGAGTCTTAGATATATAAGGCTTAGAGATATAAAGGAGCCTATTACAAATTTATCAAGTGTGATCCTCTCAGACAAAGTATCTGAGAGATGAGACTGCAGAGTGAAGACTTCTGGCTCTTAGCCCAGTGTTCTTGCCATCAGATTATCTCAGGAAAAATGCTTCAAAAATGGAAAAGGTCCAAAGAAATTGTAAGTAGATGGAGAAAATGGAAGGACTTTCATATGACTACAAAAACAATATTATCTGGAAAAATGGAGATTGAAGGAGGATATGATCTAACCATATAAATCATAAAAAGTGGGTGCACTACTAATAAAGAACTCTTTGAAGCTTGAAATAAGTAGTGAAGGGACAAATAAGAGCAAGAGATAGGTATCTTGTAAAACCCAAGAGATGTTGTGAACTCAGTTTTTTTGTTTTTTGGTTGTTTTTTTTGTTGTTTTTTGATTTTGAGGGGTAGTTTTGCTTTTGTTGCCCAGGCTGGAGTGCAGTGGTGTGATTTCGGCTCACCGAAACCTTTATCTCCCAATTTCAAGTGATTCTCCTGCCTCAGCCTCCTGAGTAGCTGGGATTACAGGTGCCCACAACCATGCTTGGCTAATTTTTTGTATTACGAGATTTTACTATGTTGGCCAGGCTGTTCTCGAACTCCTGACCCGAGGTGATCTGCCCGCCTCTGCCTCCAAAAGTGCTGGGATTACAGGTGTGAGCCACTGAGCCTGGCCTGAACTCAGTATTTTTAAAAAGATTAAATAAAGGTTTAGATAACTACTTTGGTGATTTTAAAAAATACGTTAAATGCGCCGGGCGCGGTGGTGTGTGCCTGTAGTCCCACCTACTCGGGAGGCTGAGGGTGGAGGATCACTTGAGTCCAGGAGTTCTGGGCTGTTGTGCACTATGCGGATTGGGTGTCCCCACTAAGTTTGGCATCAGTATGGTGACCTCCCGGGAGCGGGAGACTACCAGGTTCCTAAGGAGTGGTGAACTGGCCCAGGTCGGAAACGGAGCAGGTCGAAACTCCTGTGCTGATGAGTAGTGGGATTGCGCCTGTGAATAGCCACTGCACTCCAGCCTGGGCAACATAGTGAAACCCCATCTCTTAAAAATATATATATACATGTATATGTTAAATGCTTGAGCAATGCGCAGAATCTTTGGAAGTTGTCATCAAGAGTGTAACTATTGTCTTTACCAAACTTACTAGGTATCTCTGTGATTGAATTTAAGAACTGATGGCTGGGCATGGTGGCTCACACCTGTAATCCCAGCACTTTAGGAGGTTGAGCAGGGAGGATTTCTTTAGCACAGAAGTTCCAGACCAGCCTGGGCAACATGGAGAGACCCTGTCTGTATTATTTTAAAAATTAAAAAACAAATGAACAAAGAGTTTAAGATTCATCTAACTACTAACCTCATCCAATGTGATATTTTTTAACTTCTTACGGAAAATGCGATTATTGGAATAGTACATATATTTCTGGAACAGTAGGAAGGAAAGAACTATGGATGAAGAAAGAGGGTCTTTTGATGTTTTAGCTTGGAGTCTCCAAATTAGACATCATAGGATTTACTGCTTTTGTATATTCATGAAAGTAGTAGAAATAAAATAGTAATAGTAAGGGCTTAATAACTAGTATACATTATCAGCCACTTACTAAATGGTTTTACAGCATTGTCCCGTTTATTTATCCCCATTCTATACATGAAGAATCTAAGACATAAGATATTAAGTTTGCCCCAAATAATATACCTAATAAGTGGCTGAACCTGTATTAAAATTTAAGTCCAGTTGACTTCAAAGCCATTAAAATATATGCTCAGGAGTGTCCTAGTTATATTTCATTGGGAAGTGGTTAAGAATGTGGTCTCTGGAGTCAGTGTTGCCTGGGTTCAAATCCTGACTCCTCCATTTACTTTTTTATTTTATTTTTTATTGAGATGGGGTTTCACTATGTTGGTCAGGCTGATATTGAACTGCTGACCTCAAGTGATCGGCCCATCTCGGCCTCCCAAAGTGCTGAGATTGCAGATGTGAGCCACCACGCCCGGCTGACTCCTTCATTTACTAGGTTAGATAAAATACTTTCTTTTCTGTCTTTGAAATAGACAATAATAGTACCTACCTATCTCAGGATTTTTAGGATCGAGTTAATTCATGTAAAGTGAATAGAACTGTGCCTGACAAACTTAAGTTTTCAGGAAATGCTGGTCATTAATGTTTTTTGG
>NW_022437023.1:3860977-3877515 GCF_009761245.1 Sapajus apella
ACCCAGGCTGGAGTGCAATGGCGCGATCTCGGCTCACCGCAACCTCCACCTCCTGGGTTCAGGCAATTCTCCTGCCTCAACCTCCTGAGTAGCTGGGATTACAGGCACGCGCCACCATGCCCAGCTAATGTTTTGTATTTTTAGTAGAGACGGGGTTTCACCATGTTGACCAGGATGGTCTCGATCTCTTGACCTCGTGATCCACCCGCCTCGGCCTCCCAAAGTGCTGGGATTACAGGCTTGAGCCACCGCGCCCGGCTCATTAATGTTTTTAAAAAATCTTATTTTTAGGCTGAGCAGGGTGGCTCACACCTGTAATCCCAGCACTTTGGGAGGCTAGAGTAGGTGGATCACTTGAAGCCAGGAGTTTGACACCAGCCTGCCTAACATGGCGAAACCCCTGTCTCTACTAAAAATACAAAAAATTACTCGGATGTGGTGGTGTGCGCCTATGATCCCAGCTACTTGGGAAGCTACGGCATGGAGGCAGAGGTTGCAGTGAGCCAAGATCACACCACTGCACCCCAGCCTGGGTGAAGAATGAGACTGTCTCAAAAGAAAAAAAACCCAAAAAATGATAATTTTTGATATACTACTATGCTTAGAAAGGAAAATATAGTTATAATTTATTTCAAGGTGGGCGCTGTAGCTCATTCCTATAATCCCAGCACTTTGGGAGGCTGAGGTGGGCATATCACTTGAGCCCAGGAGTTCGAGATCAACCTAGGCAACATGGCACAACTCTCTACAAAAAATATAAGCCAGGTGTGGTGATGTATGCCTTTAATTCAAACTACTCTGGAGACTGAGGCAAGTGGATTACTTGAGCCTGAAAGGTGGAGGTTGCAGTGAGCTGAGATCCTGCCGCTGCACTCTGGCCTGGGTGACAGAGCAAGATCCTGTCTCCCAAAAAAAAAATACACACACACACACATACGTATAATATATTTGAAATAGTGAGGTTTTATGATAAGTATAGATATGAAGCAAGCTTTGCCTCTCTGTCCTTACTAAAATAGAAATATTACTAAAATTTTGGAAAGCACTGGGATGTAGTGGAAAGATACATGATCCAGGTCAGATGATTTGCTTCCAGTTGGCCCTTCCACTGCTAGCACTGTGACTCTAGGTTCGAAATTCCTGTTTCATACTGAAGGTTGTGAAGATCAAACAAAGTAACAAATAGGAATGAAATTTGAATTTTGTATGCTATACAAGTGTAAAGGACCATCTTAAAAATTATGGAGGAACATTACAATGAATTGTTGCATAGATTACTGTAAGTTCAACTTTTTTCGAATATAATGGGTAGTAATTGACACCTCTATGTGAAGATCACAGTACATATCTTAAAATTATCTAAGACACCCTCCATGTCTTTGTTTCAAATCTCTTTTTATGGGGGGAAGGTGAAACTTAACTTTTGCAGTTATATCTGTGCATTTGTTTGGTAAGGCTGCCAAAGCAAAGGACCACAGTCTGGGTGGCTTGAACAACAGAAATTAATTTTCTCACAATTCTGGAAGCTTGAAGGCCAAAATGGTGTCAGAAGGGTTTGTTTTCTTCTGAGGCCTCTCTGACTTGTAGATGGCCATTTTCTTCTCTCTCTGTCTTCATATTGTCATCCCTCTGTTTATGTGTTCTAATCTCCCTGTTTTAAGGACACCAATCATATTGGATTAGGGCCCACCTTAATGACTTTATTTAACCTTAATTACCTCATTAAAGGCCCTATCTCCAAATATGGGCACATTCCGAGGACTATGGGTTAGGGCTTCACATATGAATTTTGAGGGAGACAAAATTCAGCTCAGCCCTGACAATCTGTTTAAGAAGTTATGTGTTGGGTAATCTGAATGCTCCCTTGCCTTTATCACCAAGTCCTATGCCTTGAGGCCCAGGCAGCATCCTTTTTCACATGACTAGCTTTACCTGTTCTTCAGAACCATGTTTACTTTTGTATACCCTAAGAAACACATCATGCATCTGCCTAAATCATTGTGTTATATTTAAAATTATCCTGTTGGCCAACTGAATAATGTGCTTGAAAAGCTTTTCCATACATTTAACCAAAATTTCTAATTCATCTCTTAAGCACATTTCTTCTTTAACCTAGATGGAAGAATGACAGACTATTTTATGTGATAATATATTGTTTTCTATTTAAATTTTTAAAATTTTATCTTAAACTGTTTCCGGCAGTTTTTAAATTTTTATTTTATTTTACTTTTTTTTTGAGAGTGAGTCTTGCTCTGTCACCTAGGCTGGAGTACAATGGCACCATCTCGGCTCACTGCAGCCTCTGCCTCCCAGATTCAAGCAATTCCTCTGCCTCAGCCTCCTGAGTAGCTGGGATTACAGGCACCTGCCATCATGCCCAGCTAACTTTTGCATTTTTAGTAGAGATGGGGTTTCACCTTATTGGTCAGGCTGGTCTGGAACCCCTGACCTCAAGTGATCCGCCCACCTCAGCCTCCCAAAGTGCTGGGATTACAGGCTTGAGCTACCACGCCTGGCCACTATTTTACTTCTTAAGAGATAGAAGTCTTGCTGTGTTACCCAGGATGAAGAATAGTAGCTATTCACATTCATGATCCCACTACTGATCAGCACAGGAGTTTTGACCTGCTCTGTTTCCAGCTTGGGCCAGTTCACCCCTCCTTAGGCATCCTGGTAGTCCCCTGCTCCTGGGAGGTCACCATTGATGCTGAATTTAGTGCAGACACCTGATTGGCATAGTGCACTATAGCCCATAACTTCTGGGCTCAAGTGATCCTCCCACCTCGGCCTCCTAAGTAGCTGGGACTACAATAGTGTGCCACTAAACCTACCTACAAGCAGTTTTGTTTTTGTTTTTTTTTTAAGCCATTTTTTTTTTTTATTATTTTTTTTTTTTTTAATTTTTTTTTAATTTTTTTTTTTTTTGAGACAGACTTTCGCTCGTTACCCAGGCTGGAGTGCAATGGCGTGATCTCGGCTCACCGCAACCTCCGCCTCCTGGGTTCAGGCAATTCTCCTGCCTCAGCCTCCTGAGTAGCTGGGATTACAGGCACGCGCCACCATGCCCAGCTAATTTTTTGTATTTTTAGTAGAGATGGGGTTTCACCATGTTGACCAGGATGGTCTCGATCTCTTGACCTCGTGATCCACCCGCCTCGGCCTCCCAAAGTGCTGGGATTATAGACGTGAGCCACCACGCCCGGCAACAAGCAGTTTTTAAGAAACCATTCCAGTGATGCCAACATTTTCTTGAGGAGGTTTCTGTTTTTAGAGATAGTTTCATTTCTCCTCATTTTAAAAGCCATACATTCATTTTAGGGACTTTAGTATGTTTCAGTAAGACAGTAACTTTTTTTTTTTTTTTTTTTAAGAGACGGGGTTTCACCATGTTGGTCAGGCTGGTCTCGAACTCCCGACATTGTGATCCACCCACCTCAGCCTCCCAAAGTGCTGGGATTACAGGCGTGAGCCACTGCGCTCTGCCAACAATAACTTTTTAAAAGAAAAGTCAGCTAGGCAGAGTGGCTCACACTTGTAATCCCAGCACTTTGGGAGGCTGAGGTGGGCAGATCACGAGGTCAGGAGTTCAAGACCAACCTGGCCAGCACAGTGAAACCCCATCTCTACTAAAAATACAAAGATAAGCTGGGCGTGGTGGTGGGCATCTGTAATCCCAGCTACTTCGGAGGCTGAGGCAGGAGAATCGCTTGAACCTGGGAGGTGGAGATTGCAGTGAGCCAAGATCATGCCACAGCACTCCCTGCCTGGGTGACAGAGCCAGACTCCATCTCAAAAAAAAAAAAAAAGATCACGTGATTCTACAATTAAGGGAGAATAATATTTTCCATCTTTTTTCTGTGGATGCATTTATTATTTCAACCTGCCTTTTAAAAATCTAATATATCAATACTATTTCATGCTATTTTAGTTATTTTCTTTTTTGAAATAAGTTTTGCTCTGTCACTCAGGCTGAAGAGTAGCGGCAAGATCTCAGTTCACTGCAGCTTTGACCTCCGGATTTAAGCAGTCCTCCGTCAGCCTTGCACAGGTAGTTGGGACTACAGGTGTGTGCCACCACAACCAGCTAATTTTTTTTATTTTTTGTAGAAACGAGATCTCACTATGTTGACCAGGCTTGTCTTGAACACCTGGGCTCAAACGATCCTCCTGCCTTGGCCTCCCAAAGTGTTAGAATTACAGGCGTGAGCTGCTGCACCTGGCATTTCAGGTATTTTCAAACAGATTTCTATTTATTTATTTATTTATTTAGAGACAGAGTCTCACTCTGTCACTCAAGATAGAGTGCAATGGCGTGATCTCAGCTCACTGCAACGTCCTCCTTCCGGTTTCAAGTGATTTCCATACCTCAGTCTCCTGAGTAGCTAAGTAGCTGGAATTATAGGCACGTGCCACCATGCCTGGCTAATTTTTTTATTTTTAGTAGAGATGGAGTTTTGCCATGTTGGCCAGGCTGGTCTCAAACTCCTGACCTCAAGTAATCTACCCACCTCGGCCTCCCAAAGTGCTGGGATTATAGGTGTGAGCTAACATGCCAGACCTATTTTTTAAGTTGGTTAATTGTATGAATTGATTTTTGAATGTTAAACCAATCTTTGCCATAATGTACTATCCTTTTTTATGTTGCTGGATTTGATTTTCTCATAATTTTTGTGATTATATTCATGAGAAAGTTTGATATAATTTCTTTCTTAAAGGTGTGGGAAAATTTGCTAGTCAAGCCATTTGGTTCTGGAGCTTCCTTTATCAAAAACTTTTAATTGTCAATTAAATTTCTTTACTAGATATAGGACTTTGCAGATTTTCTAAGTCAGTTTCAATAAGTTATGGAATATTCATTTCATCTGCAAATTTTAATTTATTGGCGTAAGTTGTACAGAATAACTGCTTATCTTTTTAGTCTCATGGGATCTGTAATGATAGTCTTTTTTCATTTGTGATTATTGTAATGTGTATCTTCATTTTCTTTTTAAAACAACTTCATTGAGAGAGAATTCACATAACATACAATTCACTCAGATAAAGTGTAGAGTTTAGTAGTTTAGTATATTCAGAGTTGTGCAACCATTACCGTTATTTCTTTCTTGATCAGTTTTTAGGGCTTATCAGTTTTCTTAGTCTTAATCTTTTTTTTTTTTTTGAGACAGGGTCTCACTCTGTTGCCCTGGTGTGATCTTGACTCAGGGCAATCTCTGCCTCCCAGGCTCAAGTGAGTCTCATGCCTCAACCTCCCAAGAGGCTGGAATTACAGGCGCATGCCACTACTGCCCAGCTAGTTTTCTTCTGTATTGTTAGTAGAGATGAGGTTTCACCATGTTGGCCAGGCTGGTCTTGAACTCCTGACCTCAAATGATCCACCCACCTTGGCCTCCCAGTGTGTTGGGATTACAGGTATGAGCCACCATGCCTGGCCTTTTTTTAAAAAATTTTTTAAAGCCAACTTTTGGCTGGGCGCTGAGGTGGGTGGATCAGCTGAGGTCAGGAGTTCAAGACCAGCCTGGCCATCATAGTGAAACCCCATCTTTAAAAAAAAAAAAAAAAAAAAGCCAACTTTTGGCTTCATTAATTTTTCTCAGTTGAGCTTGTGTTTTCTTTTACGTTAATTTCTGCCCTTATTTCTTTCCTTATATATTCTTTAGGATTAATAAGCTATTATTTTTTGCCTTATTAAGAAAGAGATTTTGATCATTGTTTTTCATTCTTTTCATATATATGTATGTGTGTGTGTACATATATTTGTTTGTTTGTTTTTGAGATAGAGTTTTGCTCTTGTTTCCCAGGCTGGAGTGCAGTGATATGACCTCGCCTCCCTGCAGCCTCTGCCTCCCAGGTTCAAGAGATTCTCCTGCCTCAGCCTCCCTAGTAGCTGTGACTACAGGCGTATGCCACCATGCCTGGCTAATTTTTGTAATTTTAGTAAAGATGAGGTTTCACCATGTTGGCCAGGCTGGTCTTGAACTCTTGACCTCAGGTGATCCACCCACCTTGGCCTCCCAAAATGCTGGGATTACAGGCGTGAGCCACTGCGTCCGGTTTTTTTCCTTTTTTTGAGACACAGTCTTGCTCTGTCACCCAGGCTGGAGTGCGGTGACGCAATCTCGGCCCACTGCAACCTCTGCTTCCCAGGTTCAAGTGATTCTCCCATCTCAACCTCCCGAGTAGCTGGGATTACCAGCACCCACCATCATGCCTGGCTAATTTTTGTAGAGACAGGGTTTCACCATGTTATTGGCCAGGCTGGTCTTGAGCTTCTGACCTCAGGTAATCCCCCCCACCTTGGCCTTCCAAAGTGCTGGGATTACAGGCATGAGCCACCTTGCCCAGCCTACTTTATGGCTCTTTACCAGAAAAGTTTGCCACCCTATTCTACATTCTTACTTTTAGGCTCCCAGTGGAAAACTTGGGGTATATCACAGGATCTTTCCTCCTCTGCAGGCCCATTCCAGTTTTTGTCTCTCCAGCACCTTGATGCTGACAAAAGGTCTGCTTAACTTCTCAACTTTTTTGGGCTGGGCACGGTGGCTCACGCCTGTAATTCCAGCACTTTGGGAGGCTAAGGTGGATGGATCATCTGAGGTCAAGAGTTCAAGACCAGGGTGGCCAACATAGTGAAACCCCATCACTACTAAAAATACAAAAAATTAGCTGGGTGTGGTGGCATGCACCTGTGATCGCAGCTACTCGGGAGGCTGAGGCAGGAGAATCGCTTGAACTCGGGAGTTCAAGACCAGCTTGGCCAATGTGATGAAACCCCGTCTCTACTGAAAATACAAAAATTAGCCGGGTATGGTGGCAGGCGCCTATAATCCCAGCCACTCGGGAGGCTGAGGCAGGAGAATCTCTTGAACCCAGGAGGCAGAGGTTGCAGGGAGCCGAGATTGCGCTACTGCACTCCAGCCTGGGCTACGGAGCAAGACTCCATCTCAAAAAAAAAAACAGACAAAAAAACTTAACTTATTAGCTGCTGCTTTCTACTTAGCTTTATAGCCTTTTGGCAGCCGCTTCTAAATAGGCAAATATCTGGAGGAGAAAAGTGGTACAGAGTGTTGGACTTACCTTAGTTTATTTCCTTTATTGGCGTTCTGCCAAAGAAATGGAACCAGTAGTGTGTATGTGTGTGTGTTCACACACATACGTATGTATTAGGATATTTATTGCAAAGAATTGGTTCATAAGGTGTTGGGGACTAGCTAGGCAAGTCTGAAACCTGTAAAGCAGGTTACTGCCAGGAGGGGCAGGCTGGGATTCTAGCGTAGGAGCAAAAGCTGCAGTCTGCAGGCAGTTTTCTTCCTTATGGAAGTTTCAGCTCTGCCCTTATAGCAACTGATTGGATCAGGCCCACCCAGATTATCTAGGATAATCTTCCATACTTAAAGTAAGTAACTATAGGCTTTAATTGCATCTACCAAATACCTTCACAGGTATTCGTGTTTGAATAACAGGACTGTAGCCTAGCCAAGTTGATACGTAAAATTGACCATCACATCTTCCCTGTAGGAACTGACTCCTTGAGTCTCGGCCACCTCACTAGTTGTCTGATGTCTTCAAACAGATTTTTGTTGTTGTTTTGTTTTTTTCTGTTTTACTCAGCTTTTCTGAGTGCTCTCCAATAGGAGGTTTATTCTGATAGAAACTTGTCCATTGTTAGGAGAAATCCCAGTGTTCTAGAAAATGTTCTGAGGCCAAGTGTGGTAGCTCACACCAGTAATCCAAGCATTCTGAGAGGCCAAGGCAGGGGGATTGCTTGAGACCAGCCTGGGCAACATAGCAAGACCCCATTTCCTAAAAAGTTAGCTTACTTTTTTTTGAGACAGAGTCTCGCTCTCACTCAGGCCGAAGTACAGTGGTGCGATATTGGCTCATTGCAACCCCTGTGACCTGGGTTCAAGTGATTCTCCCTGCCTCAGCCTCTTAAGTAGCTAGGATTACAGGTGGCCGCCACCAAACCTAGCCAACTTTTGTATTTTTAGTAGAGACAGGTTTTGCCATGTTGGCCAGGCTCGTCTCAAACTCCTGACCTTAGGTGATCCGTCTGCCTTGGCCTTCCAGAATGTTGGGATTACAGGCGGGAGCCACCTCGCCTGGCCTTTTTTTTTTTTTTTTTTTTTAAGAGATGGGGTCTTGCTCTGTCACCCACAGTGGCATATAGTGGTGCTATCACAGCTGACTGCAGCTTTGACCTCCTGAGCTCAAATGACCCTCCTGCCTGAGCCTCCTGAGTAGTTGGGACTACAGGCATGCATAGCCACACCTGGCTACTTTTAAAAAAGTTTTTGTAGAGATGGGGTCTTGCTGTGTTGTCCAGACTAGTCTCATGCAATCCTCCCTCTAGCTGAGACTACAGACATATGCCACCATGCCTGGCTAATTTTTTTGTATTTCTTTTCGTGGAGATGAGGTTTTTCCTTGTGGCCCAGGTTGGTCTGGAACTCCTGGGCTGAAGCAATCCACCTGCCTCGACCTCCCAAAGTGCCTGGATTACAGGCGTGAGCCACTGTGTCCGGCATAATTTTTTAGTTTTTGGAGGGATGGTGGTCTCACTGTGTTGCCCAGGCTGGTCTCAGACTCCTGGGCTCAAGCAGTTCTCCCACCTTGGCCTCCCAAAGTGCTAGGATTGCATGTGTGAGCCATTGTGGGCTGTATGCTATTCTAGAATTAATGAAGATACTATGTTATCCTTTAAATCACTTATCTGATGCTTATTCTTATCTGACTTACTGTATAAGAATCTCTAGGGAATGGGGCCCAAGAAGATGTTTTAACAAGTTCTTCTAAGTGATTCTGATTATCAGCTGGATTTGAGAACCACTGGACAATATGATCACTAAGGTCTCTTCTGATTCTAAAATATCACTTCTGCATTATTATTATTTATTATTTTTTATAAGTTGGGGTTTCACCATTTGGTCAGGTTGGTCTTGAACTCCCGACCTCAGGTGATCCACCCACCTTGGCCTCCAAAGTGCTTGGATTACAGGCGTGAGCCACCGTGACCGGCCCACTTCTACATTATGTAACTCTTAGATAATAAATTATCTCAACAACTAGATTGTAAGCGCTTTGAAGGTAAGCAAGACTCTGTCTTAGGTACTACCCTTCTCTTTGCTGTCAGCCCATTAAGATCTATAGTACCTCACTCCTGACAATTTGAGTAACCTCCTTAGAGCCCCTCCAGTCTGTCTGTGGTCTTATTTATCTTTAAACAACATTTTGAACACGACACCTTCCTGTAAAACTTTGGCTACAAAACAAAATCCTAATTCCATTTTACCTTATAATCTAAATGCCTCTGTAAACTGGCCCCAACTTTTCATCTTTAGCTTTACCCAAGGCAGTGTGTACAACCATCTAAGCTGTGCTTTATATGGCTTCTTAGATGATGGTGTGCATGGTCTTCCCTGGAATTGTATGATATGGTGGTGACCCTGATTTTCCCCACCCTTTTGCATTAATCCTTCACTCTAGCCTGATTGGTTTACTTTCTTTTTCTTTCACATAGTAATAAAGCCTTGTTTATTGTTACTTTCCTGCCAGTTGTCATTCATCTTGCCTGGAGTGCCCTTTTTCCCTTTTCTGTATCTAATCTCTGTATATTAATAGCTACACAGTGGAGTATTATGCAACCATAATAAAGAATGAGGAAGATCTGTATGAACTCCCATGGAATGATTTCTAGGATATACTGTTAATATAACAAGGTACAAAATATGGTATTCTATTTGGTAGAATATGGTATTCTATCTTTTGTATAAGAGAAAAAAGGAGTTAAGAATATAGATATGTACACATATATTTGCTTATATCTGCAAAGAGAAACATTAAAGATAAACAGAAACTAACAAAACCAGTGCTGTGGTTTGAAAATATATGCCCCTCCAAAATTGATGTTGGAACTTAAACCTCCAAGGTGATACAAGTAAGAGGTGAGGGCTTTAGGAGGTGACGGGGCCTTATTAAAGGGGATTGAAGGAACCTAGCTAGCCCTTCTCCTTCCACCATGTGAGGACGCCGAGATGCCATTACCTTTGAGGAACAGGCCCTCACCAGATACCCAGTTTGCCAGCACCTTAATCTCGGATTTCTCAGCCTCCAGAACTGTGAGAAAATAAATTTCTGTTCTTTATAAGTTACCCAGTCTCAGGCGTTTTGTTTATAGCAGCACAAATGGACTAAGACCACTCGGTTTTCTGTAGGGAATAAACAGGAACAGATTGAGAGAGAAAAGGGGAAGGACAGAGACTTCTCTGAACATTCCTTTTTTATGTGACTTCAACTTGTGAACCATGTAAATGTCTTACATATTCAGAAAATTTTAAAAATAATGGAAAATGCTATAATTCAATATAAAGAAAAACGAACCCACCGTACAGAAAATACAAAGAAAACATATACAGTAACTTTTGAATATAGCATGCTGACTGTACATCCTTAGTGGGATATGCTTTAAGGACAAAAAGAACTCCCCCACTACCAAAACACCTAAACTTAGTAGGCTTATTGTTAGTAGTAGTTTGACATAATTCTGAAACTGGTCTATGAACCAAGATTTTCAAAGTGAGGGCACTAATACAAAATGAGTTAGCTACTTGGGAGGCTGAGGCAGGAGAATCCTTGAACCCAGGAGGTGGAGGTTGCAGTGAGCCAAGGGTTGCACCACCACACTCCAGCCTGGCGACAGAGCAAGACTCCATCTCAAACAAAACAAAAAACAAAAAGCCTTGCACTATTAACAGTATGAAAGCATTATGTTTTTGAGATACATCGGTATTATTGCCCCCACCCCATTCCAACTAGTTTTCTTTTGAATCCGAGTAGTTCAATGGTAGGATACTGAACTTAAGGGAATAGTGATCTAGGTAAATATCTTGTTTTCTTCAGAAATAATTGATTAGGGGAAATTGTAAATAAGAAAATATATAAATTTATTATCTACAGGTTATTGTGGATTCATACTTAAGATGATTATGTTCTAGGGAGAAACAAGTGCATTCATTTTTAGGTGCAGAGAGTCTGTGGAGATAATTACACTATCAAAGACTGTATATACATTTTCCAGGATGGGGAGGCGATGGTGCTAAAACTGTTCAGCTGTTCCAGGTCAGTAAAAGCAAGATTTAACAGAATACGGGCCTTCATGCGAGGCCTGTGAAATAAATATATACTCTTAAAATATGTAAAATGCTTTCACAGCACGTATGGAAGTGAAGCATGAACTGGCTTTCTGGATGTTAAGTTTTCTTTGCTTCATAGCTATGTATGTATTCTGTGTTCCATTATTAATACATTTATTTAACTCTTGCTGCATTTTCAAAGCAGTCTCTTCAGCTACTGTTAAGCTATAACGGACGGTGGTGAACCTTTGCTTCTTGCACATTGCTGCGACCTTCAGAGTTGTGTTGACCAAAAAATAGTTTTGTTTTGTAGCAATAGAGAATTATATTGTTGTTGAAGTGTTTTGCTTTTCTTTCTTTCTTTTCTTTCTTTTTTTCTTTTTCGAAACAGGATCTTGCTCTGCTGCTCAGGCTGGAGTGACAGCTCACTACAGCCTCGACCTCCTGGGCTCAAATCATCCTCCTGCCTCAGCCTCCCAAGTAGCTGGGACTACAGGAGTGTGTCACCATGTCTGGCTAATTCTTAAATTTTTTTTTAGAGACAGGGTCTTATTATATTACCCAGGCTGGTCTTGAACTCTCAGGCTCAAGAGCGCCTCCTACCCTGGCCTCCCAGAGTTCTGAGATTACAGGTGTGAGCCACTGCACCTGGCCTTTTTTTTTTCTTTCTTCTTTTTTTTTCCCCCTTCAATCTGTTCTGAGGACCAAGATTCATTTAGGGGACGGCTACAGAAGTGAACCAGGGTAGGCAATGAAAATACCATTCACAGTTGAATGAAGCATCCATCCAGGAAGGGGAATATAACCTTACTATTATATTTAAACTGGCTGCTCTGGTGTGTTGAAGAACTTGGTGTTGGTTTGCTTCTTAGGTTTCACAGGTCAAGAGATTTTTGTTCCACCATTCTGGGATTTTAGAGGAGTTAATAGTTTATAGGGGACTTTGGGAAATGTTGCGTTAGGTGATATCTGAAAGTATGTGCCATTAAACATTAATCCTGGGCTGGGCGTGGTGGCTCACGCCTGAAATCCCAAAACTTTAGGAGGCTGAGGTGGGTGGATCACCTGAGGTCAGGAGTTTGAGACCAGGCTGGCCAACATGGTGAAACCCCGTCTCTACTAAAAATACAAAAATTAGCTGGGCGTGGTGGTGGGTGCCTGTAATCCCAGCTCCTTGGGAGGCTGAGACAGGAGAATCGCTTGAACCTGGGAGGTAGAGGTTGCAGTGAGCCAAGATCGTGCCATTGCACTCCAGCCTGGGCAACCAGAGTGAAACTCTGTCTCAAAAAAAAAAAAAAATCCTGAAGAATTTCTTGAAAAAAGAAGTTCTGAAGCCAAATCCATTTGGGAAAACTCTGCAAACTGAATCCTCTCTTGGATCAGTATACTCTGATCTTATTCATCGAAGCATTTGTTATAAATAACTTAAATATTTATAGGGGAGAGAGTAAAATTGTGTTAATATAATACTATACAGCCCTTAAAAAGGAATGAACTAGATCTCGATCTTCAATCTGGATGGTTCTCAAGAACATGTAGAAAAACATTACAGAATGAGAATGATGCATGTAGTATATAATTTGTGTTTTTTAAAAACTGTATGCTTTCCCCAGTACATCTGTATAATAAAAATGCATTTTAATAAAGTCTAAAAGGATTCATGCGAAGCAAGTAGTGATAGTTCTTGGAGAAATGACTGGGATTGGGAATGACGATCAGAAGGTCCTTTTTTGCTTTATCTGTAAAGGTTTGAGTTTTCTTAGGAATATATTTGTGTATTACTTATAATAAAAATTAATGAAATGCAAATGCCTGTTAAGTGTTGAGAAAGTTACTTTCTTTTCCCTGACTGGCAGTATCTACCCTGCTAAACTTCAAGTACTTCCATTTATTAATTCACCATCTACAAATTAAACCAAGTTTGGAGCCCCGGTATTATAAACTAGGAAATTCTTTATTACATGGTAACAAAATGATTTTCGTACATTATGAAGATAAATTAAGTGGCTTATACAGTCTAGTCCATGTAAGTTCTCAAGAGGCCCGCTTAGTCAGGCTTATTGTGTTGGTTCAAGACATCTTTTCGAGTGCAACAAAGAGAAGTTTGAACTCGGCTCTTGAGCTGCTAGAGTTGCTGTACGTAGATTGGAACATTATGGTTCAAAATTAATAAAGATTGAAGAAGCAGACCGTCTTTGGTAATACTCTTTCCAATTCCATGGACCTTGTTCTTTATCTTACTCTCTAGACTTGATTTTGACATCTGAGTCAAACTTGAAGGCGTTGATGGTTCTGTTTGACTTTACCAGTTGCCAGGCATCAATTTTAAACGGCTGCATTTTTGTAAGGTAAATACATTTTTTTTAAGAAAGGATAATCGTGAAAAAGCTGTAGTCACATAGAAGGTTTTCTATCAATACATTCACTTTATTCCTTCAATTTGCTTTGTGCTATAAGAGCCCATTGTCTGAGAAAGATTCATCAACTGAAAATATCTCTTCTTTAGTATGATTTATTTTCAGGCATATTTCTCCATCTTATCAAAGTAGTCATTTTTATATTTCATCTAAGTTAAAACTTGGACCAGGACATAAACTGATCAATTTATGCTAAAAAACATTTAAATATAGGTTATGAAGGGATTCAAAATTTAATTTACACTACAGATATTTATTATGTTTTTGTTGTTGTTATTGTTTTGTTGAGATGGAGTCTCGCTCCGTTGCCCAGGCTGGAATGCAGTGGCTTGATCTCGGCTCACTGCTACCTCTGCCTCCCGGGTTCAAGCATCCTTCTGCCTCAGCCTCCCACGCAGCTGGGACTACAGGCCCCCACCACCATGCCTGGCTAATTTTTGTAATTTTAGTAGAGACGGGGTTTCACCATGTTGCTCAGGCTGGTCTCGAACTCCTGACCTCGTGATCCGCCTGTCTCAGCCTCGCAAAGTGCTGGGATTACAGGCTGGAGCCACCGCACCCAGCCTATATCTATTTTTTATAGTTGTTTATTGGCACCTACCATATGCTTGATATGCCAGGAAATTCAGAGTATTAAAATGCATTACTGCTCTTAGTGAGCTTCCTGTTCCTAAAATATTGTTAAGCATGCAATCCATATGCATACAAATTACTGGTGATTTAAGATGATTCTTCTACCAGAATGCCAGTGGAAATTTGTACAGTATAAACTGTGAAAGTGCTAAGTAGAGTGAACTTCAGGAATATTTTGAGTAGTTTAGTAGCCACTGAGGATGGAAAGGTTGCAGGGTGTGATTAACCTGCAGAAAGTTATGAAGCCCCGTGTGTGGCTGCTGTGGCTTCTCATTCTACCTGATTATTGAGGGTCTTGCACGTGGCAGTCACATAGTGTGTGTTGTTCATGGGGATTTAGCGCTGCTTTCGAGAGAGATGAATGACATGATTAGCTTTATAGCCAGTGTGATTTTAAGGCGTGGCTTGGGGATTGAGCATAAGGTACACAAAGTGAAAGAAAAGGGAAGATAAAAAGGAGAACTTGAGCACTACAAATCAAAGTTAGCTTTTTTCTTCAGCTCAGATGATTCTCATACTGACTTTAAGGTTGTGATTGTTTTTTAATTTCCTGGTGCTTAATAGTTGCAAGAGTGTGTCAATTTTTAAAAACATAGATTTTCTTTAATTGAAAAGTTGAGATACCACCTCATGCCACTTAGAATGGTGATCATTAAAAAATCAGAAGACAACAGAAGCTGGAGAGGATGTGGAGAAATAGGAATGCTTTTACACTGTTGATGGCAGTGTAAATTAATTCAACCATTGTGGAAGACTGTGGTGATTCCTCAAGGATCTAAAAAGAGAAATACCATAGCCGGGCGCAGTGGCTCACACCTGTAATCCTAGCACTTTGGGAGGCTGAGGCGGGCAGATCACCTGAGGTCAGGAGTTCGAGACCAGCCTGACCAATATGGTGAAACCCCGTCTTAAAAAAAAAAAAAGATAGTAGTACCATTTGACCCAGCAATCCCATTACTGGGTATCTACCCAAAGGATTATAAATCATTCTATTATAAAGACGTATGCACACGTATATTTATTGCAGCACTGTTCACAATAGCAAAGACTTGGAACCAATCCAAATGTCCATCAATGATAGACTGGATAAAGAAAGTGTGTCACATACACACCATGGAATACTATGAAGCCATAAAAAAAGATGAGTTCATGTCCTTTGCAGGGACATGGATGAAACGGGAAACCATCCTTCTCAGCAAACTGATACAAAAATAAAACCAAACACCGCATGTTTTCACTCTTAAGTGGGTGTTGAACAATGAGAACATACGGACACAAGGAAGGGAACATCACACACTGGGGCCTGGGGTGTGGGGGGTAAGGGAGGAATAGCATTAGGAGAAATACCTAATGTAGATGACAGGGCGATGGATGCAGCAAACCACTACCATGGCACATGTATAACTATGTAACCTGCATGATCTGCACATGTACCCCAGAACTTAAAGTATAATAAATAAAGTTGGACTCCCTGCTACCCTATGTCTCTGTAATGTGAATACCACCAAATTATTATACTATCATTTAACGCAGAATTGATCATGAATGTGGCTGAAGTAAGTGAATTTGATGTCTGTTCATGGTTAAAATTATTCCCTGCTAACAAGTTTATCTGCATTCTTAGTGACTGGATAAAGACCATTTAAATCAGCCCAATTCCTATCAATATAAAAAATCACAAAAATGTTGAAGATGCCTATTTCTCCTGAGAACAGGAATGCTAGCTGTCAGTTTTCTAGTTTGGGCTTCATACCATGGAAGTCCTTAGAAACTTGTTTTATGAGTTCTAAATCATGCATATTCCTGTGTTCCAGGATTTCTCTCCGATCAAACGGACAGTTCTGGACTCAAGAGTCTGAGGATGAATGTTCACCGTGGCAGTGACAGTGACAGGTTATTGCGGCAGGAGGCCAGCTGCTTAGTGGATGATACCTCAGCTGCAGCCCAGGAAAAAGAAGCAAGCAGCCTCACTTCATTTGGTCCTCATAATCTTACTTACCCTCTAGGTCCCAGGAATGAAGGTACAGTGATTAGCTCTTGACTTAATTTGTGGGGGGGGGCTTTCTGATACCAAAGCATCTACTCTACCCGGAAGGCATGAATGTTTTTTTTTTTTTTGAGACGGAGTTTCGCTCTTGTTACCCAGGCTGGAGTGCAATGGCGCGATCTCGGCTCACCGCAACCTCCGCCTCCTGAGTTCAGGCAATTCTCCTGCCTCAGCCTCCTGAGTAGCTGGGATTACAGGCACACACCACCATGCCCAGCTAATGTTTTGTATTTTTAGTAGAGACGGGGTTTCACCATGTTGACCAGGATGGTCTCGATCTCTTGACCTCGTGATTCACCCGCCTCGGCCTCC
>NW_022437023.1:3877525-3903374 GCF_009761245.1 Sapajus apella
GGATGGTCTCGATCTCTTGACCTCGTGATTCACCCGCCTCGGCCTCCCAAAGTGCTGGGATTACAGGCGTGAGCCACCGCGCCCGGCGGCATGAATGTTTTTAATGTAAATAAATTATCCAATTAATTGCTTAGCTTGCAATCACAATTATATAAGGCTGACCACAGAAAATCTCCACTTATTTAATCAGTCTAGCACATTTAATGTGGTGATAATGGTATTTTTTTCTAAAGCCACAGGTTTGGAGTCGAGACATATTCAGTTTCTAGCTCAGCTGCTTATTTTTTTTGTTTTTTTGTTTTTTTTTTTTTTGAGTCGGAGTCTCGCTCTTGTTACCCAGGCTGGAGTGCAATGGCGCAATCTCGGCTCACCGCAACCTCTGCCTCCTGGGTTCAGGCAATTCTCCTGCCTCAGCCTCCTGAGTAGCTGGGATTACAGGCACGCACCACCATGCCCAGCTGATTTTTTGTAGTTTTAGTAGAGACGGGGTTTCACCATGTTGACCGGGATGGTCTCGATCTCTTGACCTCGTGATCCACCCGCCTCGGCCTCCCAAAGTGCTGGGATTACAGGCTTGAGCCACTACGCCCGGCCCTCAGCTGCTTATTAGTTGTAACCATGGATGAGATCCTTAATCTTTCTGAGACTTGCTTTTTTTTTTTTTTTGAGAAGGGGTCTCACTCTGTCACCCAGGTTGGTGTATAGTGGCGTGATCTTGGCTTATTGCAACTTCTGCCTCCCAGGCTCAAGTGATCCTCCACCCTCAGCCTCCCAAGTTGCTGGGACCACAGGTGTGCACCACCACGCCCAACTAATTTTTTACATTTTTGGTAGAGACAGCGTTTCACCATTTTGCCCAGGCTGGGGAGCCTTCCTCTTAATGTAGAAAACAAGGCTATTAATATTCTTCCTAGGCCTGGCGCAGTGGCTCACGCCTGTAATCCCAACACTTTGGGAGGCCAAAGCAAGCAGATCACTTGAGGTCAGGAGTTCGAGACCTGCCTGGCCAACATGGTGAAACCCCTGTCTCTACTAAAAATAAAAAAATTAGCCGGGCATGGTGGTGAACGTCTATAATCCCAGCTACTCGGGAGGCTGAGGCCGAAGAATCGCTCAAACCTAGGAGGCGGAGGTTGCAGTGAGCCAAGATCGCACCACTGCAGTCTAGCCTGGGCAAGAGAGCAAGACTCTGTCTCAAAAAAAAAATTCTTTCTACCTCACAAGGCTAGTAGATAAACAAGTTAATGGATGCGAAGGCTCCTGATAAACTGAGATTCTTTTTAACTTTTAATTAAAACAATAGCACCAGTAATAGCAACTACCTTATTGAGCATTTACTGTACTAGGCACTTTACATATATTCTTTAGATCAGAGGTGGCAAACTGGTCAAATCTGTCTACCTGTTTCTATAAATAAAATTTTAATGAAACAGCCATCGTGTCCATATTGTCTATGGCTGCCTTCCTGCTATGGTAGTGGCAGAGACTGTGACCACAAGTCTAAAATATTTACTTTGTGGCTCTTTATGGAAAATTTGCTGACTCTACTCCAGTTTAGTCCTTTTAACTATTATCCTTGTTTTACAGATGAGGAAACTGAGGCTTAGAGAGCTTAGGTAACTTGCTCAGGTTCACAGTGCTGGGAGGTAGTGGGCTGGGATGATTTCTGACTAGGCTGTTCTTCATGTGTATCAGCTGACAGAAGAGCATGTGACTGCCGCCCAAGAGTACACCGTTAGGGAGAACTTGTGCAAGCAGTCTCTTTTCCTACTCGCCCATTTAAGCAGGAAGGAGCCTGAGGTTTCTTCCTTGGGTTTAGGAATCAACCCATTTTAATTGCTTCATCATTGGGGTGAAATCAAGCATTCTAAAGAACTGAATTAGTAATTCAGGTATTTATTTCATTTTGAATAAACAGCACCTCAAGTGTGAAAGCCTGTCCTGGTGATCAAAGTGTTTCTTGCTACAAGCTTGCCTGTGGGTTGCCTGGAAGCATAGCTTTTGGTGTGCAAACATGAGATCACAGTGAAAGTTTTTGAGAAGCTATAGGATGTGAACTCTAAATAGGTTTTTGGTCTAGATTTTTCCTTTTTTGTTGTTTGTTGTTTTTTTTTTTTTTTGAGATGAAGTTTCACTCTTGTTGCCCAGGCTCGTGTGCAATGGCATGATCTTGGCTCACTGCAACTTCCACCTCCCAGGTTCAAGCAATTCTCCTGCCTCAGCCTCCCAAGTAGCTGGGACTACAGGTGCCCACCACCATGCCCAGCTAATCTTTTGTATTTTTAGTATAGATGGGGTTTCATCATGTTGACCAGGCTCCTGACCTCAGGTGATCCACCCGCCTCGGCCTCCCAAAGTGCTGGGATTACAGGCGTGAGCCACTGCGCCCAGCCTTTATTACCTTTTATCTACAAACAAATGGGAAAAAACCTAAGTGTCCTCTGCCCAACAATTTACTTGGTTGACTGAGTATAGGAAATCAGACTAATTAATCATGTTCCTGAATTTGTTTACAAATTTTGTAAACAAATTTTGTAAACATGAGGGGTGGAAGTAATTCAGTTGTATTGATAACATTTTTTTTTTCAAATAGGGCTTGAAGAAAAGGTAGGAAAATGTTAACAAAGCTTGCCAAATCTAGGTGATGGGGCATATGTATTATATTAAGTTTGTGCTTCCATATGTCTGGAATTTTTCATTAAAAAACTTTTTTTACATTAAAACAAAATAGTGCTGGGTGTGGTGGCTCACACCTGTAATCCCAACACTTTGGGAAACCAAGGTGGGCGGATCACTTGAGGAGACTGCCTATTTAAAAGAACCCTCTGGTAATCCTTTGAAAATACTTACTTCTGATTGTCTTCTGTATGTATCCTGATTTCATATATTAATTTTAAGCCTGTTTTGTATCATGCACTATTTTGCATACATATGTATGTACAATATATATTTATTCTTAAATTTATTTTTTATTTTTGAGACTAGAATCTTGCTCTGTTGCCCAGGCTGGAGTGCAGTGGTGCCATCTTGGCTCACTGCAACCCCCACCTCCCAGGTTCCAGAGATTCTCCTGCCTCAGCCTCCTGAGTAGCTGCTATTACAGGCACCCACCACCACGCCTGGCTGATTTTTGTATATGGCTAATTTTTGTATTTTTAGTAGAGACAGGGTGTTACCATGTTTGCCAGGCTGGTCTCAAACTCCTGACCTCAGATGATCCACCTACCTTGGCCTCCCAAAGTGCCGGGATTACAGGTGTGAGCCACTGCGCCCAGCCTATTTTTAAGTACGCTCACATCCTTAATTTTAGTTTATATTCAGAACAGGCCTGTGAGGTAGAAGGAGTGAACATTATTTGTCCTCATTTTATAGATGATGGACCAAGTAGAAAAATTAAATAAATTGCTTAAAGAAAACAGCTTTTTGATGATACTAAGAAACAGATTTCATTAATAAACTTTAATGCCATCTGCACTGGAACTTTTCTGCTGACAGTAATACCTACCTTTTTGAAAAAATAGTATAGGTAATCTTAGGATTCTCCTGTATATAATGAAAATACCTTTTACTGTAAATTTCTAGGAAAAGTAATATATTGGAAAATTAAAGACTATCCCTTCTGGAAAATAAAATTTTCAAACAGTTTTGAAGAATTTGAAAATGAATAGTTTTGGCATATATTAGTAGCAGGTTTCTTAAATGAAGCATGGGAAATATAAAAGTATTATTTAGCAATAGAAGTGAAAACAGAAGTAAAAAGTGATTTCCTCTGAATCAGCACTGGGGGAGGTACAGAGAATAGCAGGGGAGACTGCTGGGCCTCCACAGAAATTCTTCTCTACTGTTTTTCTTAACCATAGACATAGTTTACTTTAGAAAATTTAAATAATGTTAAAGTTTGGGTATCTTGCCTTCATCCCCTCCCTCCCGCAACCTTCACACGTACATGGAGGAGATCCAATATGAGTCTCTAGTTTTTCTGTTTGCTTGCTTTTACTTGCTGTAAGCAAGAGGTTTTTTGCCTGTGAACAGCTAAAATTTGGGGGTTTTTTTGTTTACTTGTTTTAAAGAAGACAGGATTTGTTTTTTTCTCAAGGCTTTTGCTCTCAAGTTATTTTGGTTTCTTTGTATATTCTTTTAGACCTCTCACTTGACTATGCCTCTCAGCCAGCGAATCTTCAGTTCCCTCACATAATGCCCCTTGCAGAAGACATCAAAGGTTCTTGCTTCCAAAGTGGGAATAAACGGAACCATGAACCTTTTATTGCTCCAGAAAGATTTGGAAACAGTAGTGTGGGCTTTGGCAGTAATTCGCATTCCCAAGCACCAGAGAAAGTGACGCTTCTTGTAGATGGCACACGTTTTGTTGTGAATCCACAGATTTTCACTGCTCATCCGGATACCATGTTGGGAAGGTAACTGATGATAATTTTCTTCCAAATTTACTCTATTCTCTATAAACAGAAATACCTGCTATTTATCTTGCATTAGATATAACAATAAAAAGCATTGTATCGGCCAGGCGCAGTGGCTCATGCCTGTAATCCAGTGCTTTGGGAGGTCGAGGCAGGTGGATCACCTGAGGTCTGGAGTTTGAGACCAGCCTGGCCAACATGGTGAAACCCTGTCTCTACTAAAAATACAAAAATTATCTGGAAGTGGTGGCAGGGGCCTATAATCCCAGCTACATGGGAGGCTGAGGCAGGAGAATCAGGAGAATCGCTTGAACCTGGAAAGTAGAGGTTGCAGTGAGCTGAGACTACGCCATTGCACTCCAGCCTGGGCGACAGAGCAAGACTCCATCTCAAAAAAAAAAAAAAAAGCATTGTATTTTTATTTTTCTGCTCTCATACATTTGTAAAATGGAGGGCAAGCTGGTAAAAGCCTAATGTGTGTTGGTATTTTGGGGTGGGGAGAATACTTATTTATAAAGCCAGTATACTGAAATGAGCCCCACAAAAGGAAGTAAAATCTATTTGGAAACTATAAAAAAATAACCTGCTAAATCTGATTCTCTGCTCATCTACAAATTCACTCCAAGTAATGGTTTTAGAGTTTCACAGGTCAGAGGTGCTGGGGTAAGACCTAAGTCTTGCTCCCTGTTTTAAAAAAATAAATAAAAAACAGTATTAGACAAATGTTCTACATGGCACAAGAACATAGCCATTTTACTGAAAAGCATTTTCCTGCCATCTATTGCAAGTTTTATGCTTGGCAGCCAATACTATACTGTCTCTTTCTAATGCTTCCATTACTATTCAAGTATTTGAAATGTAATCTTTAAGTGGAATCTTTAAACCTAGTTATTTTGTTTTTCTCTTTATGCTTCATGGTCCATTCTCTGAGCTGCTTCATTTAGACTTATCTTCCTTTTAAGCATCTCCAGCCCCCAGATTTTTAGAGTTAGAATTTAGGAAATGGAAATAGCCTACTAAGGAGGAACAATGTCCAGGAAGGGGTCCCAGAACCTGGGCTAGGAGTTAAGAGATTGTCTTTCTGGCCAACCATAGACCTTAACCTAAGGAAGAACAAATTGGGATCAGAGTAAAAATAGTAATAATCATGATATTATATATGTAGATTTGGCTTTTGATAATTCTCATCTACTTAGAAGATTTTATTTTGTTTAGAGATCTAACCTCAGGACTGTGAATTAATTTGAGTTAGAAATTTGAATTGATCACACTAATTTATTGAATTCTAGGCTAAATAGAATCCAGCCATTCAAATATAGGTGTACTTGAACATACAAATTCACAGTGAACCACTTTTTATTTAGAACCAAACCTGTCTACATATTTCTTAAACATCTGAATTATAGCACATTAAAACATTTTCCAGATTGGCCCTGTATTTTTTTTAATCAGGCTTGACTTCTTGTTCTCAGTTTGGATATCACCACCATTCCCAACCCCTAAAAAAAGTGTTTCTTAGTGCAGACTGGCTGTTTTGGGTATGTTGCCTCTGAAAGTAGTGATCAAGATAAGAAAGGCAAGTGTTTTCTGGGTAAGATTCTTGGGTGACACTGGTTTGAATCTTGGAATGAGTTGTCCCATGAAGAGGAGAGTCTGGTTTTTTATCTTTGTGGTTCATTCAGCTCAGTTCACCAAGGTCATATGTTCTGTAAGTTATTTAGATTTGTTCTATTCTGTGGCTGCCTGTTCTGTTATATACAGTACTTGTAAGCCTAGCCAGTGAGCTTACAGATGTCACACAGGGAGAAGCTGAGAGAAAGAGAGTGGATTAATGCAGATCCATGCCACTACTAAATAAATAATGCTGAGCTGAAGTCCTACTAATGATAAATAGGGGGGATTATATTTACAATATATTCACTATTTTTATTCAAAGCTCTCTGAGCTAGTTTTCATTCAACCAGAGCATTCCAGAAAAACATCTGCATTTCTTTCGAGGCTTTCATCAAGACAGATTTCTTATGTGTGGTACAGTTATTTGGGAAGCATGTGAAATAGAATCATTTTCAGACCTTTGAAAAGCAGCCAGTTCAGGCTGGAGGACAAGTTGTGAACAGTAGAACAGCAATACTTCCCAGCAGTTTGAGGAAGGAAATGGCAGTGAGTCCCCATTGGGAAGTCAAATCTTAGTCTGGTTGAAGACAGTAGCTGCCTGCCCTTTCCTTTGTGTTATCTAACCATCCACAGCTCATACACAAAAGTACAACAGGAGTAGAAGTCATGGGGTCATTTAGACTGGAGGGAATCTGACAGAAGGGAGGAAGGATGGAGAGAGGTGGAAAAGTAAGCCCTCCTCCCTGTACCCTATGACTTCTGAGTTCATGGAGAGCAGGCCTGCCTTTCTGAAATGTAGTAAATTGCTGATAAGCCTAATAATGACTACCCTCCTTTTCTACCTGATCTGGAAATCCCATCATTATTCTTGGTATTGAGTAAGGCCATTTTTCCCCCAGAGCTCCACTGTTAAGACATACCAGGAAAGCACTAACATAGCTGCACCTAACAGAAGATGAGATGTTGAAAAGTAAAACTCAGAAATATTGACGAATGGCATATTAGATAGGTCAGTGATGACAGGAGGGGGGACAGGAATAAAAAGGAGTCTAGATGCTGTCTTCCTGAGCTGTCAGTATATATAGGCAGGTTCTTGGGCAGTGGGGAGGGCATGAAAGGTCACCATCTCAACACAGATATTTTCCAAGGGCCACCTCTGCAGTTGCTGTTTACTGCATTTATTGCCAGAGAAACTCACTACAGGTGAACTTTGTGGACTTGATCCTTCATTCTTCTTTGCACACCAATGCTTAAAGCAATTGTCTCCTTTTCCTGTCTGAAGGGAGTTGCCTAAGACCTGAGTTGTCTTGTGGGCATTGGGTCCCAGTGCTGTGTTTTTAACTTATACTATGAGAGAACGGGATGGAGTCTTTCAGAATGAGGTACAGAAGGGAGAAGACTGATCTGTGAAGAATCATGCTGGAGAAGATAACATTATTACCTGGGTATCTTTCAGGATGTTTGGACCAGGAAGAGAGTACAACTTCACTCGGCCCAATGAGAAGGGAGAGTATGAGATTGCCGAAGGCATCAGTGCAACTGTATTTCGCACAGTGTTGGTGTGTAGTGGCCCTTTTTTGTTACATTCTCTTCTCTTCCTCAGGGGCATGTGTGATCAATAGCCTTGAGAGCTCCATCAGCTATGTTACTGTCTTTAGGGTCTCTCGTTTCCAGTTGTTTCCTTTCTCCCTTTGTTTTCTATTCCTGTAACTTTTAAGTCCTTGCTCGTTTGTGTGTAGACTCTATCAGTTACCAAGTTCTGATTAAACACCTCAAGATAGCCAGGAGCTATTTTGCCATCTAATGAATCATACATTTGGTGGTAATTCCATTAGTGCATTGCTTTAACAGAACCAGGAATGCATAGGGATGAAGAAGTCATTTTTCATCTTGTTCTTTGCCTACATTTTTTCCTCCTAATCTATTTACAGGATTATTACAAAACCGGTATCATCAATTGTCCTGATGGCATCTCAATCCCAGATCTTAGAGATACATGTGATTATCTCTGCATTAACTTTGACTTCAACACTATCCGATGTCAAGATCTAAGTAAGTACAAGAGCAGCTGCCAGCTACACTTGAGCAGCTGAACTTTGAGTTTTCTTGGAAGTCACAGATTTTTTTTTTTCTGAGACAGAGTCTTGCTCTGTCTCCCAGGCTGGAATGCAGTGGTGAGATCTCGGCTCATTGCAACCTCCACCTCCCAGGTTGAAGGGATTCTCCTGCCTCAGCCTCCCTAGTAGCTGGGATTACAGGCACCTGCCACCACACCCGACTAATTTTTGTATTTTTAGTAGTGACGGGGTTTAACCATGTTGGCCAGGCTGGTCTTGAACTCCTGACCTCAGGTGATCTGCCCACCTCTGCCTCCCAAAGTCCTGGGATTACAGGTGTGAGCCATCATGCCTGGCTGATGTTTTTTATTACTAAACAGAAATAATTTCAAGTGTGAGTTGAAAATCATCTGCAGAGGCAGAGATGTGATACTAACTAACCCATTTCCTCTGTTGGTTAAAAGCACTGTGAGGAACTGGAGTAGACAAAGGAAAACAGATCGTAGTTTCTAAATGGAGCTTGACCAGTTGGAGACCAAGCTAACTGTTTCCCTCTTGGGACTTTGGTGTCTGAACTCTAACAAACAAGGATACTGATGGTCCAGCATGAGGAACAATTTACTAATAAAGTCAAACAGCACAAATTGGCCAGGTTCTGCTGATCATTATTTTGTCTTTTTTTTACTTGAGATGGGTTCTTGCTATGTTGCCCAGGCTAGTCTCGAACTCGTGGCCTCAAACAGTCCTCCCACCTCAGCCTCCTGAGTAGCTGGGGCTACAGGTACATGCCACCATGCCTGGCTATTTTTTGTTTGTTTCGGAGACAAAGTCTCGCTCTGTTGCCCAGGCTAGAGTGCAGCGGCACAATCTCAGCTCACTGCAGCCTCCGCCTCCTGGGTTCTAGTGATTCTCCTAGCTGGGATTACAGGCGTGGGCCACCATGCCCAGCTAATTTTTGTATTTTTAGTAGAGATAGTGTCTTACCATGTTGGCCAGGCTGGTCTCGAACTCCTGACCTCAAGTGATCTCCCCATCTCGACCTCCAAAAGTGCTGAGATTACAGGCATGAGCCACTGCGCCCGGCCTATTATTATTGACTTAAGAGCTTGCTAAGTGCTTTATAGATATGGACTTGCCTGAATCTTGCAACAATTCTGAAAGATGGGTGATAACCTCATTTAAGAACTTAGCTTGTTCAGAGCTCTAGGCATTAAGGCTAGGAATAGAACTCAGATTGTCTGACTGCAAACTCCATGCTCCTATCATTACCTAGGCTTCCCGAAATTATTTAAAGAATTACTCTTTGGATTTCATGATACATTTCCCTGCATGTTGCATGAAGGCCTCTGTACATGTTATTTCTCTACTGAGTGTATTACACACTTAGAGTAAGTCCTTTGGTGTCACCAAAATTCAGATTATTCCTCTACTATAGTACTCTTAACTCCAGGAAATGAGAATCCAAAGCATCTTCAGAAGAGGTATACAAAGAATTGTCCCCAAATGATGATTTCATCTCTTACAGAATTAACATTTATGGTCTGACCTTATATGTCCAACAAAACCTCAGTTGATCAGAATGCTCAAGGATTATTAAACATGAGTAGGAGACATACTTAACAAAACTTAATAATCACCTTGGAGCAGGAAACAATCTTTTGTCTTTAAATGTGCCACTTCTCTGAACCTCATCAATGATAACAGCCATTACCTCATATTCTTTTTCACTCCAGTAATATGTGCATTTAGGCAGAAAGCATGTTCACCTACATTTTGTCTCTGCAGGTGCTTTACTGCATGAACTGTCTAATGACGGTGCTCATAAGCAGTTTGACCACTACCTCGAAGAGCTGATCTTGCCCATCATGGTGGGCTGTGCCAAGAAAGGAGAGCGAGAGTGTCACATTGTTGTGCTGACGGATGAGGATTCTGTGGACTGGGATGAAGACCACCCTCCACCAATGGGGGAGGAATATTCCCAAAGTAGGAGCTTCCGGCATGGTGTAGATGTTTTCAGCAAGAAACTCGATACCTGGGGTGGCAGCTTGATCCTAGAACCAGTGTGAATATCAAAGTTGAGCCTGTGATGACCACACTCACCTGGATGACAAATCCCTAGTGATGCAGGTCTAACCTTTATGCTGGGGAACACAGTGAATGTTGTTATACCATTCACTTCTTTCTCTGGTGTCTTGTACTGTGTAATATACTCAGGCAGCACATTAAATGATGGTGTCATTCTTTTAATTCATTTCATTTTTAAATCCTTTTTAATTGGTAATAATTCAAAATTCAAAAAAGCATGAAGTATATACACTTAAAAAGTCTTATTCTCACTCCTGCCCCATCTATCCCATTCTCTTCCTCAATTTGTTTTATAGGCTTCCAAGTATATTCAGTGTACATACATAATCAATTACTTGTTTTCGCCTCCACTTTCAAATGTACCATGTCATACAACTGTTCTATGCCGTGTGTTAACATAAAAATCTTCAGCATTCTTTTTTGTGTCTCTATAGTATTCCCTTGCACAAATGTGCCATAATTGATTTAACCAGTCCTGTTATTGGACATTTAAACTATTGGCAGAGTGCAGTGGCTCACGCCTGTAATCCCAGCCCTTGGGGAGGCTGAGGTGGGCAGATTGTTAGAGGTCAGGAGTTCAAGACCAGCCTGGCCTGAACATAGCGAAACCCCATCTCTACTAAAAATACAAAAATTAGCTGGGCAAGGTGGCACATGCCTGTAACCTAGCTATTCAGGAGGCTGAGACAGGAGAATTGCTTAAACTTGGGAGGCAGAGGTTGCAGTGAGCCAAGATCACACCATTGCACTCCAGCCTGGGTGACAGAGCTAGAATCTGTCTCAAAAAAAAAGATTTGTGGCTTTATAATTTTGATAGATGTTGACAAATTATCCTCCATAAAAGTTGTACCAATTTACACTCACAAAACAGTACATGACAGGTTTCTTTCCATTGTTTCCACCCCCCTACCAAAACAGTGGCTTTTTTTTTTCTTTTTTGAGACAGAGTCTCTCTCTATTGCCCAGGCTGGAGTGCAATGGCATGATCTCGACTCAGTGAAACCTCTGCCTCTCAGGTTCAAGTGATTCTCATGCCTCAGCCTCCCGAGTAGCTAGGACTGACTACAGGTGCGTGCCACCACACCTGGCTAATTTTTGTATTATTAGTAGAGATGGGTTTCACCATGTTGCCCAGGCTGGTCTCGAACTCCTCACCTCAAGTGATCCACCCGCCTTGGCCTCCCAAAGTGCTAGGATTACAGGAGTGGGCCACCATGCCTGGCCAACAGTGGCTTGAAAAAAATTTTTTTTCAGATAGAAGCTTGCTCTTTCACTCAGGCTGGAGTGCAGTGGTACAGTCATGGCTCACTGTGGCCTCGAACACCTGGTCTCAAGCGATTCTCCCACCTCAGCCTCCAAGTAGCTTGGACTGCCGGTGTGTGCCACCACGACTGGCTGATTTTTTTTTTTTTTAATTTGTGTAGAGATGGGGTCTCACTATGTTGCTTTGCCTAGGCTGGTCTCAAACTCCTGGCCTCAAGCCATCTTCCTGCATTGGCCACCCAAAGTGTTGGGATTATAGCTATAAGCCACCATGCCTGGCCCCAAGACAGTATTTTTTTAAAACTTTTATCTTTGCTAATTTCTTAATAGGTAAAAAACTGCAGCAGCTCATGATTGGCATGAGTTTTAATTACATTTCTTATTTCATAAGTGAATCTGAAAAAGAAATTTTTTTTTTTTTTTTTTTTTTTTTTTTTTGAGATGGAGTCTCCTTCTGTTGCCTAGACTGGAGTGCAGTGGTGGGATCTCAGCTCACTGCAACTTCCGCCTCCCAGGTTCAAGTGGTTCTTCCGCCTCAGCCTCCAGAGTAGCTGGGATAAGAGACCACCCACCACCACGCCTGTCTGAGTTTTGTATTTTTAGTAGAGACGGGGTTTCACCATGTTGGCCAGGCTGGTCTCCAGCTCCTGACCTCAACTGATCTGACTGCCTAAGCCTCCCAAAGTGCTGGAAATACAGGTGTAAGCCACTGTGCCAAGACAAAACCTTTTTAGTTTTCAAGAGCCATTGTAATTTCCATTTTTGTTCATGGTGTTTGTGCCTTTTGTCCATTATGAAATCAGATTGTTAGTCTTTTACTTAGTGATTTGTGAAAGCTCTATTTGTGGCAGCTCTTTCTAATTAAAGAAATCAGCCTTTTATGAGTTGCAAATATTTTTTCATTCAGTTGTCTTTTTAGCTTTGGTAAATGGTGGTTTAGGCTATGCAGAGATGTTATATTTCTATAATAATAAGTTTTATGGCTTCTGCATTTAATGTTGTACCCAGAAAGTCCCCAGCCTGAGACTATAAAAATTTATCTTATGGTTTATGTACTATTTAACATTTAATCTTTGATCCATCTGGATTTTTTGGCATTAGTGGTCAAGTATATCTTTCATTAGTTTGATTGTGTTACCTTATCTCTTTCCTCTTAGGTCTTCACTCCATGGTATTTTTTCTTTTTCAGTTCTTTATAGCTCTAAGCTCTACAGATTCTTCAAATATATTGAGAATCGGGATGTTGCAAAAACAGTGTTAAAGGAACGGGGCCTGAAAAACATTCGCATTGGAATTGAAGGTAAAAAAAAAAGTCCCAGTCAATATTCAGGTTGGGTATATGGCCACAGCTTATGTCCTGAAAATTTAGTTTCCGGAGGACCTAGAAAATAGGCATACATGAAAACCACATTCTTATTCAAGTTTGAAGGGTTTCTGTTTTTGTCCTCAGTTTTCATTTTATCTGCAGTTAAAAATGGTTTAAAACAGCCACAGAAACAAGTTCAAATTTACTAATTCAGGATAAAGAGCAGTGAGGGAAAGGACACTGGTAGAAAGAGATACAGCAGGGCTTGTGGGCTCACCAGGTGAGAGCATCGTTCTGCCACCAGTCTTGAAGATGTTTCTGGCATCTGGAAGGGTCCTTCTGAAAAAAGAGCTTGGGGACTCAAAGTTTAAGATTATTCCATGCCTTCGAGGAATGTCTGTATCTATTAACAGAACTACTTTGAATGATCTTGAGCAGTGGCTCCAAACCTGTGGTCCCCATGCAAGGCTCTCAAGAGACTTGACTCCTGGAGAGTGCTAAAGCCATCAGCCATCTGGTCTGCCCTATATGGATCTTTGTTTGACTCTTGTGCGTTGCTACTCTTGCTGCCTCACTTCTGCTCCTACAACCCATCAAACCTTCATTGTGTCTGACTTAAGTTGAATTTAAAGTTGGAAGACATTCTTTTTTTTAAGAGATAGGGTTTCACTCTCGCTCACACTGGAGTACAGCGACACAATCATGGCTCACTGCAGCCTTGACTTCCTGGGCTCAAGTGGTCCTCCTGCCTCAGTCTCCCAGGTAGCAGAGACCACAGGCACATACCACTATACTGCAATATATATATATTTTTTAACCTTTTTTCTAAGAGATGAGGTCTCCTTCTTTGGCCCAGGCTGGTTTTGAACTCCTGCACTCAAGCAGTCCTCCCGCCTTGGCCTCCCAAAGTGCTAGGATTACAGGTGTGAGCCACAGTGCCCAGCCTTGGAAGACGTTTTTGAAGATTATCTATTAAACCTCCTCCTCTGTCTCTCCCTTGTCAGGTACATTTCCCAGAATAACCCATTGAGCTATTTTACCATTAGAACCTTCTGCCATACATACTTAATAGATAACTGCCTCCCTCTCCTGCTTGTCTTCTCATTCATTGCCTCTGAAGCTACTTTGACTATTTCTCCTGTTTCCATGTGACAGCCTTTCACATATTTTAGGCAGCATCTCTGTTTTTTCTTTAGGCTAAACATCCCACATTTCCTTAACTGTTTATCATTTAGTATGTCCTCTGTCCAACAGAATTCAGAGGACTAGAGTAGCCATGCCTCAGGAGGATTTTTGTTCCATGGTATTGTTACCAGCAACAGCAGCTTCCTGAACTAGTAAGAAGCTTCTCTCCTTTTTCCATTAGAAGGGATAGAATTTTTGTTACCCCTCAGTTAGTCCCTTCTAAGGACAAGACCTACTAATCTGAGCAGCAAGGAAGTGAACATGTAGGTGCTTGGGGCTGAGAGAGCATGGAGCAGGGACTAGTCACTTCTCACATATTTTTCAGGCTATGATTTTGGGAGAAAACTGATGTGGTTGGGAAGGAGAAAATATGGACACCAGAGTGAGCACAATTTGTCAGTCATGAGAATGGCCTTTTTCCGTTGCAGGTTACCCTACCTGTAAAGAAAAAATTAAGAGAAGACCTGGCGGCCGGTCTGAAGTCATCTATAATTATGTGCAACGCCCCTTCATCCAGATGTCGTGGGAAAAAGAAGAAGGAAAGAGTCGCCATGTGGATTTTCAGTGTGTTCGAAGCAAATCCCTCACGAATCTGGTAGCTGCTGCAGAAGATGTCTTGGAGGACCAGGAGATATTAATGCATCACCCACCACAAGTGGATGAACTTGACCGGCTAAATGCCCCGCTTTCTCAGATGGCTTCTAATGACTTTCAGGATTAGGGCCAGCTGTGGGTCTACCCCTTGTCAGACCCCATCTCACCCGAGATACCTGCAGCCAGCCCTCCCTCATGATTTGTCTCACCCTGAGTAGAAGACATGCTTCTCTGCTATCCTTTTCCTTTCTCCCATGATTAACATGTGTCCTTTTCAGTAAGTCTGTGCCTCTGGCAGGGGATGAAGTACTCACTGGTGAATTAGCCACCATCTTTGCAGAAGCCCTGGTAACTTGAAAAATTTGGGTCTGGTGCTGTTCACTGAGTCTTTGTGTAACTGCAAAAGCAGGAAAGGAAGTCAAGACTCCTGTTGCCTCGTGTTTAGCAAAGCAGTCCTCATCCTTTTTAGTCTGTTCTTGGGTTTTTTTGTTTTATACCAGGCAAATTGCTTAGTAGCAAAGGGACCAAACTTAAAAGGTGACAATCCCTAACTTCTAAAAGCAGGCACCAGATGCTCATTAGAGGTTAATCAAGATGCCATTCTTGGAGGCCTCTGCACCCAAATTGCATCTGGAAAGAACTATAGGCTCCCATTCAGAATGTCCAAAAGGAAATTCTCAAGAGCTTAAATTCAGATTTCTCATTAATGCAATGAAAAATTCAAAACCACACAGATTCTTTGGCAGGAAGGATAATGGAATAACAATGTTGATGAGACCTTTTTAGCTTCAAGGTTTTGGAGTCTAAACAATTTGATGATTCATTTGGAATGAAACAACTCAAGTAGAAGAACCTCTCCAAATCAGGCCAATTGGATTATCCTGGCTTGGAATCTGTTGTGAAACCACAGATCTTGACACTCTGGGGCAGCACATTGCTGTGGATGTGGCTAGGAGACCTTAGAATGGCTTAAAGGCTTTCAAGATGACAGCAGAAATGTCTCACAAGTGCCCAGTTTCTCAATAGAAAGACTTAGAGTTCCAGCCGGGGGTGTTTGGAGTAAAGCTGGGTGGGAAGCATCATCTGCACAGTCCCTGTCCTGGTGCAGGATTTTCCTCTGCATGTTTTCTTTTCATATCATGGGATTTTTGGATATCTGTGTATTTTGGTTCTTGAAATAGCCTAATAGCTGCTCACACACTGGGTAAGAAAATTATACCAATGTCATCCCCAAGGGAAGAGTGAGTTGAAGGGAAATTGAGCCCAGTCATTTTATGTGATCTGTCAGCTCTGTTATCAGTGCGTTCTCACCCAGATCACCCTCCCCAGTCCCCACAGTGCTGAACCACCTTCCTCTTCTCCATGGCTATTAATAGTATCGTTACATTTAGAGTCCAGACCCAAATACAAATATTTTGGGATTATCTCCCAGTTTGTGATAGAAGCTGACTGGAATACAGGTTGAGTATCTCTTATCCAAAATGCTTGGGACCAGAAATGTTTCAGGTTTCAGGTATTTTTCAGATTTTTGAATATTTGCAGAATACTTAACAGCTGAACACCCCAAATCTGAAAAGCTTTTGAACATCATGTTGACACTCAAAAAACTGGATTTTGGAGCATTTCAGATTTCAAATTTTTGAATTTGGGATGCTTACCCTGTGTGAGAGGCTACTTGATTCCATTTAATGACTGTCCCAGTTATAATCATCCAAAGATAAAAGCCAGGTAGATGTTGAAAGCTCTTTCCAGGATTGAAGAAGAGCGTTCTTATGTCTCTTACGTGATTAGCATCACAGTAGGAATAAATGCTCTGTTCTTCACTAGGAAGTTGAGCGATCCCCCACATGACAACCATTGGCATCCATCTGCAAGGCTGATGGCCTGGATTAAGGGTTAGGATTATTTGTAGCTGGAAGGTAGTTTTATTTCTGTGAAACTAGTTGGTTCATATTTGAGGTCAGGTTTGGCCCTGACCTTACCAGTACCACATTTATACCCACTACCAGTTGACTAGCCCAAATAATTGTTAAATGGTGCTTCCTTTCTGCTTCTCAGAAGACTTCCATGCCGTTACAAAGGAAATTTGAATTACCTAGTGTTTGTATATTCCATAAGTATGTGTAACTTCTGTTATACAGCTTATGTATTGTTCACATTTAAGTGTAAACATGCCACAGCTAACACTTAAAAATGAAAACTAGTTCTTCCTTAGGGAAAAAAAAAAGATAGGAAGTATGGCATGTACTTGATAGTGTTCTGTGTAACCCTTTACTTTGCTCAGGCTTTCAAGATTGAAGTCCTTTTTCCCCCAACTTAACATGCATTTGGCCCCAACCTGTGGGGTTTCAGTAAGCTTGAAATCTGTGAAGGCAGGTCTTCTAGTCACGAGGTGGTGGTGACTGAAGGAAAAGCTTGGACCACAGGTTCCTTCTGGTGGAGAGGAAGGTTTACTTCTGTGCCCCTCCCACAACCCTCCATGTGGAGCTCACCCAAGCCTGCTCCATTCCTGGGGCAGTACAAAAAGCAGGACCTCTCAGACCTCACAGAAACAAGGGCTGGGTTGAGGTCATCCCCTTCAGAGTTGGTTACTGACCAGATGGGCAAGAGGCATTTCTAATTCTAAAAAGGTGGAACTTGGGTTTGGTGTTTTCTTCTAAGTGCCTAAATAAGCAAGCCAGGCTGTTTATACAGAAACATTTTCATAAGAAGATGGTTTTAGCCAGAGTACCTTACTCAGATCATCTCAGCAAGCCATGATTAACTTGAATCTGAGGTTTAGAATCTTGAATTTGCATCTGCAGCATGTCACGTAGGGTCAATGAGGAAACATTTGCCACTCAGGAGTTGGAGGGAGAGCAAGAGGACAGTGTTAAGATGCGTCAGATCATTCAATGGTTTCTCCTAAGCTAAGCCCTGGAAAAATATTTGAAAGAACGGCAGCAAAAAGGATAAGAAAGTAAGCTATATTTACTGCACAATATGCAGTAGCCAGTACTACTATAAATCACAAGAGAACAGTATGATGTTTAATATATACTGGTCTATGAAAATACTGTGGAATACGCCCAGGAAGGTTAGATGTGTTTGCAGGTAGTGTCCCAAGGGTCCCCCTCTAAGTAAAACAAATATTCAGACCACAGGCTTTAATGTAAACTCATAAAGTGGAACATGGAGGATTTTTTTTTAAAGTGTCAATCAAAGTTAAAAAGGGTTTTTGGCCAGGCACAGTGGCTCACGCCTGTAATCCCAGCACTTTGGGGGGCCGAGGCGGGCAGATCACCTAAGGTCAGGAGTTTACGAGCAGCCTGGGCCGGGCACAGTGGTTCATGCCTGTAATCCCAGCACTTTGGGAGGCCGAGGTGGGCAGATCACAAGGTCAAGAGATCGAGACCATCCTGGTCAACACGGTGAAACCCCGTCTCCACTAAAAAAAATACAAAAAATTAGCTGGGCATGGTGGTGCGCGCCTGTAGTCCCAGCTACTCGGGAGGTTGAGGCAGGAGAACTGCTTGCACCCTGGAGGCGGAGGTTGCAGTGAGCCGAGATAGCGCCGAGATAGCGCCACTGCACTCCAGCCTGGCGCCTGGCGACAGACTGAGACTCTGTCTCAAAAAAAAAAAAAAGAGCAGCCTGGCCAATATGGTGAAACCCCATCTACTAAAAATACAAAAAAGTTAGCTGGCTGTGGTGGCAGGCACCTATAGTCCCAGCTGCTCGGGAGGCTGAGGCAGGGGAATCACTTGAACCTGGGAGGTGGAGGTTGCAGTGAGCTGAGATTGCACCATTGCACTCCAGCCTGGGCAATAGAGCAAGACTATCTCAAAAAAGAAAAAAATCAAGGATTTTGGTTGGGTGCAGTGGCTCATGCTTGTAATACCAGCACTTTGGGAGGCCAAGGTGGGATCACTTGAGGCCAAGAGTTTGAGACTGGCCTGGGCAACAAAAAAATAGCCAGGCATGGTGGTGCATACCTGTAGTCCCAGCTACTCAAGAAGCTGAGGCAGAATAATTGCTTGAGCCCAGGAGGATGAGGCTGCAGTGAGCCATAATCACACCACTGCACTCCAGCCTGGATGACAAAGCAAGACCCTGTCTCAAAAAACATTTTAAGTCAAGGGTTTGTAGTAACATATATTCAATGCCACTTGTTGCCATCACTTTGCAGTTGTTGAAATGGGCAAACTGAGCTCAGAAAGCAAATCTGATGCCTTCATGGGAGATGGAGCCACATTTGTGTTCTGGGTGGGATCACTTGTGCAGGACAACATTACATTTTCTCCTGAAGGCAAGATGCTTGTAGGTTTTGCCTCTTTACTTTGTATTTACTTTTAAAATTGCACTTGTTCACCTACCAGTGTTTATGAAATCCTATATTGGGGATGCTTTTTCTATAATAAAATATTATCATTTATGTGTCTTTTTTTAGCAGAAAGTAAAATTAGAAATCAAGATGTTGGGCCAGGCACGGTGGCTGTGACTCACGCCTGTAATCCCAGCACTTTGGGAGGTCAAAGCAGGTAGATCACGTGAGGTCAGGAGTTTAAGACCAGCCTAGCCAACGTGGCAAAAACCCGTCTCTACTAAAAATACAAAAACTAGACAGGTGTGGTGGCACATGCTTGTAGTCCCAGGTACTTGGGGGGCTGAGGCAGAAGAATTGCTTGAACCCATGAGGCGGAAGCTGCAGTAAGCCGAGATTGCGCCACTGTACTCCAGCCTGAGCAACAGAGCGAGAATCCGTCTCAAAAAAGTAGATGGGTCTTTGAAGACCTCACTACCAAAGTGGTAGTTGAAGCCACAGTATGGTGAAGATCACCAAGAGCTCACATGACAAGAGGGCAAAGGCACCAGCACCAACATTTAAGTGGCAGGCAGAGGAACTAGTAAGAAGGAAGTCAGGGAGGTGTGAGGAGAGTTAGTTTGTTTTAGAGGTTAACAGTGTGAATGCAGCAGATCAAAATGAGGACTGAAGGGAACCCAATGGATATAGCAGAACACCAGTGACCAGAGGAGTGATATAAATACAAGCATGTTTTACACAGAGGATAGTTAGTAAATACATTTCACACACACGGCAGAAACTAGACTGGCATGGATTAAAGTAGGGAGGTGGGAAATGAAGTAAAAGTGACTGCAGGGTGTTCCTTATGCTTTTCACGAAGTAGTACCTATTCACAGATCCATGCCTCCCCAACACAGGAGCATACTGACCAGCCTATAAAACCCTGCACTGCTCACTTTTTCCCTTCTGCCGAATCACTGCTGCCTAAATAAAAACATCTCTGGGAAGCTTCACTAAGCTACTCACAACTCTAGGTTGGCTCGTCAGCACTGTTACGTCGACGCTAATGTAGTAAGGTGATGCTACATTCCATTAAGCCACTTTGGAATTCTCTCAAACCGATCTGCAATTCAGAACCACGGTCAGCTCCCTGTTGCCTCACCAGACTGCCTGGAATTGAGTCTGTATGTCACAGATGCTTCAACGTTGCTTGGGCAAGGTATTTTTCTCTGGAAATGTGCGTGGAAAAGCATCACAAGGGCCATTTTTGTCAGTGATGGCTTTGGTGGATCATCCCAGGGAAATATGTTATGTAGGAAATGAAAATAACATTCACTGAATGCCTTCTAAGTTCGTTAAAAACAACACTTGGGTTACGCAGGAGCCCAGGAGAACCAGGACTAGGCGATCTACAAAAGTGCTTTCCAAGGAAATAATCCCGACAAAGAGCATTACCAACTGATGAGAGGGGGGAACTCCTATTAGGCCATATAAATGAGTTTTGAAATTGGCAATCTGTTTTGCAGAACCTGAGTATAATCCTGAAAGAATTCATGTGAATCTTACTTTTGACATTTTTTGGGTTTCTCTGAGACAGGGTCTTGGGCTGGAGTGCAGTGACACAATCTCAGCTCCCCACAACCTCCACCTCCCAGGCTCAAGTGATTCTCCCACCTCAGCCTCCTGAGCAGCTGGGACTACAGACACGTGCCACCATGCTAAATTTTTTTGTATTTTTGGTAGAGACAGGGGTTCGCCATGTTGCCCAGGTTGTTCTTGAACTAACTGGGCTCAAGCAATCCACTCACTTCAGCCTCCCAAAGTGCTAGGATTAACACGTGAGCCATCATGCCCAGCCCTCTGAAAGTAATTCCAAGAGCAACAATGGATCAAGCTGGTATCCACCCATCAACACTCAGAAAAGTAGTGTAGATAATTTAGATATGGCGGAAGGGGGTACTAAATAAATGCCAATTAACCAAGCCACCTAAAAAGAAACAGGTACTAGACAATTGTGACACATTCCTGAATTGGGAGACTGAATGATATGATTTTGGCTTCATTTTAGTATGCAGTACAGTTATATATTATTTTCTAACTCCTCCAATGAGAGTAGGAAACAATTTCTGTGAACAGGATCAACACTGAGCCAGTGTCGCCCAACATGTTTCTTGGGATTCATACGCCTTAGAAAGACATCACCCATTCTGGCTGCATTTAGCTTCCTCTGCCTTCTGTTTCTACTCTGGCTGGTCTTTGCCCCTCCCTTCTTGACTCTGAGGTGCTTTTCCCTACCCAGATGAGGGGTTAACAAGTGGGACACATGGGACTCCTCCAATAAACAACATTTCAGAGACAGGAGCCTGCTCTGATGGACACAAAGAGCTGAACAATTCCATCTTATGAGCTCATGAGATTCCTGGTCGACTGCAGGCTGGGAAAAAACGGGGCTGGGCTGTAAAGAGCTGTACAAAAGGTCCACCAGCTGACAGCACTTTTGTCAGGATGCATCCTTGGCCATACTGTGTGGGGAGGGCCCACTGTCCTGCAATACAGAGGTAAGTGGAAGAAGTGCATGCAGTGGGGGCAAGAGAAGTCTCTTCATACGGACAGTGATTCCAGAGACTAGCTCCCTCAGAACAAAAGTCAGTCCCAGCTTCCCTGAGATGGATAAGCACTTTGCATGAAGACGGTGATACAGTTTCGAAATTAACACTTAAAATTAGGCATTCTAATAGTTTGTGGACAAAGGGGTTAAAAACAGCCACCAGCACTCTGCCTCTAAGTTATAAGCCACTATTTGCTTTAAATCACATCACAATCCCTTCTCAGCCTTTTTGCCAAAATCAAATGCAGTATCTGTTCTTATCAGTTCAATAAATCACACCACAGATTTCCACTACTGTTTTCACACAGTTTATTCAGAAGTTTAAAAGTTAAAATGTGGGCATTTTCCCGTAAAACAAATCATCCCCTGCCACTCCCCAACAAAAAGACTCTCCTAACACTGCAGTTACTTCTCTTTACCCAGGCTTACCACACACTTGCAGAACACACAGGAGTCAACACCCCAACTATTTGGTAATACAAAGAGACTACAAAGTTACACAAAAGAATCTCATTTACTCCTTTTCACTAGCAGGCTATGAATGAAAGATTGAGAGGCAAACACATCATCTTCATCCAAGAGTTGAGACTTCCCTAACCTTTTTTCTTCCTTGAAGAGGTTAAAACCCAAAGCAGTTTCACTGACAACTGTAACTGATACTCCATTTTTCTTTTCTGAATGGCTAAGCTAGGAGATACTTTCCTTTCAAAGCTGATCTTCACAACCTCAAGACTGGCAGAAAGCAGGCTCCCAGCTGCAGCTCGGCCACAATGCTCTGCAATAGGCAAAATTCCCACACAGGTGCAAATGATGCTTTAAGAGTTATCAAAACTTTTTAAAAAAGTAATAATGCATTAATATGGAGCCTCCACATTTTTCTGACAAAATTTCTCTAAAGGTGGTGGCAGCTGTGAAACAGAAGGCACTTTGTGCTAAAATTCAGTCTCTTATGAGAGAACGCCACAGCAGAGACACCCAATCTGCCTAACTTGCAGGCGACCCTTTAGGGTGGGGAGAAGTATCCTCCAGGAAGGCATCTGCAAAGGAAAAAACTGTAATCATGATTCCAAGGCAAAATGGCTAAAGTTGGGAGAGAAGAAATACCGAGAGAAGAGACAAAACATGGTTGCACCAAGGACTGAGGAGTGAACTTTACAAGGACTTGTCAGCTGGCTCTGTACTTCTATTAGGCTGGTTCCTTCACCATTTCCAAAGAGGTTCTGGAGACCTTGCAGGAACAGGAAGAGCACCTTAGCCAAGAGGATTCCAGGCCTCCTGCCTCTGCCTGGGTTCTCCTTGTTAGGTTCCCAAGGAATAAACTGAGTTCCCATTGGCAGTACTTGCAGGTATTGCTGGTCCACAGCAACAACTGTTTTAGGGGTTTTCTGGGTACGGCCGTGAAGAGAAAGTGAGGATTTTCCACATGATCCGGGATTCCTTGGCAATGCCCAAAGGCTTTCTGGGCCTTCTAAGAGCAACAATGGATCAGGCTGGTAACCCCCATCAACACTCAGAAAAGCAGCATGGGTATTTTATATTGGGGGCAGAGAGGAGATAAATCAATGGACTGACAGTCTTTATCTTAGTACCATAAATAAAGTGCACCATGAATGGAGGCTATAAGCCACTCTCCTGAGGCTGAGGTATGGATAGAAACTTCCATCACCACCCTCAGGGTGGCAGATCATTTCCTTCAGCCAGGATACTGGCTGCTAAGACTGTCATTATTGCTTTATTTCCTTAGTACTATGGGACTTTTTAGCTATAAAGGAAAAAGAAATACTTAGTGGGCTTGGCAGACAGCATGTCACAAAATCACAGGACCTGGCTGATATTCGATGACTATACATGACAATCTCAATAATGATGGATGATGGCTGTTTTTCCCCTTCATTCTGATGAACTTAGGAAAACTCAAGTTGTTTTGAAAACACCTATCGAATTGGCTCATGATGCTTCAGAAGAAGCAGGAAAGCTGTTTATGGCCGATGTAGTAGAAATGGTTGTCTTTGTTTACAAGTTTTCAGATGGATTGTGGAAGAAAATCCTCTTATTATCACATTTCAGGAGACTTTACTATGACATATTGGTGGGTTACATCAACTTCTCGGAAGCTCTTCAAGAGTGTGAGAGGAAAAGCATGATGTTGCACAAAGAACTCTGCTCCACGTAGGATTCTGTGGCAAGAGTACTATTTTGCTGCTTTCATGTAGGAAGGTATTGCCCCCCTTGCAGTCAGACCCTCAAAGCGCTTGTATGTGTAATTGATGAAGACCCAGTCTTTGTTCTTGTAGTCAGTCTCAGGGTGATTACTTGTGGCCACTGGGAAAGAAATAGATGTGAGAGTTGATTCACTGCCTTACCTCCAATGGACTATTCACGGTGCTGAAGACAGCGCTCAGAAGAACATACCAGTTTCTAATTGGGAAAGCTTATTTTTCACTCTACAAATTTTTTACATTTTCTTGCTCAGGTTCTTTAAATCTTGTATTCCTTCACGAGTATTTTTAATGTTTTATTTTCCCATTCCTGACATTTCAGATTATCTAACACTTAGTAAATAACAAAAGATCAGATTTTTGTGACTTACCCACCCAGTGGAGCAGTCTAAACACGGGAGCTGATATTGATTTTCCATTCACCAACGTTTCACCACTACCCAGCACTAGAACTGGAAAAGTACTTACAAAGAACCTGAAGAACTGAAGTTTCTCTCCATGTTCAATACCCTGATTTGTAAGCATCATCCCAAAACTGGGGGTAAATAATGTGCTTATAAGGCAGCAGGAGACAATGGTGGTGGTGTTACCTGTTGGCTTAAGAATATCAGATTCTGGAAACTCATCGAAGTTTGAGGTATCATCAATGCTTTTGATTTCAATAGATATTGCAGCAGGTCTCTCTCTGCCAAGGATATACATGCCAAAAATTACTAAGTTAGTAATCATATGGATCATGCCAATCAAGTTTTTCTCCAAAAAAGACCCCTGGTCTGACATGATCAGACTATTCACTGGCAGGCAGCATTTATTTTCTCTGAAAAACTTACAAACACTGACCAACCAAGCCAACTGACTGGATCCAAACAAAATAAATTATGATTTAAAAAAAAAAAACTCAATCATTCATAGCTAGAAAGAAAGATAACAATAATTAAAATCTTATTATTGTTAATGAAACTCCCCGCAATGGCCTGTCCTGTTTACTAAAAAGGGAAACTGAACCTCTAAGTGTCCCCTTGTGCAGTGTTCTGCCCTTCTCTCACTAGAGGTGCCAACAAGCAGGATGGCTAAAAAAGTGGCAAAGGAAAAAAAAAATCATAAAAAGCAAATCAGAACACAATTATAAATAAATTAAAACTTCTTCACCTTCTATTTAATAACCAGGGAATGCTGAATCAGAAGGTCTGGACTATCACAGGCGGTCCATGCTGCTGGCTGTAGTCTACACCCCCACCATAACAATTTTCACTTTCCCCTTCCCTCTCTACCTCCACCCCTCCAATCTTTCCTCCACACCTTTCTCCCTTCTTTATGTCCCTGTGATACCCTTCACCCTTTCGGTAGGAACAGTCCCACTGGTGGGATATAAGAGGTTGCTGAGTTCGAGGTAAAGGGTAATATACTTCCTAGGTGCTCCCTCCACCACAGAAACCAAAGTTCACTTCGCTTTGTAAATAACTGCAAGATTCAATGTTTTCTATGACACACGCTGACAAAAAAACCAACGCCCAACCTTCAACATGAATGAAAATCAGGGGAAGATCCTAAATCTCTAAGAAGCTCTCTGTCCTTACTTGGCTTGCCAATGATGATCCTTCCAAATTATTAGTAAGTGAACTACAAACTTTCTGAAATAATTCTGAAAGTTTTTATATGGATATACCTGATATGTTCCCAGTCAACGCCTTCAAAAAAAGAGTTATTTTTGATTTCCTCAACTCCAGGAGCTCCAATTCTATGTTCCCATTCACAGCAGAATCTGGAAAAGACAGAGGTCTTTCAGCACACCTCAAGTAGTCTCTTCAGAAAAAGAAAAGGAATAACTTTTTTTTTTGAGACAGGATCTCACTCTGTCACCCAGGCTGGAGTCCAGTAGCACAATCATGGCTCACTGCAGCCTCAACCTCCTGGGCTCAAGTGATCCTCCCATCTCAGCCTCCCAAGCTGGGACCACAGGTTCCATCACGCTGGGCCAATTTTTTTTTTTTTTTTTTTTTTTTTTGAGATGGAGTTTCGCTCTTGTTACCCAGGCTGGAGTGCAATGGCACGATCTCGGCTCACCGCAACCTCCGCCTCCTGGGTTCAGGCAATTCTCCTGCCTCAGCCTCCTGAGTAGCTGGGATTACAGGCAAACGCCACCATGCCCAGCTAATTTTTTGTATTTTTACTAGAGACGGGGTTTCACCGTGTTGACCAGGATGGTCTCGATCTCTTG
>NW_022437023.1:3903474-3961855 GCF_009761245.1 Sapajus apella
AAGTGATCCTCCTGCCTTAGCCTCCTGAGTAGCTGGGACTACAGGCACAATCCACTGTGCCTGGCCCTGATTCCATGATTAAAAACTTTTATTTTTGTAGAGGCAGGGTCTTGCTGTGTTGTCCAGGCTGGTCTCAAACTCCTGGGCTCAAGTGATCCCCCTGCCTCAGCCTCCCAAAGTGCTGAGATTATAGGCGTGAGCCACCATTCCCAGCCTTTTTATTCTTTTAAAGAGGAATAAGAGGAAACAGAAGGCAGATTCAGGAGATAACAAAAGTTTTTTAAAAACGGAATCATTCCTATTAAAAAGCTGGGAAAGAAGATGAAGGGATGTTCTCTAATACCTCAAAATTAGATCCTTGGCTTTCTCAGAGATGGGAACTTCTGGAGGAAAAGTCAAAGTTTCTTTCCAGTTCATCACCTTCTTATATGTCTCTTGAGGGGTCTCAGAACAGAAAGGTGGGTAGCCTGCAATAAAAAAGGAGCTTCGGAGCTTTTACACCCCAGAACTTTGAATTTGACTGAGATTACTCTCTTTAATACAATTCTACATGTCTTTTTTTTTTTTTTTGAGACAGGGTCTCACTCTGTTACCCAGGCTGGAGTGTAGTGGCACAATCATGGTTCACTGCAGCTTTGAATTCCTGGGCTCAAGTGATCTTCCTGCCTCAGCCTCCCCAGTAGGTGGGACTACTTTTGAGCACCACCATGCCTGCTAATTTTAAATTTTTCTTTTGTAAAGAAAGTATCTCGCTATGTTGACCAGGCTCATTTTGAACTCCTGGGTTCAAGCGATCATACTGCCTCAACCTCCCAAAGTGCTAGGATTACAGGCATAAGCCACTGTGCCTGGCCCAATTCTGTATGTCTTTAATGACTACTGGATTACTCTGTATGGCCATCCCTTTATGACACAGACAGGATTTCCACTTATCCCAGAAAATATCTAAACCTATTTTTCATTTTCCCCCAAACTCCTAGACCCAAAGTGAAATCGTGCCTCTGGTACCACCAGGAAGTCAGCTAATAGGTGGAGCTGGGAAAAGAAAGGAGGACATAAATAGAGTTGCAGGTGTGGGAATCACCATGCCCAAAGAAGAAATGAAAGGATGAAACAATATCATTCCAGAAATATCCTTATATGGGTAAAGTATCAAGTAACTTGAATAAGAAAAAAGCGAAGATTTAAAAAGTGATCACCATGCCTCTTTTTGAGAACTACAGGCAAGAAGACAAACACGCACACACCCTATCACCCCATCTGCTTTCCACACGGTGTCCGCCCACCTCCACAGGCATCCTTCCCATGTTCCTGAAGACAATGCAGCCAGACAAGCTCACTCGGGACCACCAAGGATATACTTAATCTCCTAGTGCTCACTGGCATGTGACCACCCCCACAGATGCATCCCATAAATACAGAGATACACACCAATACAGTAAGAGGGAGAGAGGCCAGAGGGTCCCATGATTTGAAGGCTTTAACAGAGGAAGGGGGCAGCAAATTAGAAGAGTGAGTGAGGCAATGCCCAGTTAAATTGCTGTGCATACAACGGATGTTTAATAAATGCTAGTGACTAAAAGAGCTTCTAGATGGAGAAGATGAAGGTATAAGAGAAAGAAAAACATAAAAAATGATCAGCAAAGCAATTGCAGGATGATAGCAAGGCCAAGAATGCAGTGGGATACATCTGACTGAGAGTTGTCATCTGTCCAAAACAATTCACTTTGAAAGACAAGGGGGGAAAGCATTTAGATCACTGCCAATTGAAACAGAGGCTGGTATCAATGTAGAAGTCTGTCATGGATGCACAAAAAAGTCCTCTGAAACCATGCAACTTACCGATGAGCATCTCATACATGATCACCCCAAGCGACCACCAATCACAGAGCTTGTTGTACCCGGTCTGCATGAACACCTCAGGAGCAATGTAGTCAGGAGTGCCTACTGTGGAGAAGGCCTGAAACATGGACCACACATCAGGGAGGCCCAGCCAGGCAGGAGGGTGCCCAGAGTTCTGTTCTAGAAATCAAAGGCTATGAGTACCACCTGGAGCTACCCCCAAACCAAATAGGCAGGACTGCCCAGTAGCTTAATGCCAAGCTCAATTTTCCAAAGCACTTTCCAAAACGAACAATAAAGCTTTGTTAATGAGGTGGGAGACCCTTCTTAACTATATCCAAAGCCTGAGTCACTAGGCTGAAGGCATCTCTGTCATAACTAGTATTATAAATTTTCTGAGTACCCATTAAGTACCAGGCTCTGTGCTTCTTAACATATATACTCATGTAATATATACATATATAAAATATATTACCTCATATACATGAGTCTATTTAATCCTGACAAAACTTTTCCAAGGAGGACCTTATTAGCCTAACTTTGCAGATATAATCTGATGCTCAAGATGGCTTTGCCCAAGACCCTAGAACTAGTTAATTGGTAGAGCCCAGTTTAGAAATTAAATATCTTACTCCAAGCCATCCCTCTTTTTCATGATACATATTCTTTGATTTGACACAATCATAAAGGGATGCTTTGATCAAATGCTAAAATTTTCATGTAAGTTAAATGTTTATAAACATGTATTTACCAAACTTAATTGTTTTTGTAAATAGTACCTGGAGGAAGGTTTTCTTTTTCTAAGAGATGGGGGGGATCTCCCTTTGTGTCCCAGGCTGGAGTGCAGTGACACAATCATAGCTCACCTCAAACTCCTAGGCTCAAGAGATCCTCACACCTCAGCCACCAGCATAGGTGCACCGCCACCACGCCTGGCTAACTTTTAAAATTTTTTTGTAGAGATGGTGTTTTGCCATCTTGCCCAGGCTGGTCTTTAACTCCTGGGCTCAAGTGATCCTCCCACCTCAGCTTCCCAAAGTGCTGGGATTATAGGTGTGAGCCACCATACCTGACCAAAAGAAACATTTTCTGCATTCCAGTATTCTACTCTAACATACCAGGACTGCAAAATGAGAAAGTACAATCAAAGCCTCCTAATGTGCTTAACATTTGAGGGCTTACCATGTGTAAGGCTCTAATCTAGGTGCTTCAAATATGTAATTTTTTAAGTTACAGCTGTATTGTCTTTTAAAACATGTATTATGAAATGTTACAAACACACAGAAAAACGGAACAGACAATATAATACAGACCCATTACCCATAATAAAGAGATTCATAATTTGCCATACTTAGATCATTTGTCTTTTCCTTTTTTTTTTTTTTGAGACAGAATCTTGCTCTGTCACCCATTGCAGTGCCACGATCTCAGCTCACTGAAACCTCCACCTCCCAGGTTCAAGCAATTCTCCTGTCTCAGCCTCCTGAGTAGTTGGGATTTCAGGCACCCACCACTATGCCTGGCTAATTTTTGTATTTTTAGTAGAGATGGGGTTTCACCATCTTGTCCAGGCTGGTCTTGAACTCCTAACCTTGTGATCTGCCTGCCTCGGCCTCCGAAAGTGCTGGGATCATAGGCATGAGCCACCGCATCTGGCCCATTTGTCTTTTTAAAATAAACAAAATATAGAAACAAAGCACTGCCTTGTATATTCCCTCCCTCCCTCTCCTACTGGAGTAAAAACTACCCTGAAGTTACCATGCTGTTCTTATATACATATGCTCATAAATAACACAGCACTACTTTAATATTTAAACGTTTAATAAAGGGTTTCATACTATACTGCTAATATTATTCTTCAACGCTACAACTTGTTTTCCTTTTTTTGTTGTTTTGAGACAGAGTCTAGCTCTATTGCCCAGGCTGGAGTGCGGTGGCATGATCTCAGCTAACTGCAACCTCCACCTCCCAGGTTCAAGCGATTATCATGCCTCTTCCTCCTGTATAGCTAGGACTACTACAGGCACCTACCATCACACCTGGGTAATTTTTGTATTTTTAGTAGAGACAGGGTTTCACCATGTTAGTCAGGCTGGTCATGAACTCCTGACCTCAAGTGATCTGCCTGCCTCAGCCTCCCAAAGTGCTGGGATTACAGGCATGTGCCACCGCACCTGGCCTTGTTTTTCTTAACATTAGTTTTGAGATTTATTCATGTAGCTCTAGTTCACTAATTTCTCTGCTGTATGCTATACTGTAATATAAATAAATCACAATAGTTTTTATCCATTCTTCTGTAATGGACAGTTAAATTGCTTCCAGTGTTTCACTGTGACAAGTAACACCTGAATAAACATTATTGTAATACCTTCTTGGGCACTGTGCAAGCATTTCTCTAGAGTATAAACTAGAACTAGTATTGCTGAGTCTTGGGTTACAACCATCTCAACTTGTATCTTCCATGTCCTCCAAAGTAGTTAGTCCTATTTAAACCAACCCCAGTGGGGATAAGGTTCTGGTGCTCCACATCTTACCAAGACTTGGCTTTGTAGGATTTTTTTTTTTTTTTTTTAATTTTTACTAATCTGATGAATATGAAATGGGATCTCTTTTTTTTCTTTTTAAGACCTGGGGTCTTGCTCTGTCACCCAGGCTGGAGTACTCACTGCAGCCTTGAAATCCTGGCCTCAAGGGATTAGGGATTCTCCTGCCTCAGCCTCCTGAGTAGCTGGGACTGTAGGGATGTGCCAGCATGGCTGGGATCGTATTTTAACTTACATTTCCTTGATTTCAACTAGTGCTGAGCACATATTCATATTTTAATTAGCCATCCAGGTTTTTACTGTGAATTCCTGTTCAGATCCTTTGTCCATGTTTTTTAAGATGTGTTGTCTTTTTTCTTATTGACTCACAGGAATCCTTTATGAATTCAGGACATTAATCCGTTTAAGATATTTATATATTGCAAATATCTTCTCCCAGTTTGAGGCTTGTGATTTTTATTGTGATTTTTTTAATGAAGCAGCATTTGTTACCAAAAGTAAATATGTCACATACATACATGAGTTAATTACATACATTATCAAATTATAATGCATAACAATGAAAATGAATACTTATGAGTTCAACTGAGGAACCAAGTAATACAAACATTATTAAAGCTAAACATGTACTCCTCCCCATCTCTCCTGCCTCTCTTCTTAACCACTTTGCTGAATTTCATGTTTTGTCACTCCTGCTTTTCAAAAGAATTTCCCAACTATCTCTAAATGAGATTTTACTTATTTTTGAGCTTTATTAAAATGGTACCATTGTATATACAGTCTTCTGCTATTAGGTTCTTCCTCTCAACTTTATGTTTCTAAAATTGATTCACACTGTCACACATAGCTACAGTTCAATTCTTTTTACTACTGTAAAATATTCTATTCCGGAAGGTAACTGTTTTCCTGTGGATGGACACTGGGTTATTCCCAGTGTTATGCTATTATGAAAATGCAATAAACATTCTTCTGCATATGTGCAGTTTCTCCAGGGCCTATGACTAGGAGTAGAATTGCAGCACTATAGGGTGTACACATGAATTCTGAAAGGTAATTCCAAAGTAGCTTTACCCTGTAGCTTGTCTTTTCATTTCTTTATGTCTTCTGATATACAGAAGGTTTCTTTTTTTTTCTTAAAGTAATAAAATAAACCAACTTTTTCCTTCATGAGCTGTACTTCTTGTATTTTAAGAAATCCTTCTTTTCTCTGAGGTCATAAAAATATTGCCCTGTATTTTCTTTAAAATTTCTAAAGTTTAATTTTCCATCTAGAATTGCCTTTTGCATATACTGTAAGGTAGGGGTCCATTTTTTCCATATAGATAAGCATATATGTATGTAAATATATGTACATATATTTAATATATATATATTTAAATGTTGATATTAATTAACACAAATACCAGTGTTGTCTTTTGTCTTTAAGCTTTAAAGACTGAAATGTGGATTGGGCCCTCTCCAGGAATTTTCATTCTAATCATTAAGAAACTACAAATATCCTTTAATTTAGAGATAAGGTTTACACTACTAAAGATGAATGTAAATCTAAGCAAATCTTATTCGTTCAAAGATTTCCATTATAAAACCAGAGGTCTACTGCCAGAGGAAAAGAACGCCTTCAAAATATCAACGCATTAAAAAAAAAACTCTTAGTATTATAAAATATAGCAAACAGCAGGCTCAAACCTATAAAGGTAAAAGTATTGCTCTTACTCCAGAAACTAGAGTCTGCCATAGAAGCTTACTCGCATTTTACCAGACTTGTTTGCCACACCATCTGTACCAGGTGTGGCCTTTCCAATCTAAGGACTACCCCCTTCCAAAACCTTTGTTGTTTTCCGCACCACAGTGTCCTCCATCTCTAATCTCATAAATCTGTACTCTAGTTTTTCCTTTTGTTGTCTGGGTATTTCAAATGTCAATGAAAGCTGCAATCTAGAATAGCTCTGTTGGTTGTTAATAACCATTTCAACCACGTATGTTCTAACCTTATGATTTTGTGTCAGAGTTTTAGGAGAAATAAAGCAATTTAATTTCCTACCTAATCACTTCTGTAAATTCTACCCTAAAAAAAATAAACTGACCAAGATGGGATGCCTATCTATCTACTACCTTTTACATCTGTGATTTATTAACTTTAAGCTGACTCATATTAATCAGTTACTGGGGGTTATCCAGGACCAAGTAACAATTTAAAACATTACAATATGATTTAAGCAGCCAAGGAATGAAACTAAAGCATCTACTTCTTTAGTGATTTCCAATGGACTAAAAAGTAATAGGCTGGGTAGCAAATACATATGTTAGGCTTAACCTAGAGCAGTAAACTTTTATTAAGCATTAACAAATATCAATCTTGAGCTTGGTACTAGCTGAATGGGCTCACTTACAAAAGGTCAAAGTAACAGAGTTAATTAACATTTAGAAGACTGAGAGGTGGCTTCATTTTCTTCACGTTATGAAAAGAAATAATACGAAGATGACCTTAATTTACACTTTCCCATTTCTACTGTATATAGAAATGGATATGATAAAGACAAAGTTTGTCTTGGAAAATATGGGACAATTCAAGGTACTTAAGCTTTATCCCCAAAATACGTGTTAGCACAGTAGCTAAAGGTTAAACATTGGCCTGCCTCAAAAAAAAATAATAATAAAAATGAAAAAGAAAGAAAAGAAAAATCACTGATTCCTTACCTTTTATTAGTTTCCAAAATATAGATAAATATTAGTTTCCCAACAATGCAGGAGCTACTATTTAAGACATAACCTCTTCAGTTGAGGATCTCAACATTCACTGCACAGTAGAATCACTCAGAGTCTTTTAAAAATCAGATACCCAGACAACATCCCAGACCAACTGAATCATAATCTCTGTGGGTGGGACCTGGACATTAATATGTTCTGAAGTTCCCCAAGTGATTTTGTTGTGCAGCCAAGGTTAAAAACTACTTCTCTATGGAGAGACCAAATTTGTTCCTGATACTCCCTAATCCTCAACAAGATACATAAGCCGTTTTTCAACCACATACAGAATGAAGACGTTTAAAGAGTAGCAGAGTCCCCAAGGAAAGGAGACTGTTTTGTGGCTAACTGTACTAAACTTAAGTCCTCAAGTGAATGCTGTCTGAGGCCCCACTGACGGGTGGGCTTCAAATCAATTGAAATGAATGCAAAGCCTTTCCTTTGACTCTTTCTTAAATCATCCCACAGGCTTCCATTTTCACATGTAACTGACATCCACTTATTAGTAAACTAGTAAGAGTGTTATAAAAGGTACTCCAGAGAACTGTAAATCAGTATTTTACTAGGAATTCTGACTGAAACACAGTATTTGGTAAACTTGCCGAGTTACTACTGTATATATGGACAAACAGAAGTGCTACCATTTCTAGATAATATATGTACATAACCATCATTCCAAGTTAGTCAGTTTCCCACTGCTGCTATTCTACTTTCTAATGACCAAATGTTAGTTTGGCTCTACCATCATCAATTTCATTTGCTATGAGTTTCTAGCAAGCCTAGGAATGTAGTGATACACATTTCTATTATCTGGCCAATAACCTTCCAGTAATTGGACACTGGAACATGTACACTACACTTCAAACATGAACCAATTAATCAGCTATTGGTAAAAAAATAAATTCTGCCTAGACAGCAGTATTTCACTGGTAAATTTGTACTACTTAAATAACTTCCAACATACTATCAAGGTAAACACAGTGTTTCTTATTTTTCAGCCTGTAGGACATAATTTTATATAGGCCTAGAGTCAAATGCATACAAATTAAGTAATAAGCATTCTCCTTATATTTATCTCCAATCTGTATAAATAAGTTCTTTTTTACATCCCAAAGTGAGAAACTGTGAGGCAAATGAACTGAGGAGTCTTTCTTACATCACAAAGTGAGAAACTATGAGGCAAATGAACTGAGGACTTGCCCTTGCCAAAGTGGATCAAAATTTTTTAAAAGGTTGAGAACTGATGCCTGAAAACTCTAGATAGGTATTTGTACTTAGTTTTGAGAAATCTCCAGCTTATATATAACTTCTTTACCACTACAAAAATAGAGAAAAGGTGGGACAGGAAGACCGTTATTGTTACCAAGATAAGAGGTCAGAATGAGGTCATCCACTGAAAATGTCACAATCAAAACAACCTAATATTACCTGTCCTCCTTCAAAAGACTCCTCTTGGTGATACCAACCTAACAACAGCACTCTATTTAGGTAATCTTAAAAGCAAGGGACATGTTGCAAGTATTTGTCAAATGCAAATTTATCTGTGTATCTTTTGAACTTATTCATACTTGGTTTGCAGCATTTCAGAAGCCACAGATATTACTTACTAGCTGACGTCTATTTCTTTTCCAGGTTTCTGCTTTCCTTTTGGAATTCATGTTCTGGAATGCTGAAAGTAGAGAATACAAGCTGCAGTCAAAAGTTGAAACCAAAATATTTACTACTTTTTTTTAGTAGGCTCTTTCAAGTCATATGAGACCCTAAAGTCTTGCTTCTTTTCTACTCATACATCAAAAGCTCCAGATGAAACATATCCTAGTAAGTTTACAATAAGCTCAAATCAGAGGCTATAAAGCATTAACTTAAAGACTCACACAGACAGAGTTGTAAAAGACACTCCCATGTGAATCAAGTGGCCAGAGAGGATACAGGACTTAATCAGAATTACAGAGAATTCGGTTTCAACTAGAAGCAAGGTCCTAAAGTGGACCTAAAACAGTCACAATTTCTCAAAATTACCATCAATTTTCCAAGTTGTAGTAACTGTTATATAATCAGGGACATATGAACTTATGATACACGATTTGACATAAGCTTTTCTAGGATGAGCTGTAATTTTACTATATAGTTGTCAACGATTTCATAGTGCTCAAGTGAAGTGACTGTCATAAACTTCTTTCTGTCATGAAGGAAAGAAGCACCCAGGACAAATCTAGCTTGAAGCTGGTCCCAGGAGTTTTTCCTCTACTGCTTCTGCTTGCCTGTCCCATACTCATCCCCAGTGACCTTCTCAGTAGACCTCTAAAGAAGACCCCTTTCAATATCGGCCTTCACAAACTTGGTAGCACTCATTCATTTTGCCTCACCAGACAACACAAATCACAGGCAAAGCTGGGAAGGTATTTTTATTCTCTACATACTCATGCTGTGAGAATCTCCTATCTGTCCTGCATAATTTGGTTATCAGGGAAACAGCTCTTCTAGGTCCGGTTAAAACGAAAAGGCTAACTTAATTGTTACCACTTACTGAAATCACTGGGGAGGCTGTGGTTCAGATTCCTATAAAATTCTGTCCTGTGTGCTTTTTTCAGTCCTGTGCAAAGACCAAAGTCAGAAAGTTTCACATGGCCCTATGGGGGAGAAACAAGGTGATAGATGGATGAGTATCCTTGGAAGTAGAACAGAACATTAACTTCTGCTCCTTCCAATATCCGTTATAGTTCTACAGTCAAAATACGCTGCTTTTTATTACAGGAAAAGTCATGTAATTGCATACAAAAATTTTTAAAAACATCCCAAATCCTATTATACTAGTAAAACTATTTTCCTTTCTGCATATCATCATCTTTGGTTTTATCCAAATACTGATTTGAAACATAGTTGACCCCTCCATAGCATCTAAAGACAATTTTACTACTATTTCTTTATTTTTTTTGAGACAGAGTCTTCCTCTGTTGCCAGGCTGGAGTGCAGTGGCGTAAGCTCGGCTCCCTGCAACCTCCGCCTCCTGGGTTCAAGCGATTGTTCTGCCTCAGCCTCCCGAGTAGCTGGAACCACAGGCGTGTGCCACCACACCCAGCTTATTTTTGCATTTTTAGTAGATACAGGGTTTCACCATGTTGGCCAGGATGGTCTCAATCTCCTGACCTTGTGATATGCCAATCTCGGCCTCCCAAAGTGCTGGGATTACAAGCGTGAGCCACCGCGCCCGGCCTATTTTACTACTTCTTTAACTCAAATATTCCTCTCTGTTTCTATATGATCTTCAAAATTAACCTTTTTTTTTTTTTCCTGGAGACATGGTCTTGCTGTGTCGCCCAGGCTGGAGTACAGTGGCACGATCATGGCTCACTGCAGCCTCGACCTCCCAGGCTCAAGTGATCCTCCCACCTCAGCTTCCTGAGTAGCTGAGACCTCAGGTGTGTGCCAACACACCCAATTAATTTTTTTTTTTTTTGGAGATACAGGATTTTCCTATGTTGCCCAGGCTGGTCTTCAAACTCCTGGGGTCAAGCGATCCTCCCACTCCAGCCTCCTAAAGTTGAGATTATTGGCATGCCCCACCATACCCAGCCAAAATCACCACTTTGAAAGTCTACATAATGTTGAATTAACTTGACACTTCATTGTTTACCTCACCAACCCCAATACTGGACGTACATTCCATTTTCAATTCTTAGCTCTCATATGACATGGATTAGCAGTGCCCTCTGACAGATCTGTATTTCCAGCCATAACCAGGCATGACTCAGATAGACCTTAATAAATGGTTTTTTTGTTTTGTTTTGTTTTTGAGACAGAGTTTCGCTCTTGTTACCCAGGCTGGAGTGCAATGGCGCGATCTCGGCTCACCGCAACCTCCGCCTCCTGGGTTCAAGCAATTCTCCTGCCTCAGCCTCCCGAGTAGCTGGGACTACAGGCGTGCGCCACCATGCCCAGCTAATTTTTGTATTTTTAGTAGAGACGGGGTTTCACCATGTTGACCAGGATGGTCTCGATCTCTTGACCTCATGATCCACCCGCCTCAGCCTCCCAAAGTGCTGGGATTACAAGCGTGAGCCACCGCGCCCGGCCAATAAATGGTTATTAAATGAAGAGTAAATTTTTCAAAATTGTTCATATCGCTTTTCCTCCTCTTATTCCATTGGAATAAATTCCAGGAGTAAACTGTTTCAAAGACAAAGGGAATAAATATTATTGCATACTCCTTGATAAATACTACTGTGACAGGATCCTTGGGGTGTCGTTTTGCTAGCCAGAAGCCTCTGTGGTCATTGGTGCCTCTATCTGAGTTTTGCTTAGGCCTGTTGGGCTCATTCTGCTCACTCAGCCTGGCAGGCTCACGCTACCTGCCTGGATCCCACGCCTGCCGAGGGTAAGACAGGCAGAGTGGCAAGGGGTGTGTGAGTGACTGTAGGGTCCAGCCACTGCACACAACCAGGCACACGGGTGGCTGTGGCAGGGCAGGCAGCTCCAGGCGCCGGCACAGGTGCTGGCTCCATGTAAGCCTGTGGCTGGATCAGATGCACCGCAAGCGGCTTCTGCTGTGGGGGCACCTGTGTCTGGACAAGGGGAAAGCAGTGGCGCCTGGAAGCTTGGAGATGCCAAAAACTGCAGAGCCCCAAGGGGCGTGTCACAGTCCTGGCTCAGGGAGCCCCTAGGTCTGGGCTCCCGGAAGGGCCACAGCTCTTCTATCCTTCTTGCTGCCTGTAACATGGTGAGCAGGGGAGACATATTTCAGGCCTGTTCGTGTTATAGCTCTTTCAGCCCCACCATTTGGCAGATCCCAAGTTCTCGTCCCACATTCAGGAAGAATGAGGTATATGTACAACTAGAGGGTGAGCAAGGCGAAGAGGAGCTTTATTAGGTGACAGTACAGCTCTCAGGAGACCTGAAGTGGGTTGCTCCTTTCTGCAGACAGGTTGTCCTGACATGTGTGCAGCCCTGAGAGCAGAGGAGACCCAGAATGGGTATCTCCCATACGCAGGCAGGTCATTCCATCAAGTCTGTAGCCTTCAGTGGAGAGGAGACTCAAAGTAGGCAGCTGCTTTCTGAAGCAGGTTGTCTGACACCTGCCAGACTCTGGCTAAGTCCAGGGTTTTTATTGGCTTCAGAAGGGAGAAACTGTGTGCTGACTGGTCCATGGGCAGGCCCAGTAAAAGCAACACAAGTTCTCACTCTGGGCCATAGACTCCAACCGGAACTGACAGATGAGTTTTCAGTACATATGGGGTTTCACCATATTGGCCAGTCTGGTCTCAACCTCCTGACCTTGTGATCTACCACCTTAGCCTCCCAAAGTGCTGGGATTATAGGCATTGAGCCACCCAGCCCGGCCTCTTTTTTTTTAACCAACCTCTTCCCATATTCCCCTCCTTGCTACACTCCCTAGCCTTTGGTGTCCACTATTCTACTCCACTTCTGTCCATTATAATGAATAAAAAAGCAGGTGGTGGCTCACACTTGTAATCCCAGGACTTTGGGAGGCTAAGGCAGGAGGATCACTTAAACCAGCGAGTTTGAGACCAGCCTGGGCAGAAAAGTGAGACCTCATCTCTACTAAAAATTAAAAAAAAAAAAGAAAAATTAGCCAGGCAAAATGGCATGCACCTGTAGTTCCAACTACTCAGGAGGCTGAAGCAGGAGGATCAAGAGTTAGGTTGCAGTGAGCTATAATTGTGTCACTGCATTCCAGCCTGGAAAAAAAACCTTCAGGTTCTTCAACAACAGCAAGAAAGTTATCAAAAGACAGCAAAGAAGAAAAATACCCTAGAAAATAAGTGTACTTTTTTTTTACCTTAAAAGAAAATTCAGTCCAGACAACAAATCTGCTTAACAGAAAACAACATTCTAGAATTTTAGAGGTGAAAGGGATTTTAGAGGTTTCCTAGATCAGTATGTTCACTTTATGGGTAAGAACAGAGAGGTCCAGGTAGCAGCACAGGGATTCTCTTCTAATTTCCTGTAAGTTTAGGAACTAAGCAACTAAGCTTTTCTGCATGTCTAAAGATAAATATAAACAGGCCACTTAAGAGGCTGGGCAGGACTCTTCATTAAGCAGAGAGCACGATTTGGAACCTGAACTTTGTTACAGGTTCTTGTTATTATTGCCTCACTTCCTGCTTCTTGGCTGGGTTCCTCATTAACTGATGGGGCTGCCCAACAGAAGGGCTCTAGATAGATGATGTATTAGTAGTATAGTTGATTACATGCTAAGAGAAGATGACTATCTTTGGCTTTATTTCAAAATTACCCTCTACATCAATTTTGCTCTTATTTTCAAGAATCCCCTTTATTTTTAAGAGAAATGTTCAACCAAATTATAAAATGATAAGCCTTTCAAAGAAAGGAAGTGACAGCAAACTTACCTGTTAAAAAAAAAAAAAGAAAGAAAACCATGACAAGGGAGGTCACAGCTCCCCCACTAGGATAATCACAGTGGTGCGGTGTTAAAGCAGAGGCTGTTCAGATCAGTAAATGTGCATAATTCATGCCAACGCCCCCCATACCTTGCTGTCCAAAAGAAGGTTGTCTGGTTTGATGTCTCTATGGATGAATCCAAGTTGGTGAATAGAGTCTATGGCTAATACTGTTTCTGCTATATAAAACTGAGTCTCTTCTTCTGTCAGAGTGTCTTTTTTCATCAACAAGGTCATCATGTCCCCTGGAAACAAGAAGATACAAAGCCACCACACACACACACACACACACACACACACACACACACAGACACACAGACACACACACACACACACAAACATATGAGTGAGTACCAATTTTCAGATCTGTCTTCCCTATCTGCCAACATAAGGCAGCTAAACAGACCTCTTCTGTGTGCCAGAGATAGACCCACATTGCCAACATGAGAGGAAATGGAATTTTCACACCTAAGCTAGCTAAGGTTGACCACTAAGCTGTGATTTCTATTATACTTTTGAGAAAAAAAGAAAATTTCTCCCACACTTTAAAAAACAACTATAGTTGCTTAGGATAATTTTTTGGACTCAGAGTAAAAAGCTACTTTACTTTTCACTTTCCCTGAACAAGTATCTGCAAGCTTTTCTGCATCTAGAACTAAATGGCACTTTCATATAGACTATATTGCCATTGTTATAGAGAGGCTGAAATGCCAAATAAAAATGTAAACACTTGGGGAGGCTGAAAACAAGCTTTCCAACTTCACAGAACACAAACAAATAAAAGGGAGGGACGTGGGTAGCAAAGCATTAGTCAACAAAAGCTAAAAATGAACTGAAAATGCTATACGCTAGAATGTGCAATAACTGCCTCCTAGAAGAGCACAGTGAACACCTCTCAAGGGGTTTTTTTCTCTAGTGTGTTATTAAAGTTATTTAAATGTATACCAGTACTTTTTTTTTTTTTAAGACGGGTTTCACCATGTTGGTCAGGCTGGTCTTGAACTCCCAACCTCAGGTGATCCACCCACCTTGGCCTCCAAAGTGCTTGGATTACAGGCATGAGCCACCACACCCGCCCCCTTCATGTAACTTTTAAAACACAGTATTAGTATTCTAGTAGTTAAAAGGTAACCTCTTTAGTTTCTGCAAAATCAAAATTTAATCATTTCTGCCTAATACCGGCAACATAAAATGGCAGAAAAAGATTCAGATCCTAACTCAAGTTAGAAAAGCAAAAAAAACATGTATAAGAAGTTTAAGAGAAACAGCAAAGATTCAGTTTAGACTTCACATAAAGCCACTTATGTTATAAAACAAGGAAAAAAGAAAGGAACCTCTGATTTTAACAGGGCATCATACTGTTTTTCAATTTCATTTCATTTAGAACATTATGTTTTGTATTACTGGAGAAAAGTAGCTATTTTTCCCTCAGGCAAAAATTAAACCATTTATGAAAGTGCTCTTTTTCAGTCCAAAGACAAAAAATACCATTCCCCGGCTGGGTGCTGTAACTTGCACTTATAATCCCAGCACTTTGGGAGGCAAGGTGGGTGGATCACCTGAGGTCAGGAGTTCGAGACCAGCCTGACCAACATGGAGAAACCTGGTCTCTATGAAAAATACAAAATTAGCTGGGCATGGTGGTGCATGCCTGTAATCCCAGCTACTCAGGAAGCTGAGGCAGGAGAATCCCTTGAAACTGAGAGGCAGAGGTTGCAGTGAGCCAAGATCACGCCACTGCACTCCAGCCTAGGCAATAAGAGTGAAACTCCGTCTCAAAAAAAAAAAAAAAAATACAATTCCCTCATCACTCCTAGTAGCCATTCAATCTGGAGGCCCACCAGAGACATGGAGGCAGTGCACTTGGGCTGCTACCTCACTAAGGTAGCTATATGGTCTCAGTTCTGTGGCTCAGGAGAGCAGCCAATGGCCTAACCTGTGCAAGTTTGCCCAGATGATCAGAGAGCTCAGGTCAGGTGCTCTATGGCTTTGCAGGCCAGCTCCATCAAGCGCAAAGGGCAGGGTCCAGGAGACATGTGAAGCTATGGAAGATGGGGCAGGTTAAGGCTTCAGGACACGTTAGGAGCTGGTAACCTAGTTGGCTCTTGCTCCTATTTAAGAACTAACATCTAAATGTTAAAAAGTTTCTCCTCATTCTACCAGACTCTTTTCTAACATCGATCAACTAAATGTGTTTATTTACTAAAAAGTATTGATGACCCTAAATCTAAGGGTTGTCACAAAATAAAAATATTATGCTACAATTTTAAGAAACAAAAGGGAAAAGTTCTCTTTTTTTCCCCACCAGAGTTTGCTCAGAGTTCATCTGCTCACTGGTAAACAGACTGTGTTCCTCAGAACAGATGGCATGTTCTGTTCTAGGTTTACTTTGGAGCTGTCCTAGGAGATGCTCATGCTGACTTACAAGTTACACAAAACTTAAAATTTCAAAAATGAGAAATTGATTCTGGCTACTAATATAGGTAATAAAAAATTCACTCCTTATTAATATGTTATACAAAAGAAACAAAAAGTTGGAGCAAAGAATGTTATAGCTTCAATTTTGTCACTTGGGTTATTAATCATATATAATTCACAATTGACAGGAGAGCAGGCAGAGCCCCCTAGTTTACTGCTATATATTTTTAAAAGAAGAAAAAAAGAAAGAAATGTCCATCCGAAATCATCTGAATGAATGAAAAGGTTACTTTTATGGGACTAAGACTGTAGAAAGGCACCCCAGCACAAGACAGTTTACTGACTTCCTTTATAGACCTAAAAAAGGCTATCGAAAGCAACTTTGTGAGAACAATTAAAAGTAGAAAGGAGGGTTAATTGTGACGTGAGAGAAAGAAACCACAGAACAAAAAGAAAAAATGACCTTTCATCGTCAAGTAATTACCTCCAGGCAGGAACTCCATGATTAGGTAGAGGTTTAGCTTATCCTGAAAACTATAGAACATTTTCACAACCCACAAACTGTCTGCCTCCACTAGAATGTCACGCTCCGCACGAATGTGGCCAACCTGGAGGTATATGCATTTGATTAATGACAAAGCTTGCTCTGCTTTATTAGATAGCATATTTGCTTAAACAATTTAAATACTGTGTTTAAATACTGTTTTGAGTATTTAGTCGTGATGATACGAAATATCTAATTTCTGCTTAGGCAAACCTACTAACTAAAAATTGACAACATTTGACTTGAAGGTATTCAGTGATGAAAACTTGAGTGATGAAAGGCTTTAAAAAATGGCAAAATGAATGTCTTAAATGCAAACAGCAACTTTAACACTGCTATAAACTGAATCTGATTAGTTAAAATTACTACTATTTTGCATATAGTTTTGTCTAATAATCTTTTATAATAAAAATAGGTCCCCAAAATGAGACACTCTAGCAAGTCTTTTCTCAGGTCTGCAATAGAATGACAGTGAGCTCACTGACAATTCTAGAATGCTATGATACCATAGCATTTAGTTCACTGCTATGCATATAATACGTGCTCAATCAATCCTTACTGAATTGAAATATAAGAACACCTAAGTTATAGATTCAAATTAGTGACATTTCCAGTTTATACTTTTACTGAAATATCTAGCTAAGGAGGCCAAATTGTAGAAAGTCTGGAAGAAATGGAATTATTTTGTTAATAATGCTTTATTGTCAAATTTACCTTATTTACTTTAAATGCAGAACAGTAATCAAACATCACTGCAAATCCCACTCCTCCCCACTTTTTTTTTTTTCTTTTGAGGCCGAGTCTCGCTCTGTTGCCAGGCTGGAGTGTAGCAGTGTGATCTCGGCTCACTGCAACCTCCAACTCCTTGGTTCAAGCAATTCTCCTGCCTCAGCCTCCCAAGTAGCTGGGACTACAGGTGCATGCCACCACACCCAGTGAATTTTTGTATTTTTAGTAGAGATGGGGTTTCACCATGTTGGCCAGAATGGTCTCAAACTCTTGACCCTGTGAACCACCCTCCTCGGCCTCCCGAAGTGCTGGGATTATAGGCATGAGCCACTGAGCCCGGCCCCCTACTTTTTTAAAGAGAGAAATGGGATCTTGCTGTCACCAAGGCCAGAGTACAGTGGCGTGATCACAGTTCATTAAAGCCTCAAACTCCTGGTCTAAAGTGATCCTCCGCCTCAACCTTCTGAGTAGCTGGGATTACAGGTGTGTGCCACCACGCCTGGCCCCTCCCCTCTTTTTTAAGTGTCACGAGGTCTAAATTGGGTTGATTCAGATCTAAATTTATTAAGACTCAGTCCAATCCCTGAATAGTGGTTTTGGTCTTAACACATACTACAGGTCTTGACTTTTTACAATATGTTCTGAAGTAAAACATGTATCAAGGTTCACAAACTGGCACTTCTGTTGGCAAATTTAGCCCATGGCTGTTGTTTGGTTTAATACAATGTTTGATACAATGCTTGCTTGTTTTATTGGCATGTCTTTAGGGAAACCAGGCACTCTTCCATTACTCTTCCATTTCAACACAGATCCCATCCTCTCTCCTAGTCTTACAGCTAACTTGCTTCAGTCTTCTACCCTAACTCTTGGGGGCCCAGAGGCATTTGAGTTCACATATTTGAGTTTTCAGTGTCTACTAAAATTGTTCTTCGGGGAATTTTTTTAAAAGCTGCAATGGTGGGGCAGGGTGGCTGATGCCTGTAATCCAAGCACTTTGGAGGCCAAGGCAGGCGGCTCACCTGAGATCAGGAGTTCAAGACAAGCCTGACCAACATGGTGAAACCCTGTCTTTAAAAAAAATAATAAAAAAAATAAAAAATAAAAAAATAAAACAGTACAGAAAACCTACATCTTTACATCTGTACTTATGGTACTGGGTGGGAAGAAATGGACAATAAGGGTGAAAAGAAAGTGTGCTATGAAACACAATGAAGCCAAGTAAAGCATCTGCCTTTATTTGACATTAATACAGAAGCAAAGCTTTTGGGAAACAGTAATGTTGCCTGCTGCCCCACAGCCATCGCAGGGGTACCAGTCACTATAAGACAGTAATATAGTAGCAGGCAGCCTTCATCTGCCTGTCTCTCCTTGCTTCCATTAAGAGCCCCACCTGCTGCAGGGAGCCAGAGAAAAGGGGAGGCACTACAATTACCACTTGTCACTCACCTTGGAGGACAGAATGGTGACCACAACATTTCCTGTTTTTCAAGGGAAAGCTACTGTGAGCACACCTTGCCCTTTTCTCCTGAGGCTAAAACAGTAGCTAGAAACTTCCTAGTTTGAAAGTGGAGTTGGGTGAATATAGATTAAGGGAGGGAAGAACCAGAGGTGCAATTCATACAAAAAGGTTATTATCTTTCCCCTATTCCATAAATACTTAATAAAGTGGGGGTAATAGTTGCTATCCTGTGCCTTAAGAAAGCAGAAATAAAAGCGAGCATTTTGTCCCATCAATAACTGTATACTGGCATCACAACTGAACGTTTTCCTTTTGCACTAGACGAGAAACATCAGAAACTAGCTAGATGCCATGTCTTACCCTTTAAATTTTCCCAGGTAGCAAAAATTTCCACTATGTGAAGCAGAAAAATAATCTGAATTCTCAGTGGGTAGCTTGTAATTCCTACTATTTAGTAAAAGCAAACAAAAAAACAATTTTACCTCTGTATCTCTAGTTTGTCAGCCCTACCCCAAAATGGATTTGCACTGGTCTACGTTCATGTTTTACTTAGCACACCCAATGCATGCTTCTTTAAGATGGCTGAGCCAGGTAGAGTCTGTGGCCAGAGGCTGTAACTGGCTCATAATGAGATCAAACCTGGGGAGTTGAGTCCATCAGCTAAAGTGAGCTAAACAATTTAAGTTAATGTACCATTTAAGGCATAAGTTAATGCATCATTTAAAATGTTAATTCTAATAGACAGTTCCTTTACTTTCATAGAGAAAAGTTTTAGAAACTGAGGAAGGCACAATATTTGAGAAAAGGCTTTTTAACACATTATGTTTGGATCATCCTCCGTTAGAAACCATGCTGGGCACCTGGTATACATAAAATTACTAACTCTGAAAATCCTATGTACTTTGTTTTGCAATTTTACTCTGACAGCCAATTATTTGATAAAAAGAGGTCTTAAGCCTTGGTTGAAACTGAAGGAAATATATCTTGCAAAAATAACTTACTCATGAGATGCAAACATACTGACTAATGCAGAAGCTTTATATTTTCCGTCTCAAGATTAACTGAAACTCTTTCAGTGCCTACACACCCATACCACACACTAATTTGTAGATAACATGTAAATACAGCTACTGTGAATTTTGAAAGGAGTTGGTGTTAGTATAGTGTCTTAAGATTTACCGCCCTGGTATTTGATACTCTCAACTGAAATTCCCAGGAGTCTAAAGCTTCTCATAACACATGAAAATTTTAGAGAAAATCAAAATTCCAAATTTTGGGATGGCATTTAAATGAAGACAGGGAAGACCAGTGATTATAATCTCCTCTCAATAGGTAGAAAGGATTGGTTGTGGGGCCTATCTCCATTCTCCGTCTTTGGCTCTAAACTGGGAGTTCTCCTTGTCACAAGGTTTCCATGTTCCTGTAACATCAAATCTTTTACAGGACATTTGTAGTCAGCACCCACTGCAATCTGTTCTTAAGCAACCAGCTACATTAAACTAGATGTACAGAAAGTCTATTCTTGCTTTTTAAAATACATTTTCCAATACTTAAAACCTTATTTATTTTGCATAAGGTATTTGTGTACTTTATAGATCTATTTGCAAACCAGGTTTTGGTTTTAGAAAGTGTCCTTAATTATTAAAGGATAATTTGTATTGTTCTGCCATTTGCATTATATTTTTCAAATTCATTCAGAAATTGGAAGGCTGATATTTCTCAGGTACTGATGAGCTACCTAGAAGACTCAACTTTGGTTTAGGTAAACAGAATGAAGCATATAAAGACACATTTTAGATTGTAAAATCCAAATTCTAATTCTTAGTCCTTAGTTATGAGGTATATACACAACTTCTACTTCTCAGCACTTGGTAAGAAACACATTACCACATCACATATGACCTCAATAAAAAAAGGCTCTCACATTAAGGACATTTTGTGATCAATTGGAAGACACAAGTAACAGCTGCTTTTCAAATAGATTTTCAATTTTTAAAAGATTACATATAACCTATAGGCATTATTTGTGATTTTAAATATGAACTGCTTCTTCATAGGGAGAAAAAGATAATACTACATATATAGTCATACTATATGCTAAAGAAAACTGCAATAAAAATACAATTTCAATTAAACAAAAAGTTTTAGGAGACAAAAATTAGTAAGTTAAAAGCCCTGCTACAACTGTGCTTTACCTGCTCTTTTTCAAGCATATCTGCTTTACGGAGTATTTTCATTGCATACACATGCCCCGTATCTTTCTTCTGAACAAGCCGTACCTAAAATGTTGTAAAAGAAATGCCAAGTCAAAAACTCACACTGCCAAGCTAATGCTTTCAGGACACAATAGTTAACTGAAAAAGTATTGTAACTTTAACTTAAGCAACTAGTAATAACAAAGCAGAAGAAAATGCTTTTTGATGTTCCAAAATGAATAAATTACACACAGTGAAGTCAGTGCTGGAAACATCCTCAAATACCTCTACATCTGAATAGCTCTGGTTCCTTAGTTGAACAAGCCAGTCTAATTTAAAACCTTCAACTTCAAATTTAAGGACTCCTTAAACCCCTGAATATGTCATCCAGTCAGCTCAGAAAATCTAAGTAAATGATTTCAATGATGTGTAATTAAAACAAAAGTAGCTAGACATGATGGTGTATACCTGTAGTCCCAGCTATTTGGGAGATTGAGGGAGGAGGATCACCTGAGCTCAGGAGTTCTGCGCTATGGTGCATTATGCTGATCAGGTGTGTGAGCCAAGTTCAGCATAATATGGTGACCTCCCAGGAATGGGGCAGGGGACGACAGCAACCCATTAGGTTGCCTAAGGAAGGGTAAAGAGGCCCAGCTCAGAAATGGAGCAGGTTAAAACTCCCATACTGATCAGCAGGGGGACTGCGCCTGTAAACAGCCACTGCACTTCAGCCTGGGAAACACTGCAAAACTCTGTCACTTAATAATAATAAGAATGCAAAACTTCATGCATAAGAAAAATGTCTGGAAAGGAAAACAAAAAATTCAGGCCAGGCACAGTGGCTCACACCTACAATCCCAGCACTTTGGGAGGCCAAGGTGAGCGGGTTACCTGAGGTCAGGAGTTTGAGACTGGCCTGGCCAACCTGGTGAAATCCCATCTCTACTAAAAATACAAAAATTAGCTGGGCATGATGGTGCATGCCTGTAATCTCAGCTACTCAGGAGGCAGGAGAATCACCTAAGCCAGGAAGCAGAGGTTGCAGTGAGCCAAGATCACACCATTGCACACCAGCCTGGGCGACAGAGCAAGACTCTATGTCTCAAAAAAAGAAAAAAAATTCAAAATGTATATTTTGGGAAATTGTGTTTCATGCAGTTTTCCTTCCTCTTTTATGGTTTCCATAGTTTTTAAAGAAAACAGATAATTTTAGAAAGAAAAGAAAATGGTCTACACACCAAAAAAAATTTCTTTTTTTTTTGAGATGAAGTCTCACTCTTGTCCCTGAGGCTGGAGTACAATGGCACAATCTTGGCTCATTGCAACCTCCACCTCCAGGGTTCAAGCAATTCTCCTGCCTCAGCCTCCTGAGTAGCCGGGATTACAGGTGCCTGACACCTTGCCCGGCTAATTTTTGTATTTTTAGTAGAGATGAGAGTTTTGACATGTTGGCCAGGCTGGTCTCAAAATCCTGACCTCAGGGGATCCACTTGCCTCGGCCTCCCAAAGTGCTAGGATTACAGGAGTAAGCCATTGCACCCGGCAGAAAAATTTCATTGCAAGCTCCTGCATGTCCTCCCCTCCTCTCCCAAAATAAGTATGTTTTCTTTTCCCTGAACCTTTCTTCCTATTTTTCCTATTTGAGTACCACAACCCTTCCTTGCCAAACAGAAAGCTCCTTCAGAGTTGGTAGTATACTTTACCTCTTTCAGGAAGCCAATCAGAATTCTGAGGGATCAATCTATCACCCATGTCTTTGAATATTACTCACATTTCCCCAGGGTACCAGGTTTTAATAACATACTGCTCCTGGCCAAATGAGGTGGCTCAGCCTGTAATCCCAGCACTTTGGGAGGCTGAGGCAGGCAGATCACAAGGTCAGGGGTTTGAGACCAGCATGGGCAACATGGTGAAACCCCGTCTCTACTAAAAATACAAAAATTAGCCAGGTATGTTGGCACATGCCTATAGTCCCAGCTACTCTGGAGGCTGAAGCAGGAGAATTGCTTGAACCCAGGGGGCTGAGGTTGCAATAAGCCTAGAAGCCATTGCACTCCAGCTTGGGTGACAGAGTGAGACTCCATCTCAAAAAATAAATAAATAAATAATATACTGCTCCTTCTACACTTGCAACTATTGCATCAGGAGGTTATCCACTTTGGGCATTTTTCATTAATGGGAATGACCTTGCATGGGCTCTGTGAAACTCTCCCCAACAGATTGCTCTTGTGCCCAAAAAGAATTGTGGGGACAAAGTCACAAATACTTTTAACTCTCTACCACTACCTGCGTAACTCCTTTCAGTAAATTCTACCTCCTAGCGTCATCTTTTTAGAGCTGTATCAAACTGGTGGGGAGAAATAAAGGGTGGAGAGACACCGCTGGTTTCCTTCTGGAGAGGCGGTACAGTACTGGGAAAAGCAAGAGCTTTGAATTAAGGAAGCTGGGCCCAACTTTGGGTTCGACTGCTCAATGGCTGTGTGATACTAGGATATTATATATACCATTGGAGTCCTAATTTCATCACCTATAAAATGGGTTACTGTCCTGATTATGGGGAAAAAGCAGCGAGTAAATAATAAATGTTGATTTCCTTCTACCTTTCAACTCTCCCTCTAAACACTGACACCATCTCTGGCAAAATAGAGAACAGAGATCTGGGACCAAGGAGAGAAGAAAAAGAGAAAGCAAACAGACAAAGCAATTAGGATGTGGGGCTGGTATGCCTGACCCATCTAATTCCATGTATTTCAGTTATATCAACAATCATCAGTTCATGGTACGCTAGAAACTGAAGTTTTGCAATATTTTTGTACTTGATAAGCAGCTGTGGTTTTTACCTCACCAAATGCTCCTCTGCCTATTACTTTTAAGGACTCAAAATCTTCCAATCCAAGCCTTGTTCTCTTCAAACGAAGAAACTCTGTTTCCTTCCGAGCATGTGCTGATCTTCTGAGTCTTTTCTAATATTTAAATAAGGAAGAAAGGAGAGGGGAAGAAGGTGAAATTCTAAAACTCTGTAACAAGTCATGTTTGTGACTTAACCAGCTGGAAACAGGACCACAGTGGACTAGGGATAATCTTTTCACACATGAAAGCACCCCAGAAGGATCCTTAAGAGGTCACTTCTCCCTTTCCTGGCCTTTACATGAAACATCCAAGCCACACTGAACAGATGGGTGCCTCCTTTGGGAACTCTGACTAACCTACTTCAACAATCTACTATACTAACATTTTTAGTGAAGGGAGGGATAAATAACCAACAACGTTTTCCTTTATCCTATTTAATATACAGTACATGAAAAATGTGTTCTCTTTCCCTCTGGGTTTTACACATTGTATGCTCTAACTTTCTGTTATTTCTACAAGTATTGGGTATTTTTCACCACTGTCTTGGGTTCTGCAAGCCAATTCTATTTTTGAAGGCATCTCCACTGCCATTTCAGTTCCTTGTGCAGTCCCTTATTAACTATATTTTCTCCTACCATATCTGTGGGCGCTGGGTGGAAGGGCTGATTGAGATGGATATTTTGCCTTAATAAAGATTTCAGTTGTCTGTGATCAGTGGTAAATTAAAAGACAAAAATAAAAATTAAAAATAAAATAAAAAAATAAAGATTTCAGGAACATCACACACTGTGGCCTGTCAGGGGGTGGGGGAGAGCATTAGGATAAATACCTCATGCATGCGGAGCTTAAAACCTAGATGATGGGTTGATAGGTGCAGCAAACTACTATGGCACATATATTCCTATGTAACAAACCTACACATTCAACATACGTATCCCAGAACTTAAAGTTAATATTTCAGAAATTTGCCTTATTCCTACAGAGGCTTTTTAGCGATTTCAGTAAAAATGCTGTTACTTGCTCTTTAAATTTTAACTGGATCATCTGTTTCTCTTGGAATTCTAAATCTAGTTTACTATAACTGTACCTAGAGAATCCTTCCTCTCCTAGGTACTTAATAATTAATTTGTCCCTCTGCATGAACACCAAAATCCAGAAGGACACTACCCCCTCAAGTTCTGTTACTGAGCCAAAACCCTTCTCAGGTGTACCAAGGCTAACAACTCACTGGACAAAATACAATCTGCCATGCTGGGTTTTAAGGAAGACACTGCCAATATTAATTACCTCCTCATCTTTTAGGCCTTCTTCTTCCATCACCTTTTCTAACTTCTTTTGTCTAAAACAAAAACAAAAGACATATGAAATCACAACTGAATGATAACTTTCTGAAAATTCAATAGCTTAATGCTGTCACTGCATTTTAAAAATGACAAAAACAGGTAAATCTGAAAATGTCCCATTAAAACAAAAAAAAAAAAGTTACAGTTACTAAGACAAGTAAAAAGATTTCCACCCTTTGTTAGGTCTATTTTTTTTTTGGGGGGGGGGGCCGGGGGAAGGAGACAGACTCTTGTTCTGTCACCCAGGCTGGAATGCAGTGGCTGGCACAATCTCAGTTCACTGAAATCTCTGCCTCACAGACTCAAGCAATCCCACCTCAGCCTTCCAAGTAGCTGGGACTACAGGTGCATGCCACTGTGCCTGGCTAATTTTCAAATATTTTGTAGAAATGAGGTCTCACTGTATTGCCCAGGCTGGTCTCAAACTCCAGCCTGACCTTCCCAAGTGCTGGGATTACAGGTGTGAGCCACCATGCCCCACCCTTAGGTCTACATTTTTAAAAAAAACTGTCTAAGATGTTAACGCAACAAAGAATCTTGTTTCAAAAAATGTTCTCTCTAGGTTTTGAGGGTTGTTTTTAAAAAAATTTTTTTTTTCCAGTTATTTTCTCCTTACCAAACCACAAAACAACTGGTATTTGATAACCTCCTTTCATGGTGTTTCTTTCCCTCTCTCTGACTGAAGTCTACTTCCTTTATTTTTGCATCTTCCTCCTCTTCCCTGCCATGAGCAAAGGGTAACAAACAATGGTAAAGGCAGAATTTGGAAATTTTAGGGGAAAAAGTGATCAAAAAAGGTGACTGGCACCACTATCATCAAAATTTCATACATCAGGCTGGGTGCAATGGCTCACACCTCTGATCCCAGCATTTTGGGGGGCTGAGACAGGTGGATCACTTGAGGTCAGGAGTCCAAGACCAGCCTGGTCAATATGGTGAAACCCAGTCTCCACTCAAAATACAAAAATCAGGCTGGGCGCAGTAGTTCATGCCTGTAACTCCAGCACTTTTGGAGGCCAAGGTGGGTGGGTCACTTGAGGTCAGGAGTTTGAGACCAGACTGGCCAACATGGTGAAACCCCATTTCTACTAAAAATGCAAAAGTTAGCCGGGCATGATGGTGTGCCCCTGTATTCCCAGCCACTCAGGGGCCTGAAGCAGAAGAATTGCTTGAACCCAAAAGGTAGAGGCTGCAGTGAGCAGAGATCGCTCCACTGCACTCCAGCCTGGGCAGCAGAGCAAGATCCTGTCTCAAAAAAAAAAAAAAAAAAAAAAATTAGCTGGGCATAGTGGCGGGTGTCTTGTAATCCCACCTACTCGGGAGGCTAAAGCACAAGAATCACTTAAACCCAGGAGGCCAAGGTTGCAGTGAGGCAAGATTACACCACTGCACCACAGCTTGGGTGTCGGAGTGAAACTAAAAAACCTTCAGACATCAAACTCTTGGAGTACTGAACTTTAGAAAGTGAATGCAATAATGTTTTCAAGCTATAGTCTCATAAAACTAAAAGAAGGAAGTAAAACTTCCTTACAACCAATTCCACAAAACCTTTATTTATTCAGCACAATAAATGAAAGCACATGGGCTAGAATCTCTCCTCCACTACTCATCAGCATTCTAGATAAACAGATATAAACAGAGCAAAAGATAAGACTGTACAGTATGCTGCAGAAATAGCATGGAGTCCATTGTAGCTGATACACACAGCACTTTAAATGCCACACCAAGAAGGCTGGATCTCATTCTGTAGACAAGTGAGTGCTAAAAGAGGCTTGTGTGCAAAGGAGTGATATGGTAAGATTTCTATTTTAGAATGGTAGCCAGCAGTAATGAAGATCTGATGGACTGGCAGAGAAAGCAACTGAGAAAGATCAGAGGCCAGTGGAGAATTACTGTAATGATTCAGATGTGCAGTAAAGATGTAGAGCCAGCTGTAATCCTAGCACTTTGTGAGGCCGAGGCGGGCGGATCACGAGGTCAAGAGATCAAGACCATCCTGGCCCAACATGGTGGAACCCCGTCTCTACTAAAAATACAAAAAATAGCATGGGCATGGTGGCACGTGCCTGTGGTCCCAGCTACTCAGGAGGCTGAGGCGGAAGAATCGCTTGAACCCAGGAGGCGGGGGTTGCAGTGAGCCGAGATTGTGCCACTGCACTCCAGCCTGGCGATAGAGCAAGACTCGGTCTCAAAAGAAAAAGATCTAGAGCCAGGGCAGAAAACTAGAATGAAGTGAATAGAGATATTGCAAAGATGACCAACTGACAATACAAGTCAAGGGAAATGTCTTAGAATTTTCTGTCTAGAGGGATATGATGCCACTAACCAAGACAGGAAACAGAGAGAGAGCAACTCGAACAGTTCTCCTAGTTCCCAGAATATTTTGGGATGCATGTGCATCTGTGTGTGTTAGTTGAAGCAAACAGAATAAGTCAGAGCATAACACGCTAAGCAAAAGCTCTAAGAACACAACTGTACTCAGCTCTTTTTACACCCTGAGTACTTAACACCACCATACCTCCTCACTATACGTTTTTGAATGACTACATCAGAATGGGCTACAAGTCCAATGCACTATTCACAGTGTCACAAAACTGGCTCCTTCTGATTATATTTTAAATCTAAAAACAAACTAAGAGGTTTTCCACAGCTATACTGAAGTGTAATTAAATTGGTTGCAGCTTTACACCTACCTGAGAGTAAAGTTAACTCCTTGAACACAATTAGGTTATTTCATTAGAGAAAGTATCCAGAAAAAAGCCTATCCATGATCATGATTTATTAGGACCAGGTCCACAAAGACCGTGGAGCTGAGATTGTGCTATTGCATTCCAGCCTGGGTGAGAGAGCAAGACTCTTGTCTCAAAAAAAATAAAAAGCCAGGCATGGTGCCAAGTGCCTGTGTAGTCCCAGCTACTTGGGAGGCTGAGGTGGGAGGACTGCATGAGCCCAGGCGTTCTGGGCTGTAGTGAGCTATGCCGATTGGGTGTCCGCACTAAGTTATGCATCATTATGGTGATCTCCTGGGAGCCGGGGACCACCAGGTTACCTAAGGAGGGGTGAACCGGCCCAGGTCGGAAATGGAGCAGGTCAAAACTTCCGTGCTGATCAGTTGTGGGATCGCACCTGTGAATAGCCACTGCACTCCAGTCTGGGCAACATAGTGAGACCCCGTCTCTTAAAAAAAGGAAAAAAAAATTTAAAAAGTGTATTTCTTCGGCATTTTTTGAATTTTAATCATGGAGATATAATCACAGTTTCTTTAAAAAAAATTTTTTTTAGACAGTCTTGCTCTGTCACCCAGGCTGGAATGCAGTGGCATGATCTTGGCTCACTGCAACCTCTGACTCCTGGGTTCAAGCAATTTTCCTGCCTCAGCCTCCTGAGTAGCTGAGATTATAGGCACCCGCCACCACACCTAGCTAATTTTTGTATTTTTAATAGAGATGGGGTTTCACCATGTTGGCCAGTGTGGTCTCGAACTCCTGACCTCAACTGATCCGCCTGCCTTGGCATCCCAAAGTACAGGGATTATAAGCATGTGCCACTGCACCCAACTTTTTTTCGTTTTTTGGGGGGGATTTTTTTGAGACAAGAGTCTGGCTCTGTCATTCAGGCTGGAGTGGAGTGTACAAAGCATGATCTCGGCTCACTGCAACCTTCAGGTGATTCTTGTGCCTCAACTTCCCAAGTAGCTGGGATTACAGGCATGTACCACCATTTCTGGCTAATTTGTATATTTTTAGTAGAGACAGGGTTTCACCATGTTGCACAGGCTGGTCTCGAACCCCTGATCTCAAGTGATCCACCCACCTTGGCCTCCCAATGTGCTGTGATTATAGGTGTGAGCCACTGCAGCCAGCCAGAAATACCCTAAAATTAACACTACACAGTTTCTTTAAGGTCTCAACAAATTACTTCAATTATACACTCTGGTTTGACTGATATCTCGTCAGTGAAGACCATTTGGAGGTCTGAACTTGCTCATTCTTGGGGCCTAAATAAAACTGACACTGAATCACTAATAATAATCACATATCTCTACTCAGTATTAGGTAAGACCAAATGGGGAATTTCTACAGTTAAGAAAACATAGATGAGAAAATCTAAGAGGAGCTGCAGAACACAGAGGTTCTCAGTAAAATGTATGAAAGTATTTATTTGATTTGAGGAGAAAAAAAGCTTGCCTTTATTATCTATTAAATTAGCTGTTTATAGTTTTAATTAATCCACCTAAATAGTAATCATGAAGAAAAGAAACTGAAAATATTTTGTACAAGGAAATGCCTGTTTCCTTAGATTTGATTTCAAACTGCCTATGAATTATCTAAGCCATTATTTTTTAATGAATAAGTAGACAACTGTCAATACCTACTAGGTACCTAGGATCATATACAGAGAGAATACAAGGAGAGCTGCTGCTCCTAGAGAAGTTTACAACCAAGGTTGCCACTGAAGACAAAACACAGACTGAAGGAATAGGGCAGATGCACTTGCCCTATTGAGCACTTGTGATTGAACAGTGATATTAATAGGAGACCATTAGGTGGCATTCTGCAGCACCATGTGATAGACATTAGATTCAGGGGGTTTAATTATTATTATTATTTTTTTTTTTTTTTGAGACAGAGTCTTGCTCTGTTGCTAGGCACCAGGCTGGAGTACAGTGGTGTGATCTCGGCTCATGGCAACCTCCACCTCCTGGGTTCAAGCAATTCTCCTGCCTCAGCCTCCCAAGTAGCCAGGACTACAGGCACGCACCACCATGCCCAGCTAATTTTTTTATTTTAGTAGAGACGGGGTTTCACTATGTTGGCCAGGATGGTCTCGATCACTTGACCTTGTGATCCGCGCACCTCAGCCTCCCAAAGTGCTGGGATTATAGGAATGAGCCACCACGTCCTGCCTAATTATTTTTAAACCAATCTATAGGGCTGGGTACGGTGGCTCACGCCTGTAATTCCAGCACTTTGGGAGGCCAAGGCGGGTGGATCATGAGGTCAGGAGTTCAAGACCAGACTGGCCAACATGGTGATACCCCAACTCTACTAAAAAATACAAGTCAGTTGGGCATGGTGGCTCATGCCTGTAATCCCAGCTACATGGGAAGCTGAGGTAGAATTGCTTGAACCAGGACCTGGGAGGCGGAGGTTGCAGTGAGCCAAGATCGTGCCACTGCATTCTAGCCTGAGCTACAGAGCAAGAGTCCATCCCCCCACAAAAAAAAAAAAAAAAAAAAAAAAATCTGTAGAAGCTGCTATAGTGTTTCTACGAAACTGCTCAAAGTTCTCATATTTTATGTTTATACAGGAAACAATTCCCAGATGAATTTTATTCTTTCTTCTGTCTCTGGGCTTTGGACACATAACCCCCCTGCAGTTAAGTCCTTTGTTTCAACTATAACCTAGTGTATGTTGGAACAGGCCAAAAGTTGCCTAACAATGCTAGGAATAACAGATATTTAAAGGCACCTAGACAAGGCACAAAAGAAAAAAAATAAAAATTTGTATTACAATTTGGTCTCAAAATTAACTAGCCCAATACTTATTTCAAACCCTTATTATATATTATCTCTTTATTATCAATTGTTTCCTATCATTAAAACTGTTTACTTATCAAGGTCCTGCAATGTGACCCTCTAGAACATCAAAAAGCTTGAAAACCCAGGCCAGGCAATGGTGGCTCATGCCTGTAATACCAACACTCTAGGAGGCTGAGACTGGCTTGAGCCAAGGAGTTTGAGGCTGCAGTGAGCCATGATTGCATCACTGCACTCCAGCCTGGGTGACACAGTGAAACCTTGTCCATTAAAAACAAGCAAACATAATCTGTCATAAGATTAGAAAAAAAAGAAAAAAAGACAAAATAAGATTAGAAAAAAATAAAAAAGAAAAACAAACAAAAAAACCTTGTTTCTCACTTTTGAAGTAACTCCCGTCAATCACTTTTTTAAAAATTTTCTAGGAAGAATAAAACGTTTAAGTCTTATTGAACTGTATCAGTAAATCCAAAACCAACTAGCAGCTCATACAAAAAAAGAGGGTACTGGCTGGGCACAGTGGCTCATACCTGTAATCACAGCACTTTGGGAGGCTGAGGCAGGCAGATCACTTCAGGTCAGGAACTCAAGACCAGCCTGGCCAACCTGCCGAAACCCCATCTCCACTAAAACTACAAAAATTAGGCCAAGCATGGTGGCTCATGCCTGTAATTCCAGCACTTGCGAGGCCAAGGTGGGCGAATCAGCTGAGATCAGGAGTTCACGACCAGCCTGGCCAACATGGTGAAGTCCCATTTCTACTAAAATACAAAAATTAGCCGGGCATGGTGGTGCATGTCTATAATCCCAGCTACCAGGGGGGCTGAGGCAGGAGAATCACTTGAACCCAGGACGCGGAGATTGCAGTGAGCCGAGATCATGCCATTGCACTCTAGCCTAGGCAAAAGAGCGAAACTCCATCTCAGAAACGAAAACAAAATGAAAATACAAAAATTAGCTGGGCTTGGTGGCGCGAAGTTCAAGACCAGACTGACCAACAGGGAGAAACCCTGTCTACTAAAAATACAAAATTAGCCAGGTGTGATGGTGCATGCCTGTAATTCCAGCTACCAGGCAGGCTGAGGCGCAGGAGAATCGCTTGAACCCAAGAGACTATAGTAAGCCAAGATCATGCCACTGCCCTCCAGCCTGGGTGACACAGTGACAATCGCTCTCCAAAAAAAAAAAAAAAAAAGAGGATACTAAACAAAAAAAAAAGGTATATAAGGATATATTAATTCTCTGAAAGGCTCAAAGTATCTACTAGTGCATTGTTGTTTTTCTTTTTCTTTCTTTCTTTTTTTTTTTTTTTGAGACAGAGTTTTACTCTTGTTGCCCAGGCTGGAGTGCAATGGCTCGAGATCTTGGCTCACTGCAACCTCCACCTCCTGGGTTCAAGTGATTCTCCTGCCTCAGACTCCTGAGTAGCTGGGATTACAGGCACGCGCTACCACACCCGGCTAATTTTGTATTTTTAGTAGACAGGCTTTCTCCATGTTGAGAAAGGTTGGTCTTAAACTTCCAACCTCAGGTGAACCTCCCAAAGTGCTGGGATTACAGGCGTGAGCCACAGTGCTCGGTCCTATTGTTGTTTTTCTTAAAGACATGGGGTCTTGCTCAGTTGGCCAAGCTGGAAGTGCAGTGGCACAATCATAGCTCACTGCAGCCTCAAACTCCTGAGGTCAAGAGATCCTCCCACCTCAGCCATCTGAGTAGCTAGAACTATAGTTGCACACCACCACACCTGGCTTACTGTTTTCTAATGAAAAATAATGGCAATTTGATAAACAACCAAAAACAAACATTCTAACCCTCTTAAATATCTAACATCCTCTTCTCACTGTCTTTTGATTAATTTGGTCTTTCAAAAAAAGCAAAACCACCAATGCTGTATTTTTTAAATTTTATTTATTTTTATATAACCCTCTCTGCTTCTGGAACCACTGAAGCTTTTAGAAGATTTTTCTATCTGAAGAATCCAGAGAATGCAAAGCACAGCTGTCTGCCCATTTTGGGGAACAATCTTAGTGTTAATCACAATGTATCATTTATCAATAATGTAAACAAAACCATACATCATCTTGTTCCTGGAGAATGTGATACCTGTCAATGATAAACCATAGGTAGGATGGAGCCAGTAGGATAAAACCCAGATAACTATTACTAAACAAGTGGCTAAATCAAAACTCATAACCATGTGCTTTATAATTACAACCCCAGTAGCTATGATTTCAAGAAGTGACTGTATTTGAAATAACTATCTCCACAGGTTTCACCTGCCTAAAGATATCCTGTACAGATTTATGTTTGAATTCCCCATGATCGTAACACAGGACACTATGCAGGCACTTGTTTGCTCCACTGAACAGCAGCTAGCCACCACCAAGCATAAAATATCTGACTATTCCAAATACAAAACTGCATATTTAAGGTCAAATCATATATCCCAGTAAATTGTCATTTATACCCTCATGAAGAACAGAGTTGCAAAGATCCTTATCAAAATATTAGCACATCAAACCCAGCAACATAAAGGAGATAATACAATGTTACCAAAGTTAGTCTAACATTCAAAAATCAGTCCATGTAACTCATCGTATTAAAAGAGTAAAGGAGAAAAACAATATGACCATTTCAAAGATGCAGAAAAAGCATTTGAAAAAAAATTCAACACCCACAAAAAACAACAATCAAAACAAAACTAATGACAAAAATAAAATAATAATAATAAAAATTCAACACCTACTCATGATAAAAATTCCCAGCTTCTCAGCCAAATTGGAACATAGGCTGAGGGCTCACACTTGTAATCCCAAAAGTTTGGGAGGCTGAAGCAGGAAGACTGCCTGAGGCCAGAAATTCAAGATCTAGCCTGGTCAACATAGTGATATCCTGTCTCTACAAAAAGGTAAAAAACAATTAGCCAGGTCTGGTGACACACACCTGTAGTCCCAGCTACTCAGAAGGCTGAGGTGGAAGAATCACCCACACCCAGGAGGTCAAGGCTGCGGTGAGCAGTGATTGTGCCACTGCACTCCAACATGGGTGAAAGCAAGTCCTCTAAAGTCCTCTAAAACAAACAAACAACAACAAAAAATTTTTCAACCCAAATTAGAACATAAGAAAACTTCTTCAACCTATAAAGGGCATCTTTGGTAAAACAGTAAGCACATTAAGTCTTAAATCAAGAAGAAAACAAAAATATCCACTCCCACTACCTCAACATTTTACTGGAATTCCCAGCTAGTGCACTAAGACAAGGGGAAAAAAAAGGTGAATAGGTTGAAAAGAAGGAAGTAAAATTGTCTCGATCTGAGTATCACATGATTGTTTACATAGAAAATCCTAAATATGCACAAAAAAAAAAAAAAAAAAAAAAAACCTAGAATAATTAGAAAGTAATGGAATACAAGATCAATATACAAAATTCAGTTGTATGTCTATATACTAGCAGCAAACAACTGGACAGTGGAATTCTAAATAGCATCCGGAAAACCCCCAAATAGTAGAAATAGATTAACCAGACATGTAAGACCTCCACACTAAAAATTACAAAAATACTGTTGAGAAAAATTAAAGAAGATCTTAAAAATGAAGATATGGGCCGGGCATGGCAGCTCAGGCCTGTAATCCCAGCACTTTGGGAGGCAGTCGAGACGGGGGGATCACCTGAGGTCAGGAATTCAAGACCAACCTGACCAACATGAAGAAACTCTGTTTCTATTAAAAATACAAAAAATAGCCAGGCATGGTGGCGGGTGCCTGTAGTCCCAGCTACTCAGCAGGCTGAGGCAGGAGAATCACTTGAACCTAAGAGGCGGAGGTTGCAGTCAGCCGAAATCACACATTGCACTCCAGCCTGGGCAATAAGAGTGTAACTCTGATTCCAAAAAAAATACAAAAAAAAAAAAAAAAGGAGATATGCAATGTCCATGCAATAGAAGATTCAATATTGTTAAGATGTCGATTCTCCACAAATTGATCTACAGTCAATATAATTCCAATCATAATTTCACTGGGCTTTTCGGTAGAAATTAATAAGCTGACTCTAACATTTATATGAAAATGTGAAGAACACAGAATATTCAAAGCAATATTAAAATGACCAAAGCTGGAGGACTTACACATTACCTGACTTCAAAACTTACTACAAAGCTACAGTAATCAAAACAGGGTGATACTGGCAAAGGACAGACAAGGAGATCAATGGGACAGATACAGAAAGCCCAGAAATGAATTCACACCTATATGTCACCTGATTTTGAAGAAAAGTGCCAAAGCAATCTCACGGGGGAAAATCTTTTCAACAAATGTTGCTAAAATAACTGAATATCCAAAACGATAAAAATCAATCTCAACCCACCTCATATCATACATACCTATTAGTTCAATACGAATCACAGAACTAAATGTAAAAACTAAATCTAAAAAACTTCCAAAATGACCCGGGCGCGGTGACTCACACCTGTAATCCCAACACTTCAGGAGGCTAAGGTAGGTGGATCACAAGGTCAGGAGACTGAGACCATTCTGGCCAAAAAGATGAAATCCATCTCTACTAAAATACAAAAAATTAGCCAAGTGTGGTGGCCTGCACCTGTAGTCCCAGCTACTCAGGAAGGAGGCTGAGGCAGGGGAATCCCTTGAACCCAGGAGGTGGAGGCTGCAGTGAGCTGAGATTGTGCCACTGCACTCCAGTCTGGGAGGCAAAGTGAAACTCCATCTCAATTAAATTAAAACCAGCCTGGTTACAGAGCAAAACTGTTGTCTCAAAAGAGAACAAAAAAATTTCCAAAATGGAACACAGGAGAAAATCCTTAAGAACTGGGGGTAAAGGTTTCTGGCCAGGTGCAGTAGCTAACCCGTGGTAACCCCAGCATTATGGGAGGCTGATGCTGGAGGATCATTTGAGGCCAGGAGGTCAAGACCAGCCTAGTCAACACAGCAAGACCAGCCTAGTCAACACAGGAAGGCCCTGGTTCTAAAAAAAATTAATTTTTAAAAGAAGAAAGGTTTCTTAGAAAGGTCACAGGATACAGTAACCATTTTTTTTAAAGGCCAAATTTTATTTTATCAAAATTTAAAACCTCTGTTTGTCTAAGGACTTTGTTTTTGTTTTTCAGATGGGGTTTCTCCATGTTGGCCAGGCTGATCTCAAACTCCTGACCTCGGGTGATCCGCCAACCTCGGCCTCCCAAAGTGCTGGGATTACAGGTGTGAGCCACCGGTGTCCGGCCTAAGGACTTTGTTAAGATGATGAGCAGGAAAGCCACAGATTTGGAGAGATAACTTACAAAACATATATATGACAAAGGCCTGATATGTAGGATAAACAAAGAACTTCTGCAACTCAATAATAAAGACAACTCAATGTTTTTCTTTCTTTATTCTTTTTTTTGACATGGAGTCTTGCTGTGTCGCCCAGCCTGGAGTCATGATTTTGACTCACTGTAACCTCCACCTCCTGAGTTCAAGTGATTCTCCTGTGTCAGCCTCCCAAGTAGCTGGGATTACATGCACGCACCGCCACACCCAGCTAATTTTTGTGTTTTTAATAGAGACAGATTTCACCATGTTGGCCAGGCTGGTCCCGGGCACCTGACCTCAGTTGATCTACCTGACTCAGCCTCCCAAAGTGCTGGGATTACAGGCTTAAGCCACCAGGCCCTGCCTCAATTTTTTTTAATGCTCAAAAAAATCTGAACAAATATTTCACAAAGGCAGATACACAAATGGCCAAAACGCACATAAAAATGTTCAACATCACTAGTCATCAGGGAAATGCAAATTAAAAATCACAATGAGATATCACTAAACATCCACCAAAATTGCTAAAACACTGACAACGTAAATGTTAGCAAAAATGTAAAGTAACTGGAACTCTCATACATTATTTGTAATATTTTGGGGGAGGCCAAGGCAGGTGGATCATGAGATCAAAAGATCCGAGACCATCCTGGCCAAGATGGTGAAACCTCTTCTCTATTAAAACTACAAAAGTTAGCTGGGCGTGGTGGCACGCACCTGTAGTCCAGGCTACTCGGGAAGCTGAGGCAGGAGAATCGCTTGAACCTGGGAAACGGAGGTTGCAGTGAGCAGAGATCACACCACTGCACTCCAGCCTGGGTGACAGAGCAACACTCCATCTCAAAGATAAAAAAAGAACTAAACATATATCTGTGTATATGATTCAGCAATTCCACTTCTAGATATCTACCTAAGAACTAAAAACAAAAGTTCACAAGATTTGTACAAAAATGTGCACAGAAGTTTATTCAAAATAGCCAAATACTAAAAAGAACCCAGGTGTTTATCAACAAGAAAACAGATAAACAAAGATATAGTAAGAAGACAGAAAAGTACTCAACAATAAAACTGAACAAATTATTGATGTGTATAGCAACACAGAAGAACCTCAAAAACATTATGCTGGCCAGGTGTGGTAGCTCACACCTGTAATCCCAGCACTTTGGGAGGCTAAGGTGGGCAGATTGCTTGAACTCTGGAGTTCAAGACCAGCCTGGGCAACAAAGTGAGACCCTGTCTCTACAAAAAATTTTTTTAAAATTAGCCAAGAGGGAGCTGCGGCGGCTCTGGCCAGTTGTCCTGGCGCTTGAGGAGGCGAGGCTATGTGTTCAAGGCCAACCTGGGCAAAATTAAGAACCTCTCATTCATTAAAAAAAAAAAAAAAAAAATTAGCCAAGTGTAGTGGCATGCACCTATAGTTCCAGCTATTTGGGAGGCTGAGGCAGGAAGATCACCTGAGCGTGGGAGGTAGAGGCTACAGTGAGCTATGATCGTGCCACTGCATACGAGCCTGGGCAACAAAGCAACACCCTGTCTAAACAACAAAAAAAATTATGCTAAACGGAAGATGCCTTGCTCAAATGAGTACATACTATACATTTCCATTTATATGTTCCACTTGCATGAAACAGGCAAGACTAATCTATAATAGAAACAAAATCATAACAGTGGTTGTCTAAGGTTGACAAAACTTTCTGGGAGAGGTAATGTTCTCTGTTTTGATAAAGGTTTAAGTTATACAAGTGTATGCATTTGTCAAAACTCATAAAATGGTACCCTTCAACCTGTGCATTTCATTGTGTATAAATTTTACACACTTCTCCCAAAAATATAAATATTGAATTCCAGTTAATGTTATACAAGCAGAAATATTCAGAAGTATACTGATGTCTACAACATAATTTGAAGTGAGGCAGAAAATTAAGATGGATTAATGAACAGATACAAGAATGGATAGATGAATATGTGGTTAAACAAATACAATAATCATTATAGACTCTAGATGATGTATATGTGTATATCCACTGTATAATTATTACGAGTTTTTTGTATTTCTGAATACTTTCATAGTAAAATATTGGAAAAAAATTTTTTTTTAATTATGAGTTATGGCCGGGCATGGTGGCTCATGCCTATAATCCCAGCACTTTGGGAGGCTGAGGCAAGTGGAATACCTGAGGTCAGGAGTTCAAAACCAGCATGGCCAACATGGTGAAACCCCACCTCTACTAAAAATACAAAAATTAGCCGGATGTGGTGGTTCACGCCTATAGTCCCATTTATTTGGGACACTGAGAAACGAGAATCGCTTGAATCCAGGAGGCAGAGCTTGCAGTGAGCCAAGATCATGCCACTGCACTCTAGCCTGGGCAACAGAGTGAGATTCAGTCTCAAAAAAATAATAATAAGGCCAGGCGTGGTGGCTCACGCCTGTAATCCAAGCACTTTGGAGGCCAAGGCAGGTGGATCACCTGAGGTCGGGAGTTCAGGACCAGCCTGACAAACATGGTGAAACCCCGTCTTAAAAATAATAATAATAATAATAATTAATAAACTTTGAGTTACTATGTGGATAGCATACGCCAGATCAGCAATAACAATAGCTGATACTACCACCATTAACTAAGTGACTACTATGTGTAAAACACTATGGTACATACTCACATTATGATAAATCTATCCCCAATGCAATCCTGCAAGGCAAGCAGTATTATCCCCATTTTCCTGATGAGGGAACCAATTCACAGAAAGACTAAGGAAATTGTTAGAGCTTCATACATCTATTCTATTCAATGAAACTGGCAGGACTCTACACCCAGGTCTAACTCCAAATGGGCTGCTCTTCCATTATACCACGCTGCCTTAACAATTAACTCCAAGGATTGGGCCCAATTTTTTTTTTTTTTTTTTTTTTTTTAAGATACAGAGTCTCGCTGCTGCTCAGGCTGGCCTCAAACTCATGGGCTAATGCAATCCTCCCACTTTACCCTCCCAAGTACCAACTTTTTCTTATATTTCAGTAGAAGTTTGTGTGACTTGTAGGCTTAAGTAGGTTAACAGCAGGGACTATGAAAATCCCTTTCACTGTTATTCCATTATGATAGTCTATAACATGGCTGCTACCATTCTTGTCTCCTCTCAGCATTATAAGTGTTTTACAATACAAGAAATGCATGCAACAACTATGACACAATTTTTTAAAACAAAACTCTTTACCTCATTTCTCGTTCTTCATGTTGAGCGATAAGGTTGCTATAAAAATTCTCCAGTGTCACTTTGGTCATTGTCACCCTTTCCTTTGTGTGGTTACTCATGGATGAGCAAGGTGTTGAGCCTGTCATTGCCATGGCTGCTAGAAACAAAGAAAAGAAGACGTATTAGTTTTGGAGTTAGAATCTACCCATGGTGCACTCTCCTACCCTACTGGTAGGAATGTAAATTGTTACAAGTTTTCTGGAGGACAAACAGGTAATATGTAAGAAAAGCCAGACAAAGACAATATTTGGTAAAATAATAAATTACTGTCCCATGACCGAGAAATCCCATAAAGACTTGAGAAACCGTCAAAAGGGCTTCTAAAGAGACATACACAGGATGTTCAGTACAGAGAGGATGTTCATTATGCCCTAATTTGTGTCATGGGAAGTTAGAGGCAATTCGGTAAGAAAATAAAGAGCTGTCGCCGCATAAGAAATACTATGCAACAACCAGAAGCAACTCTACCTGTACCTATCAGTCACGCAAATATATCTTTAAAACATATTAGTGCAAAAGTACAGTATTGCATTTTTAAAGAGAATAGGATCACAAAACCACATAGGTAAATCAAGAATATACAGTAAACCACATGACTGTAATCCCAGCTAACTTGGGAGGCCAAGAGAGAGGACTGCTCGAGCCCCCAAGTTTAAGACCAGCCTGGACAACCTAGTGAGACTTTTTTTTTTCTTTCTGTTTTCAGGGATTGTTGTCTCTGAGTATGGATCCTACCTGACTAGTGAGACTTAAAAAAAAATACACAGTACACTACAGTACAATTCTTTGCCATCTAGAAATCTACCTTGAAGAAGTCAAGGACCTATAAAAATTCATCACAATGGGGTTCAATGCAGCACTGTAATCACAATGGGAAATCAGAGATAACTTGAATATATACAATAGAACTAATTCGGTATGAAAAAACCCTTCATGATTATGAAGCTGAAGCCTAAAGAAAAAAAAAAACACCCTTCAATAAAATAATGTGCAATTAAAATATGTCCAAACAGTGAATGTCAGAGGATATGTTTCCACTGTAAGTCAACAGAACAGATTACAAAGCAAAATGTATATCATGATCTAAATTCTTTTTGTGTTTATGTGCACAGAATTATTAGACATATATCATCAAAATGTTATTAGTGGCATACCTATAGGCAGTGAGAATAGAAAATTTTATTCTTAGGCCGGGCGCGGTGGCTCATGCCTACAATCCCAGCACTTTGGGAGGCCGAGGCGGGTGGATCATGAGGTCAAGAGATCGAGACCATCCTGGTCAACAAGGTGAAACCTCGTCTCTACTAAAAATACAAAAATTAGCTGGGCATGATGGTGTGTGCCTGTAGTCCCAGCTACTCGGGAGGCTGAGGCAGGAGAATTGCTTGAACCCAGGAGGCAGAGGTTGCGGTAAGCTGAGATCGTGCCATTGCACTCCAGTCTGGGCAACAACAGCGAAACTCCGTCTCAAAAAAAAAAAAAAAAAAAAAGAAAATTTTATTCTTGCTTGTGCTTTTTCCATGGTTTTTTCTCTCGCTCTCTCTTTTTTTTAATTCGGTCTCTGTAGAGACTCCCAAAAATTGCCAACACAGACTATATTTCAAGTCGTCATGGCGGGGTATTGGGAAAAGTTTTCAATTAGCAATAATCGCGCCTCGGATGAACCTCATTGGCTACAATACTGCCACTGTGCAAAGCTGTCTCTCTCTCTCTCTCTCTTTTTTTTTTGAGATGGAGTCTCACTCTGTCACCCAGGTTGGAGTGCAAAGGCACCATCTCAGCTCACTGCAACTTCTACCTCCCAGGTTCAAGTGATTCTTGTGTCTCAGTCTCCCAAGTAGCTGAGATTACAGGCTCCCGCCACTGCACTCAGCTAATTTTTTTGGGGGGTTTCACCACACTGGCCAGGCTGGTCTCAAACTCTTGACCTCAAGTGCTCCACCCGCCTCAGCCTCCCAAAGTGCTGGGATTACAGGCATGACCCACCATGCCTGGCCTGTTCCCAGTACCTTTTTAAGTTTATCCACAGTTAGAAGAAAAATCTATGATTTTTTTTTTTTTTTTTTTGAGACGGAGTTTCGCTCTTGTTGCCCAGGCTGGAGTGCAATGGCGCGATCTCGGCTCACCGCAACCTCCGCCTCCTGGGTTCAGGCAATTCTCCTGCCTCAGCCTCCTGAGTAGCTGGGATTACAGGCACGCGCCACCATGCCCAGCTGATTTTTTGTATTTTTAGTAGAGACAAGGTTTCACTATGTTGACCAGGATGGTCTCAATCTCTTGACCTCGTGATCCACCCGCCTCGGCCTCCCAAAGTGCTGGGATTACAGGCGTGAGCCACCGCGCCCGGCCTAAAATCTATGATTAAAATGGTAATCTACTAATATATATGTGCTGTGACACAGCCTTAAGGCATTTGACAAATGTTTGCCATTTACTTGAATTTACAGGTTAAAATAAAGATTTAAGTCTTAAAGGGAACAATATGACCAAAAAACCTCAATTAATTCTAGTGGTAGAAGTATCAATACCTTAAAAACAAGAGATCCTAGCCTCCTCATTTTACACAAGAAAAAACACCACCGGCCAGGCGCGGTGGCTCATGCCTGTCATCCCAGCACTTTGGGAGGCCAAGGTAGGCGGATCACGAGGTCAAGAGATCAGGACCATCCTGGCCAACATGGTGAAACCCCGTCTCCACTAAAAAATACAAAAATTAGCTGGGCGTGGTGGCATGCACCTGTAGTCCCAGCTACTCGGGAGGCTGAGGCAGGAGAACTGCTTGAACCCGGGAGACGGAGGTTGCAGTGAGCCGAGATCGCGACACTGCAGTCCAGTCTGGCACCTGGCGACAGAGCCAGACTCTGTCTCAAAAAAAAGAAAAAAGAAAAAACACCACCAACGGGTTTAGATAACTTATAATTTTTTCCTAAATTTAAAATCTCATTTACAAAACGGTGTGCGGCACACACTTGTAGATTACGCCTCTGGAGTAGCTGGGACTACAGACTGCAGTGAAGCAATATCGTGCCACTGCACTCTAGCCTGGGCTATGCAGCAAGACTCCGTCTCAAAAATAAATAATAAAATAAAATCAGCCGAGCACAGTGGCTCACGCCTGTAATCCCAGCACTTTGGGAGGCTGAGGTGGGCAAATTACCTGAGATCAGGAGTTTGAGACCAGCCTGACCAACATGGTGAAACCCCGTCTCCACTAAAAAGACAAAAATTAGCCGGGTGCGTGGCAGGTGCCTGTAATCTCAGCTACTTGGGAGGCTGAGGCAGGAGAATCACTTGAACCCAGGAGGCAGAGGTCGCAGTAAGCAGAGATCATGCCACTGCACTCCACCTGGGTGACAGAGCAAGACTCCGTCTCAAAATAAAATAAAATAAAATAAAATCTCGTCTTCCCCCAGATTTTTCAGCTAACCTATATTATCATACTTGGCCAAATTGTTCACTAACACTGACTTGCTCCAGCATTGGCAATAGTGCTCAATATTTTATCCTTACCATTCTTTCCTCATACATGATCTACTTCTCTGTCTTTTTATCCCAATATAAAGCTCAGTAAAAATTTGGGGTCTCCTCTTTCGGCTTTGGAGACCCCCTCCCTCTGTCTCTGTAAGGGGGAGCTTTTAAAAAAAAAATTAAGAGAGGCTGAGCATCGCGGCTCATGCCTGTAATCCCATCACTTTGGGAGGGCGAGGCAGGAAGATCATTTGAGCCCAGGAGTTCAAGACCAGCCTGGGCAACATAGCAAGACCCTGTCTCTACTACCCCGACAACCGCAGCAAAAAAGAATCAAGAGAGACCAAGGGTCATTTTTCTTTTTTTTTTTTGAGACGGAGTTTTGGTCTTGTTACCCAGACTGGAGTGTGCAATGGCACAATCTCCACTCACCGCAACCTCTGCCTCCTGGGTTCAGGCAATTCTCCTGCCTCAGCCTCCTGAGTAGCTGGGATTACAGGCACGCGCCACCAGGCCCAGCTGATTTTTTGTATTTTTAGTAGAGACGGGGTTTCACCATGTTGACCAGGATGGTCTCGATCTCTTGACTTCGTGATCCACCCACCTCGGCCTCCCAAAGTGCTGGGATTACAGGCGTGAGCCACCACGCCCGGCCCAAGGGTCATTTTTATTTCTTTCTTTCCTTTTTTATTTTAAGACCAACCTGGTCCCGGCACCAGGGACAACGAACCTGGAACCGAGACACCCCGGACTCTTTTTTTTTTTTTTTTCCAGACAGAGTCTTGCTCTGTCGCCCATGCCGGAGTGCAGTGGCAGGATCTCAGCTCACTGCAACCTCTGCCTCCTGAGTCCAACCAATTCTCCTGCCTCAGCTTCCCAAGTAGCTGAGACTACAGGCACATGCCACCATGCCCAGCTAATTTTTTGTATTTTTAGTAGAAACGGGGTTTCACCATGTTAGCCAGGCTGGTCTTGAACTCCTGACCTCAGATGATCCGCCTGCCTCGGGCTCCCAAAGTGCTAGGATTACAGGGATGAGCCACCACGCACAGCCAATGGCCATTTTCAAAGACAGAGCATTTTAAGAAAAGTTTTAAGGTTTTCCCCCTTAATATTCAGCAGCTTTTAAAATTGTTTTGTGGATTAAACTAAGGCTTGTAAGGAATATGCAAACACTTGTTTTAAAAAAGCCTTAAATAATTTAAAAAGCAATTATTTAAAAAGACACTCAGACAAAAATCACATAAAGAATAATCCCTTCAGAGCAGAGATTCAAAACCAAGGCTCTACTTTAGAGTCAAACATTTTGATTCATGATGTGCCAAAAGATCAGTAAAAACAAATTCAAGGCACTGTACTCAAAGTCACCTTATTATAAAATATCACATTATTTTTTATGGGGAAGTTTCAACTAATACAAAGGAAACTGAAATGTTTTAGAGTATCAGTAAAGGAATACTAAAAAAAAAAAACCTCTGTTTGGTGTGAAGTTTGGGTGTGGTTCCTTATTTGTCAGCCTGTACCCCCTCCACCCACAATGAAAACCACATGCACTCTGTGCGTTTGGTGAAGAAACTTAAAAACCAGATCTAGAAACATGTCAAAAGCAAGTGAGAGTTTTGTACTTCCTTGTATGAAAATTTCTGAAGATATTACATATATGTAGCTAAATTTTAACAACTGAAATTACTTCAACAGAAAATTATAACAATTTTGTCAGGGCACTGGTGCATGCCTGTAATCCCAGCACTCTGGAAGGGAGAGGTAGGAGATTGCTTGAAACCAGCCTGGGCAACATGGCAAAACCCCATCTCTACAAAAAAATACAGAAAAATGGCCAGGTGTGGTGGCACCCACCCGTAGTCCCAGCTACTCAGGAGACTGAGGTGGGAGGATTGCTTGAGTGGGAGAGGTAGAGGTTTCGGTGAGTCCAGCTTGTGCCACTGCACCTGAGCCTGGGACAGAGCAAGAGCCTGTCTTAAAAACAACAAACACAAACAAAACACAACAACCTGCAAGTATTTAACCCTAAGCCAAACAATGCCTTTCATATTTTTTATTTATTTATTTATTTATTTTTTTAAGACGGGGGTTTCACCATGTTGGTCAGGCAGGCTGGTTTTGAACTCCCGACCTCAGGTGATCCGCCCACCTTAGCCTCCAAAGTGCTTGGAATACAGGCGTGAGCCACCGCACCCCGCCATCTTTCATATTGTAGGCAGTTAATAAATGTAAGTTGAGCCAGTTAATGATTTTTAGTTGTCAACAAAGCTAAAGAATAAAGACTACATTTACAATGATGTGGTATATCAAAACTAGGGAAAAATGTTTTCATTAATTTAAGTAGCTGGCATTACTTCCTAAACTTTTTAAAAAGATCAAAAGGACATTAAATGAACTCAAAGATGCTCATATATCAGACCAACAAATTCTTAAGCAGTGTTTTTCAACTTCCAGAGTTTCTAATATAATAATAAAGACTGCACTCTCCTTCCCTTTGACCTTTCTTTAAACCCTCCTCCACTTCCTTTACTGTAATATAAAAAAATTTAGCCTAATTCTAATAGCCTTTCCTCAAAAAACGTAATTAATATTGCCTTAAAGCAATTCATAGGTTTACTGGGTCACCTAACTTTTCTTAAGACAGTATCCCTCAGGCTTTCCATAATTCAAGCCTTCCTGCCCCAACCTAGAAGCCACTGGAAGCTTTTGCCCTATTTGCTTCATTCTTCAACTCTGCAGAATTAGGGAACAATAGGTAGGTGAGAAATTCTTAAAAGTTTCAGATAATTAACAAAAGGACTTGATCCAGATAAAAGTCAGGGGTGAAGACCCGCACACCCAAAAGGAAATCAAATGAAAGCCATTATTTGATTCCATCTATATGGTTATGCCTGGTTAACTGATTGACTTTACAATGGTACTCTGTGATCACTATAAATAACCCTTCTCTCAACAATATGGACTTTATTTCTTTGTGACTGACTATCCATTATCTTTCATTTGGACAATTCAACATTGGAGGTAAGATTATTGCTTAAGTCGCATGTCTAATTTCTCCTACTGAACTGTAAATCACTAGAAAGCAAGCACCATGTCTTATACTTGTTTTAATGTTCTTACCCCATTTCATGCACAGTGCTATGCACTTAGTACCTTAAGAAAGATTAACTAGAAAAAATACTAATTTTTGATGTCCATCCCTAGGAGTTTGTGTGTGACGGGGTATCCCCGGGTTGGGACATAAAATAGTTTGCTGTCAACTGATTACAGGGGAAAAAAAAATGAAATCGTTTGCCATAGGGTTCTCTCCTCTTACAAGGAAGCTGATATCTCATGTTTGGGGTGGGGAGGAGAGCCTGTTATCGTGGTGGTGGTTGTTTTATGTTTGAGGAAACCAAATATATTGCCTGGCTAATTCAGAGGCAGGGTGAACTCAAAGGGTGGAGACACTTATGGTCTACTCCACTCCAACCCTCCTCGGTGCATTTCAAAAAGAACAAGTTTCTCTTTTCCGTGTCTTTTAGTCATTTCAGAGTGAACTGAGAGATCTGGTCTCTCTACCGGCCGTTCTGCCCGCTTTCTGACACAGACTTTCCTCTAAGCCCTTATCAACTTTTTCCTTTCCTCTGGCTGTTGCTTTTCCACTCTCTTCTTAAGAATCTTCCCTGCCTCTTCCTGTGATTTTAAGCTTATCTGAACCCAGAATCCTAAGACTAACGGAGAAAGGAGCAGACTCAAAGATACCACACCCCAAGAGGGGCTTTCGACATCTCTGCCTCAGACCACAGTTCTCAGGCTCTCGGACGGCAGCAGGAAAAGGAGATGGAAAGGAGCAGCAGGAAAAGTGGTGATGACCGAGATCCCTGAGGGACGGGCAGGGAGCAGACAAAGGTGGCAACATGGAAAGGAGAGCCCGGCTTCCCGCTCCAACTGCAAACGGAGAAAGAGAAAGGACAGGGTGGAGAGGCTGGGACCGGGAAAATGCAGAGACGGCCAACAAGGGGCATCTGGAAACCGGGGAAGGAGGAGGCTGAGGACAGGGGCCGACACGCTGAGAGGTTAGGGCTAGAAAGAGGCGCCGGCAAGAGGCACAAAGTCAAGAAGGAGTCAGGGGTTGGGAAAGGAGGAGATAAACGAAAAACCCGGGAATGGAGTGAAGACGGCGGCAGCAGGCAACTCACCAGAGCCCCGGGAGAGGCAGGGCTGGGGGCGGCGGAGAGCCGCAGACGCCCCTTCGGCCAGTAGTCCCTACGTGAAGGCTGGCGAAGTCCCGACGGCGGCAGCCAACGAGCCAAAGACCAGAGGAGACCCGTGGAGGGCTCTGAGACAGGGGGCGACGGGCAGTTGCGCGTGAGGACAACAGGAAGCGTTCCAACTGCCGGAAAAGACGGGAGGGATAAGGGACCAAGGCAGCCCGAACCCCCACCGCGGAGACGGGCTGGCGCGGCAGCCCGGGGCCGAGACTACGCATGCGCGACTTCCCGGCGCGGCCAGGATTTGCAGGACTGCGCGTGCGTGTGCGTGGCCCCGCCCTGCCCCTCCCTTCACCCTTCAGACCGGGGCGGGTTGGACCCGGGTGAGGCCAGATGTGTGAGAGTGGGGCGGTTTCGAAGTAGTCTGGGCTGAGGGGGAAGTTCCCTTGTTTTCTTTTTTTACTTTTTACTTCGAAATAATTATGGACTCACAAGAAGTTGCAAAATTAATAGAGACAGGTTCCGTATACCCATCACCCACCCAGCTTACCTCAACATTTTTCGTAAGATACAACATTCTCAAAGCCAGGAAATTGACATTGGCGCAATATAGTTAACTAAACCAATACAATTAACTTCATTACAGACCATACTCGGATTTAACCTGCTTGGTATGCAGTCATGTGCGTGCGTGTGTGTGTGTGTGTGTGTGTGTTTGTGTAGTTCTATGAAAGTTATCATCTGTATAGTCCCACCCCCTTCCACCCCTTGTAGAACAAGTCTGCTGGAGCCCTTAGTCCCCCTCCTCTTCATTAAAGTAAGGGCCTTACCTGGGATAAGATGAGCTCAAAGGTTTTAGAGGTTACCCAGAGGGCAACCCAGTGTGCACAGAAGAATGTGCTTTTCAAGGCTACCCAAACTCTTAAATTCTATACTACTTTGGGGGGTAAAGAGGTCCCAAGTTTAATAGCCTTTGGGCACTCCTTGAGAATGGAGCACAATGCCCTCAACTAGAAAGTGTCAGGCTCGGCCGGGCACGGTATAATTCCAGCACTTTGGGAGACTGAGGCAGGTGGATCACCTGAGGTCAGGAGTTCGAGACCAGCCTGACCAACATGGAGAAACCCCATCTCTACTAAAAATACAAAATTGGCCGAGTGTGGTGGCGTATGCCTGTAATCCGAGCTACTGGAGAGGCTGAGGCAGAAGAATCGCTTGAACCCGGGAGGCGAAGGTTGCGGTGAGCTAAGATCCTGCCATTGCACTCTAGCCTGGGCAACAAGAGCAAAACTCCATCTCAAAAAAAAAAAAAAAAAAGAAAAAGAAACAAACAAAAGAAAAGAAAGTGTCAGACTTCTAGAAACTAAGATGAGTGAGACATAGTCTCTGCCTGCAAAGGGGCCATTGAGGGAGGGAAGGAAGCAAGGAAGCATGTGCTGTGAGTCATTCATTCATTTCATCCTCAAAGCCCAGTTTCCTTTTGCCTAGCTTCTCACAAAAATCACTTCTGGCCAGGTGTGTTGGCTCATGCCTGTAATTCCAGCACTTTGGGAGGTCCAGGTGGGAGGAACACTTGAGCCCAGAAGTTTGAGACCAATCTGGGCAACATAATGAGACTCTACCTCTAAAAAATTTTTTTTAATTGGCCAGCATGCTGGCATGTGCCTGTGGTCCCACCTATTCAGGAGGCTAAAGCAGGGGAATTGATTGAGCCCAGGAGTTCAGGGCTGTGATGAGCCATGATCAGTCGTCACACTGCACCCCAGCCTGGGCAACAGAGGGAGACCCTGTCTCAATCAATCAGTACATACATATCAGTCAATCACTTCACCTTTCATTCTCTCTGCTCAGATGCCCTTCTCCCCAAATCCCTGTTGTCAAAGTCCTACCCATCTTTAACCTTTTAATAATAGACCAAGATGTTTGCATAATGCTTTACAGTTTACAAACAACTTTCACTTGTTTAATCTCAGTTGGAACCTCACTTTGGCAGTGACACACGAGGTTTTACAGATAAAGTAATTGACACTCAGAGAAGCTAAGTGACTTGCCTGAATTTCCATGGCTAGCCAAGCCAAGTAGCCAAGAAGGGACCGCCATTTCCTGTCTGCAAACCCCATGTTCTTTCTCCTTTTCTCTTTCCTTCCTCCAAAGTCCAGCTCAAATCTTATCTTCCTCCTGGAGCTCTCCCAGTTTCAGAGGAGGAATTTCATTCTTTTCTCTCCTCCTATATTAATGTATCTGTGCCCCAACTCAAATCAGCAATAAAGTTTTCCTCAGAATAGCCCAGCCAAATTATGCTGCTCTTTCGGCGGGAACCCAAAAGGTGACATTTTACCAAGATTCCAATAACTATAATGGACATTTGTCATTCTTTTTGGCCACTCAAGCATCTGAATCCCTTTCCTATGTTTTCACTTCCCACCACAAAAACTGAAATCCCTTATACCCATCCCAGACTGTGAGTTGGAAATTAGAATGATCTGACCTGCATAATTCTGAGGTATCACATCCCGGTTTTTTTGTTTGTCTGTTTTTTGAGACAGGGTCTCACTCTGTCACCCAGGCTGGAGAGCAGCGGCACAATCATAGCTGCAGCCTGGAACTCCTGGGCTCAAGCACTTCTCCCACCTCAGCTTCATGAGTGGCTGGGACTGCAGGTGCGCATGACCTTGCTTGACTAGTTTTTTGGTGGTTTTTTTTTTTTTTTTTTTGTAGAGACAGCTCTCGCTATGTGGCCCAGGCTGGTCTCAAACTCCTGGCCTCAGATGATCCTCCTACCTCAGCCTCCCAATGTGCTGGGATTACAGGCATGAACCACCTTACACAGTGAGTCATGCTTTATTTTAAATTTTGATATTTTGTTCATTGTGGATTTTTTGCATTAATTTTGATTTTTGAAAAACATTGCATTAAAATAGTCTTTATCTTGATGACTGAGTTTTTTGTGCCCAAGATGCATGTCTTGCTCAGCTGCTCAATTCACCTGTTCTTTGTCCCAAGGGAATCACCTGCCTCTCCTTTATCAAGCTGACCTATGATTACTTCACCAGCCGAAACTGAGCCTCTTGGAGAGAACCACACTCTTTTTAAAAACAGGCATCTGACTCCTTGGCAGTGTGTGCCCCACCCATTGAGGCAGTGGCATCAATTGCCTCTGAATATTCCTTTTGTAAGAGGACAGGAACTATGCTTGGGTGCCTGCTAGCCCAGTGTTTCTCAAACTATAGCAGGTACCTATATCTCCTGGGATTTGGTTAAAGTGCAGATCTGGCTAAAGACTGGAGCAGAGCTGAGATAGTGCATTTCAAACAAGCCCCCAGGTGATGCTATCACTGCTGGTCCACGTACCATGCTTGGAGTAGCAAAGAACTTGAATGTCAAAAGTAAGAAGGAGGCTGGGCGCCGTGGCTCATGCCTGTAATCCTAGCACTTTGGGAGGCCGAGACAGGAGGATCACGAAGTCAGGAGTTCAAGACCAGCCTCGCCAACCTGGTGAAATCCCAGCCTCTACTAAAAATACAAAAATTAGCTGGGTGTGTGGCAGGCGCCTGTAATTCCAGCTACTCGGGGGGCTGAGGCAGGAGAATTTCTTGAACCCGGGAGGTGGAGTTTGCAGTGAGCAGAGACTGCACCATTGCCCTCCAGCCTGGGTGACAGAGTGAGACTCCATCTAAATGGGGGAAAAAAAAAGTAAGAAGGAGAAAGTGTTCATAATCCAGCAGCCATAGGTCCCAACCAAGGCCACGACTAGGGTGAGGCATGTGAGGGCATAACATCTAAAGAGACACTCACTATCAGGTGCCACTCCTGCATTTGCAGAGCCCTGAGAGTGAGGACAACGTTACACTGAGTGTCCTAGGAACCTTGCTTGCCTCAGTCTAGTCCCACCCTGGTAACATATCCACCAAGTAACATTGTGGTGGGTATTTTTCCAGACTTTTTTTTTCTGAGACAGGGTCTCACTCTGTCACGGGCATATTTTGTAAAAATACAAAAATTAGCCAGGCGTGGTGGCACGTGCCTGTAGTCTCAGCTACTTGGGAGGCTGAGGCAGGAGAATTGCTTGAAACCCAGAGGCTGGAGTGCAGTGGCACAATAACAGCTCACTGCAGCCTTGACCTCCTGAGCCCAAGCAATCCACCTGCCTCAGCTTCCCAAAGTGCCGAGATTACAGGCGTGAGCCACTGCACCTGGCCTTGAGACGTGTGTGTGTGTGTGTGTGTGTGTGTGTGTGTGTGTGTGTTTTAAAAGTGAGTCTCACTCTGTTGCCCAGGCTGGAGTGCAGTAACACAATCATTACTCACTACATCCTGGACCTCCCAGGCTCAAACAATCATCCTGCCTCAGTCTCCCAACTAGTTGGTCTACAGACATGCACCACCACACCTGGCTAATTTAGAAATTTTTGAAGTGATGGGGTCTCTCTATGTTGCCCATGCTGGTCTCGAACTCCTGGGTTCAAGTGATCCTCCCACCTTGGCCTCCAAAACTGCTAGGATTACAGGCATGAGCCACCGCACCCAGCCGAGACTACTTTCTAATACACATATAAACACATAGAATTACACTATATATGGTTATATTGTATGTAATTGTATCTACACATATCCAGTATCATACTGTCATTTGTTCATTTATATCTAAATTGTGGTGTTTTAAATCTTCAAGCTCTATTTAATCTCACAAATTCATTTAATCTTGTTCCTCTAAAATATGCCCACTGGCTTTCTCTGAGTGGAGGAATTGTGAGTGGTTATGTTTTCTTCTTTATACTTTTCTGTACTTTCCAAATTTTTCACACTGGACTCCCATAACCTTTTAATTAAGTTTTTTATTTTTATTAAAGTAATACATGTACCGACTTGGAAAATATTAAATGACCTACAAGACTTGTAATTATAAACAGTAATTATTTGCCCCACCCACTCCCACTGGATTCACTTAGCAGAAGCAGATGCTTTCTAAGCTTTTAGTTGTTCTTCTGACATTTACCTCCTTGTTTTAAAACAACATTGCTCTTTCTTGTTTTTATTTTTAAATCTTTTACATTTCCTCAATGAAGATGAGGATTTAACTCACTTATATCACAACTTCTTCTACCTCTGCCATCCCTCTTAAATCAATAGTCAGTGTTTACAATTGAGTCAGATTATCTTCATGTACCACTGTTTGTTTTCCCTAGAGTTAACAATTGTGTCAATTTTTTTTTCCTACATAATTTTATTTTTAAATATCTGACACTGCCTTCTCTGCAAGCTCTGTCAGAACTGAAAAAGTGTTCTCAGGTTATGATCAAACTCACAATTAGTTATCAGCTCCATTTTTTTTTCTCTAGGGTCATCCTCCTTGGAGCCCTTTGTATTAGTCAGGGTTCACCAGAGAAACAGAATCACAAGACTACATAGAGATTATGTAGAGAATATATAGAGATACAGAGATTTGTTTTAAGGAATTGGCTCATGCAGTCGTTGGGGGTGGAAAGTCTGAAATTTGCAGGGCAGGCCAGAAACTCACAAGTTGATGTTTCAGTTTTAAGTCTGAAATCCAAAGGGTAGGCCAGCAGCCTAGAAACTCAGTTGGGATTTCTATGTTTTCATCTTGAGATAGAATTCCTTCTTCCTCAGGAAACCTCAGTTTTTGCTCTTATGGCCTTTAACGGTTGAGGTGAGGCCCACCCACAGTATGAAGGGTAATCTGCTTAATTTAAAATCAAATGAGGCTGGGCGTAGTGGCTCACACCTGTAATCCAAGCACTTTGGAGGCCAAGGCGGGAGGATCACCTGAGGTCAGGAGTTCAAGACCAGCCTGACCAACATGGTGAAACCCTGTCTTAAAAAAAATAAAAAATAAAATGTTTTAATTAAAAAAAATTAAAAATAAAATCAAATGAGACCAGTCGAGGTAGCTCACACCTATAATCCCAGCACTTTGGGAGGCCAAGGTGGGTGGATCATTTGAGGTCAGAAGTTCCAGGCCAGCCTGGCCAACATGACAAAACCCCATCTCTACTAAAAATACAAACTAGTCAGGTGTGGTGGCACATGCCTGTAGTATCAGCTACTCAGGAGGCTGAGGCAGGAGAATTGATTGAACCCAGGGACAGAGATTGAAGAGAGCCGAGATCATGCCACTGTACTCTAGCCTGGGCATCAGAGCAAGATTCCATGTCAAAAAAAAAAATTAAATAAGTCAAATGATTATAAAAGTTAATCACATGTAAAATATACCTTCACAGCAACATCTACACTAGTATTTCACCTAACAATTGGGCACCATAGTCTAACAAATTTGAGACATAAAATTGACCACCACCCCCTTCATCTTTCTAAATAATCCAACATGGTTAGGAACCATGTTGTGCGTGTGTGTTTTTTTGTTTTTTTTTTTAAGAGACGGGGTTTCACCATGTTGGCCAAGTTGGTCTTGAACTGCTGACCTCAGGTAATCCACCCGCCTCAGCCTCCCAAAGTGCTGGGATTACAAGCGTGAGCCACCACACCCGGCCCTATGTTGTGTTTTGCTTTGTTTTCCCTATAGTGTCTCCACCTCCTACTTAAGTTCATGGCCCTCCCTTTATTTATCAACCATAGCTTTCAGCAAGTATTCCTAGATGCATTAAGACAACCCATCATCTGGGCACAGTGGCTCACACCTGCAGTCCTAGAGTCCAATTCGGGAAGATTGCTTAAGCTCAGAAGTTCCAGGCCAGCCTGGGCAACATGGCAAAAGCCCATCTCTACGAAAAATACCAAAAAAAAGATGAGGGTGGTGGCTCACACCTGTAATCCCAGCACTTTGAAAGGCCGAGGTGGGTGGGTCACTTGAAATCAGGAGTTCAAGACCAGACTGGCCAACATGGTGAAACCCTGTCTCTACTAAAAATACAAAAATTAGCCCAGCGTGGAGGCATGTGCCTGTAGTCCCAGCTACTTGGGAGGCTGAGGCAGGAGAATCACTTGAACCCAGGAGGTGGAGGCTGCAGTGAGCTAAGATTGCACCACTGTGCTCCAGCCTGGGCGACAGAGCTAGACTCCATCCCCCAACCAAAAAAAAAAAAAAAAATTAGCTGGGTGTGGTGGTGCACACCTATAGCCTCAGCTACTTGGGGGGCTGAGGTAGGAGCATGACTTGAACCCAGGAGGTCAAGGCTGCAGTGAGACGAGATTGCACCGTTGCACTCCACCTGGGTGACAAAGTCAGACCCTGTCTCAAAAAAAAAAAAAGACAACCCACCTGGAATGTCACTAGGGTAGACAAAGTGTTAAAAAATAAATAAATAGTAAAAATTTTAAAAAACTCCACAGGGTGGACAGGAGAGTAAGTGCGCACATCCTTAACCCCAATCCAGCTGCCTCCTCACCTCTATTTCTCTCCCACTGTTCTAGGAAAACTGGAGGGAGAGGGCTGAGCCCAGGCAGTGTGCATCCAGAGCACCTGCCAATAACCAAGCCTGGCCAGGAGAAAAAGAATGTATTTGCAGCTCAAGCCCTTCAGGGAAGCACTGGTATAATTAGCTGGGCCTGCAATAGCTATCTCGCTGGTCATTTTTATCCTGACACTTGAACTACAAGCCTGAAAACCTCCGAGTAAAGAAAGCACTAAATGCAAAAATAGCATTTCATATTGTTTCTTGGTTTCAGACTTGGAGATATAGCAACACAGAATACAATGAGAACTTTGACTATATGTTTGTGCCAGCTTAGAGATTTTTTACTTTAAACTGAATGCTTAAGATGGAACAAAAATAATTGAGAAGTCTTAAGAGATACACATTTTAAATTAATTTTTTCCAGTGACTATGTGTGTTTGTTGTGATGAGTCAATGTTTCCTTGAGAATTGAGGGCGAAAAATCTCAAAAACGAATGAAGGATGTGAAGTGTGGCAGGTCCAGTGCCCAAATGACACATAAATTTTCCCACCTACCCACTGGGGATTGCAGTGAGTATATATATATATATATATATATATATTCCCTCAATGAGAGTGAGGGAATATATATATATATATATATATAACCAAATGTAGACTGAAGGCCTTGTGGGGGAAGGAAAGACAATTATAATTTCTGAATAAAAATTATAGTTCTGGGGCCGGGCACGGTGGCTCAAGCCTGTAATCCCAGCACTTTGGGAGGCCGAGGCGGGTGGATCACAAGGTCAAGAGATCAAGACCATCCTGGTCAACACGGTGAAACCCCGTCTCTACTAAAACTACAAAAAATTAGCTGGGCATGGTGGCGCGTGCCTGTAATCCCAGCTACTCAGGAGGCTGAGTCAGGAGAATTGCCTGAACCCAGGAGGCGGAGGTTGCGGTGAGCTGAGATCGCGCCATTGCACTCCAGCCTGGGTAACAAGAGCAAAACTCGGTCTCAAAAAAAAAAAAAATTACAGTTCTAAAATATTCTGAAAGCCAGAAGTGAAAGGGATAAGATATCCATTGACCTCATTGTGCTTAGATGGGAGCCTCCCTGTAAAACAAGAGAGTTTCTGAGGCTCCCACTGTTGAAAGAAAACTGGTGGGGTGGAAAGCTGCATGAATCACAAGACTCTCAGGCTCCCTCAGGAACGAGCTAAATCTTCCATATCTGCAGAGGCCCCAGAATTGTCCTAACTACCATCTGATAACTGATCTCATACATTTCCTAAAAATGGAAGCATTTGGATCCCATTTGTTTCAAATAGAGGTAACAGCGCACACACACACACACACACACACACATACACACACACACACTCTTCAAAGTGTTCCATATCCATAAATGTGCAGAGTGCTGGGTTAGGTAAGTTATGTGCTTCTTTGTTGCAGGGCTTCTCAGGACCTTTAATCCCATTGTGACCCTCATCAGGAACACTTATACAGGGTTTCCCAAATGTATTTGAGATGCTTTATGGAGCGTGATTAACATTTCCCTAAACTCATGCTCTCAGGAACATGGATCTAGATAATCACCATCAGCATGTGGATTCAGGAGAAAGGGGCCAAGAAGATCACTCATGTAGCTACAAGTCAAAGGAGCAAAAAGACGCCCAACTGCCTGTTATCCTCTCCTAGATGTCAAGTATGACCTCATAAATTTCCTTTCATTCTAAATTGCTAATAATGGTTTCAGATTCAGATTCTGATTGGATTCAGGATCCAATCATATCACAGTTAAGAGGGAACCTAGAGATCATTTCATCTAGCCCTTTCATTTTACAGATGTGAAAACTGGCCTAAGGAGAGGAATTAAGTCGCCCAAAATTACAACGTTAATTTTTTTTTTTTTGAGACGGAGTTTCACTCTTGTTACCCAGGCTGGAGTGCAATGGTGTGATCTCGGCTCACCGCAACCTGGGTTCAGGTCTCCTGGGTTCAGGCAGTTCTCCTGCCTCAGCCTCCTGAGTAGCTGGGATTACAGGCACGCGCCACCATGCCCAGCTAATGTTTTGTATTTTTAGTAGAGACAGGGTTTCACCATGTTGACCAGGATGGTCTCGATCTCTTGACCTCGTGATCCACCCGCCTCGGCCTCCCAAAGTGCTGGGATTACAGGCTTGAGCCACCGTGCCCGGCCCTAACATTAAAATTACAGAAATTACAAAACTTGGTTAGAATCAGGTTTCCTGACTTCCTGTCCATTGATTTTTCTCCTGCCCTGTGGCACCTCCCCGTATAACTGAATCCACAGACTAGCAATGGGCTGTTATCACACAATTTTGACAAATTTGCCTATAATCAAAAATGAGATTTAAGCCCAGCTGATGGCCTGTATTATCTCTAACAAATCTCAGTATGACAAAACTTCAATATGACAAAATATTACAGATAGTCATTGGTATTTGGTGGTTTTTTTTTACTATTTTTTTTTTTTTTAAGATGGGATTTCACCCTGATGGCCAGGCTGGTCATGAACTCCTGACCTCAAGTGATCCACCCACGTCGGCCTCCCAAAGTGCGAGGATTACAAGCATGAGCCACCGTGACCAGCCTTTTTTTTTTTTTTTTTTTTTGAGAGGGAATATTGCTCTGTTGCCAGGCTGGAGTGCAGTGCCACAATCTCAGCTCACTGCAACCTCTGCCTCCCGGGTTCAAGCAATTCTCCTGCCTCAGCCTCCCGAGTAGCTGAGACTACAGGTGCGTGCCACCATGCCTGGCTAATTTTTTGTATTTAGTAGAGACTGGGTTTCACCATGTTGACCAGGATGGTCTCCATCTCCTGACCTTGTGATCTGTCCACTTTGGCCTCCCAAAGTGCTGGGATTAACAGGCATGAGCCACTGTGCCCGGCCAGTCATTGGTATTTGAAGCAGTAGAATTTGAACTGTGATTTCAACATAATATTTTTTTTTTTTCGAGATGAAGTTTTTCTCTGTTGCCCAGGATGGCTTGCAGTGCCATGATCTTGGCTCACTGCAACCTCTGCCTGCCGGTTCAAGTAGATTCTTCTCCAGTCTTGGCCTCTTGAATAGCTGGGATTACAGGTGCCCACCACCACACCTGGCTAATTTTTTGTATTTTTAGTAGAGACAGGGTTTTCCCCATATTGACCAGGCTGGTCTCGAACTCCTGATGTCAGGTGATCCACCTGCCTCAGCCTCCCAAAGTGCTGGGATTACAGGCTGGAGGCACAGCACCCAGCCAGGAGCCTTAGTTTATCTCTGAACACAGTCTCATGATGTCTTCCTTGAAAACTGCATTGTGGGTCATATAGATGGCATGGTCTATCTGCCTTTTTAATGTTTTTGTATTCTTTTAAAGAACAGATCAAGGATTATAAAAGATTCAAAGTGAAAATTTCATTTCTAGCTCTGTCTCATACCCTTTCATTGTTCCCTTTCCCTCTCCATGCAGTTTCCCGTTTGTTTTTGTGTATCCTCTGGAGTTCTTCATGCAATTGGAAGCAAATATAGACATAGAGACTTATGTTTCTCACTTTTTTGCACAAAATGGCACAATCTTTTTATTAGGCAAGTCTCTTCCCCTTTAGACCCTCATTTCCTGATTTCTGAAGAAAGGAGATTGTGCCAACTCTCCACAGCCCCTTCCCTCTGACATTCTCAGATGCAGGGATGCATCAAGCTGCTGGCACTTGCTCTGCTTCTCTCAACAATGTTTAGCTTTTTGGAAAGTCACACTTGTATGGCTGGTTTGTCAGTGACCTCAAATTTAAGCACTCCGGGTGTGGTTTGCAGACGTTGGCATTTCATGCTTTAAGAAAATCCAATACACAAATGTCAACATTTCCAAAGCAAATTAAGGAGTGGCTGTTTCCATTACAAATGAACCTTGCAAAAATGATTCAACAAAAGCTTTTCTTTTTGTGTATTTGCCTATATTTATTCACTAAATAAATAATACTTGGTACAAAAGTCAAAAGAGTATACAATGAAAACTTTCCACTTTGGGCCGGGTGCGGTGGCTCAAGCCTGTAATCCCAGCACTTTGGGAGGCCGAGGCGGGTGGATCACGAGGTCAAGAGATCGAGACCATCCTAGTCAAAATGGTGAAACCCCGTCTCTACTAAAAATACAAAAACATTAGCTGGG